>NC_142029.1:18344750-18650000 GCF_982192425.1 Myodes glareolus | reverse complement strand
ATACCTCCAGCATTGCTCTTTCTTCTTAGGATTGCTCTGGCTTTCAGGGTATTTTGTGCTTCCATCCAAATTTTAGGAACTGCACTGAATCTGTAGATAGTTTTTGGTATTAGTATTAAATATTAACTCTGTCAATCCATGAGCATGGACATTTTTTCCATGTTCTAGTATCTTCTTCCTTGATAAGGGCTTTTCTTTTTTAAGCTATTATGAATGGGATTTTTTTTTCCTTAGCAAGTTCATTACTGGTAATAAAAAGCTATTTTATGTTAATGTTATACTGTCACATTGGTGTTGGAGAATTGTCTGTATTCTGTCAATCATATTTTAATAAAATGCTGATTGGCCAGGCAGGCAGAATAGGTGGGAAAGCCAGACAGGAAGTAGGGGTGGAGCAAAGAGACTGGGAGTATTCTGGAAGCAGAAACTTCCTCAGCCACTCCTGCGCAGACCACCGAAGAGGCAACATGTAAGCTGTCACACTGAGAAAGGTACTGAGCCCGTGTGGCTAACATAGATCAGAATAATGGGTTAAGATAAGTCATAAGAACTAATAAGTAGCCTGACCTAATGGACCAATCAGTTTATAGCCTTATGGAGTCCTGTGTGTGATTTTTCCTTGGGGTATGCCGGCTGTGGGGTACTGGGCGGGACAGAAACCCCAACAAGCCGGCCCTCATGTTACATCACATTGCATAAAGTGTTTACTACATGTAATAGGCTTATGGTAGTCTTTAGGGTTTTGTGAGTATAGAACCATTTGTAAATCGGGATAATTTGACTTCTTTTTTATTTCTTTTATTCTTGTCTGATGGCTCTAGCTATGATTTTGAATATTACAGGAAATAAGAGTAGAGAAAAGACATGACTGTTTTGTTCCTGAGTTTAGAGGACATGCTTTCAGGTTTTCCCCTACTTCATATAATGTTGGCTCTGGACTTATCATATATTCCATTTATTATAATGGATGTATCTTCTATTCCCAGTTTCTTCATGGTTTTTATCATGAAGGAATGTTGAACTTTGGTAAAGACCTTTTCCGTATCTATTGATATAATTATGTAATCTGGATCCTTAAATGTATTTATGAGCTTTATTATATTTATTGACTTGCATATGTCAAATCATCCTTACATTCCTGGGATGAAAGAAACTTGGTCATGGTACATGCATGGTCTTTGTCTTAATTAGGATTTCTATTGCTGTGATAAGACACAATTATCATGGCAACTCTTAAAAAGAAAAAACTTTTAACTGGGTGGCTCACTTATATCATCATTGTAGGAAGCAAGGCAACATACAGACGGATCTGGTGCTGGAGAAGTAGCTGAGAGTCTATACTTTGACTCACAGGCAACAGGAAGTGGTCTGTCTCACTGGGCATGGCTTAAGCATATATAAGGCCTCAAAGCCCTCTTCCACAGTGACACACTTCCTCCAACAAGACCATACCCATTCCAACAAGGCCACACCACCTAGTAGTGCCACTCCCGTTGGGGGCCATTTTTTTTTTTCAAACTACCACAGTCTTTTTACTAAGTTCATGAATTCTCTTTGCAAATGTTTTATTGAGAGTTTTTGTGTCTGCATTCATAAAGAACACTGACTGATGTACAATTTTCTTTGTGTTGTATCCTTATCTGGCTTTAGTGCAAGGTGAGGATGATTTCAAAGGTTTGGTGGAATTAAGCAGTATGTCCATTGCTCTTCAATTTTACTTTATTGGAAGATTAAGATTTTTTCTTAAATTTGGTAGAGAGTAGCTTACAACACACACACACACACACACACACACACACACACATTTGTTTTTCTGCTGATTCTCATTCTGATCAGTGTGATTTGGAATCTCTGAGTAATTACAACTTACTTCTTTCCTGGTGGCTAAGGATGTTAATGCTTTTAAAAATATTTATTGCCCATTTGTATTTTTTTTTCTTTTGAGAACTCTATGTTCAATACTTCGAACCATTTTATTTTTTTTGAACTGGGTTGTTTTTCTTGATATAAAGAAACCTTTTAATTTCACAAGTCCCATCTGTCAATTGTTAATCATTTTTCTATCCACATGCCCACCATCTTGAAGTGTTTTGTTGTCTCAACCTTTTTCTCTAGCAGTTTCAGGCCTAATGCTAAGGTCTTTGATTCATTTGGAGTTGATGAAGACTGACAGATAAGAATACAGTTTCATTCTTTTACATTCTTGCTAGCTTTCACAGCACCAATCTAATATATTAAGGTTATAACCCAATAAAGCAAACCAACTTAAAAAATGCTGAATAAATAACTGAACAATGAAATACAAATGACTAGCAGACATGTGAAAAGATGTTTAACACCATTAGCCATGCCATGAGGGAAATGCAAATTAAACCACAAACTAACCCAAATGTCTATGAAACGGTAAATAAAATGTAAACAAAATAAAAAGGTTAGGGCTATAAATCAGTGGTAGAATAACTACCTAGCATGCCAAAAGTCCTCAGCACAACCTCCCATAAAGTGATATGTCTATAATGCAATTCTATTGAATACTCAATGTAGCTGACTACGATAAAATAACAAGGATGAATCTCAAGAATGCCATGTACAAAAGCCAGGAATTGTACAATTCCACTTTCATGAGATGGCTAGAGAGTTAAGTTAAATAGTAACCAAGTTAGAAAACAGTTAATTACACAAGAAAATATTCCAAATTTTCTTTCATTTTAGAAAACCAGTACGAAAAGTGGTGTTCTTGGGATTTCAGGTCCATTATTATTCTAACTTTTTTAAAGGCATGTGAGTACATCCTAGGGATCTGGTAAACCTGTTCACAGGAATTCAAGATCTGCATCAAGCTACTGAGCTGGAAAATATTATTTCTTATAATATACCAAGAATGTAACTTACCAAATCAGTTTCTTTTTTCCTTCTTTTCTTTCTTTCTGTTTTAGGCACCTGGCAGGGGACAAGTAGAAACATAAACTGAAAATGACAAAAAACTAACATACTCTCTTCTTTGCACATGTTTGAACAGCTTCTACAAATAATAAACAGTTCTTTATTCTTCAAGAGGAACTGTGCAAAGCTAAACCAAATTTGAGAAAATATTTAAGTTTGGTAAAATGAAGTGCTAACAAAATCAGACGAATGGAAGAACTCTTTAGAAACTGATCTTTTTTTAAATATCAGCTCTATCTAAAAGACACACCATTATTAGACATTTTATTCACTAGTCAAATGACCAACTATAAAGGTTTTGCCATCTACAATGGACATAAATATAAAAGGGGCCATATGAAGTATGGAAAAGCTCTGTAGACAGAGGACCTTTCCTGATAACACAGAACAAAAGAGCTTAAATCTACACTTTAATAACCACCAACTTACAAAGTAGTTTATAAACCTGTAAGAATCTTCTGCATTATAAGCCTAACATCAACAACACAAAATCTAGGATTTCTAGAGCTTATTTATATCTAGATTACCTTAAAATGATTTAAAATGGCTTAAAAATTTAATCCATAAGCTAAAAGAAGTAAAAATAAAATGAAGTACAATCAACACAAAGACTAATGACATTCCTGAACAAATAATTTACATCTGTTATAATGAAATGCACTGATAACCTTATTTAGACAACTATCTCTTTATTTAAAACACACACACATTTTTTAAAGATTTTTTTAAATTAGAATTTCTCTGTAAAACTGGCTGTCTTTGACTACTCCATCCTCCTGTCTTAAGTCTCCAGAGTGATGGGATTACAAGTATGTGTTATCACACTCAAAGAGTATATGGTTTTTTCCAGGCTGGCCTCAGACTCACTGTGAAGCTAAGGGTGACCATGAATTGATCCTTCTGCCTCTACTTTCAGAGTGCTGGGATTAGAGATATGTACCTCTGCACCTTGTTTTATATGGTACTGAAGCTCTGTGTTTTATGCATACTTGGCAGCACTCTAACAATTGAGCTATGTTCTTAACTCCTATCCAACTATCTCTTTTGTAACAGAGATTACAAAGTACTTGCTAACTCTAAAGCAAGATTTAATTAAAATTATTTTAATAATTTTTTATTTTATAATTTTATAAAAAAAATAATTATTGTTTAATTAAAATATCAAGCAGTAACTAACAGGACCAAAAAGTAAAACTTAATATTACTACTAACAGGACCAAAAGGTAAAATTTAATATTACTACTAACAGGACCAAAAAGTAAAACTTAATATTACTGATGTTTAGATTTCCCAAAAATACACATTTTTTTCTAAAAACTTTTTCAAGAGAGATCTAATTTGTAGGTTCTTAGGTAAAAGCTAAGTGATACACATAATTCATTTCACCCGTATTTTTCAGAAATCAATTCATGTATTAATCTTCATTAGAGCTGAAAGTATAATATTGGCACACTATTATAATTAGAAGGATATGTTTAAGGAAACAAGTTCAAAAAATATATGGCAAACTTAGAACAGTTTGGAGGATCTGAAGAAAGGATACATTGCCATGTTCTCTGTAATATTTTGTTGAAATACATTATTTTTACTGTTACTCATAGTCCAGGGTGCTATTGAACTGTGACTCTCCTGCCTCATCCTCTTCGGTATTTGACTACTGGCATGTGCCACCATGAACAGTGTAATCAAAATACATTGCATAGATGTAGGAAAACCATAATGAAACCTATCTTTTTTTTTTTTTTTTTTTTTTTTTTGGTTTTTTGAGATAGGGTTTTTCTGTGGCTTTGGAGCCTTTCTGGAACTATTTCTTGTAGACCAGGCTGGCCTCGAACTCACAGAAATCCTCCTCTCTCTGCCTCCCAAGTGCTGGGATTAAAGGTATGTGCCACCACCACCCGGCAAAACCTACCATTTTACACAAATAATATACACTAATATTAATTTTAAAATGTTTCCTAGACAGGTTCCTTATAACAAAATTTATAATTTAATGGAAACCAAACTGTAACTCATTTACCTTTGAAGCTGTGCTATCCAGAGTCTTGAATTCATTCATGTATTCATCTAAAAACACCTTGAATGTGTTAACCCAAACTCTCACTGGAGACTCATTCCAATCACGTTGTTCAAGCCTCATGGTCTTTTCCAGAATCTGTTCAAACAGTGCGTACAGGTCTTTGTATCGTATGCTCTTCCCATCATCCATCTAATGCGAAAAAAAAAAGTTTTATAAAGACATTTTTTTAAAAAATAATTTATTTATTTTATGTATGTTGGTGTTTTGTCTGCATGTATGTCTGTGTGAGGGTGTCAGATTCCCTGAAACAGAAGTTATAGACAGTTGTGAACTGCCATGTGGGTGCTGGGAACTGAACTCAGGTCCTCTGGAAGAGTAGTTAATGCTCTTAACCCCTGTGCCATCTCTCCAGCCCCTATAAAGACATTCTTAAAGACTGATTCAACTTGTACTGCGGGATAGGTTAGGAGCTTGACATAGTTTATAATGAGCCAGCTCAAGATGCTATGTAGTGTTTGCAAAGACTCACTATAGTATAAAATGTAGGCAATATAAACGACTAAGTATGAGTAAAAGATCGAACAGTTAAACTAATACAGTAATTATGCAAGTCCTAACAGTTGAAGTAACATAGTAATTGAGCAAGTTCTAAGAATTGCACCCTTGAGTCTGACTTTATAGCGGATTAAAATTCAGGCTATGCCAAACTGTGAATATCTCCTAACATGGTCTTAGCTTACCGCCAATGCAGATGAGTAAGAGCTGAAGATATTCTGCCGAAATTCTTTCAGGGCTTTTTTAAATACAACATCCACTAATGTATCCTTCTTGCTGTCTTCATTATCTAGGTCATTCATCTAGGGACCAGTCACAGAAAAATTAACAACTCATCCAAAAGATATAAATGTAATAGTTGAAATGTCTCTTAAGCAATTACTCTTCTAAAATTACAAGCCACTGGCCATCACAGAACTTAAGGACAGTATACCAGATCACATAGGTTCCCTTCTAACATGTTGATTCTATAGTTCTTTTACACAACTACAAATATGCAATAAGCTTCATCTTCATATATGACAATTATGAAATCACAATGGAGACTAAAACTTTAAATCCTGTCTGTGTATTTCCTATTATCTAAACCTCAATGCCTGAGTTATTAAAGAAATTTTAACCCGTCTTTTCACAACAACATATCCTGTATACACAAGTATTCTTAAGTCAAATCTGCTCGAAGGCTAACTCAGCAAGCAAAGTGTACCTTTTTCAGAAGAAATTCATCCATACTTTTTAAATCACTGGCACTTGTTATGATTTGGACAGAGTCATTTTGCCAATGCATAGAATCCAAGGCCACGTTGCTGATTTTCACACCTCTTTTGCGCTTTGCTTTTGGAGAAGGCTCCTTATTCTCTTTGAACTCTTTTCGGCAACTCCCAGGCAGTTCTGGGCTCAAAGGAGGTGTTGGGTGATACTGAGTTAATTCTACAATTCAAAACAGGTTAAGTAAAAAGATATAGTTAGTTAAAAAAAAAAAATTGAACATCTTCATCCTTACTGTAAAAACACTTAGTACCAAAGATGAATAAAAAGAATATGCAACAAACTAGCATATTAAATGCTGCTCATCCAGTTGTAACTTTGTTATACTTGTTTGAAGGAGCATCCAGTTAAATGTAAGTCTAACCAACTAACAAGGAGAATTTGATAATTATAACTTTTATTACAGTCTAAATTCATGAACCCATCAACAATACTGCCTGTTAATAGTTAACAACTTGTTAGAGAATCAAGTAGTAGCTTATCTGGCTTGCTTTGCTCTTATATAAATGACATCTGCTTATAATGTATATTTTTAGTTAATAAGCCTTATCACTCCTCTTGAAAGGAATTATATTAGAATATAATAACTGAAAATGATAAGTTTATAATGATATTAAGAAAATGAACACTTGAGTAATGCAACGGGGGCAATGAAGTTTTCCCAAACAGAGTCAGGATTAGAAAAACCACAGAATTTGGCTGTCCTGGAGCTCTCTCTGTAGAACAGGCTGAAGATCCTTCATTTTAAGAATTGATTTGGTAAGGTATTTTGCCATAGCAATGAGTAAGGTAACTAACATGGTAAATATCTGACAGGTATTACAATGGCTAAGAATGGGAACTCTGTGCCAAGCTGGAGTCAGGACTGTCTCAAATTCAAGGCCACCTAGGTTACAGTGTAAGACTTCTTTTTTTAAAAAAAAAAATGTGATTCTTTCTGAGTGTGGTAGTGCATTCCTTTAATCCCAGCATCCAAAAGAGGAAGAGGAAGATCTCTGTTGAGTTCAAAACCATCCTGATCTATATAGTTCTAATCTATATAGTCAAAGCTACAGAGAGAAATTATCCTAAAAACAAAACAAAAAACCACAAGAAAAACAAAACAATAGCAACAACAACAACAAAAGCAATAATTCTAGAGTTCGAATGCTTTGACTCAAATCCAAATCGTCTCATTTCAATATGTGTAAATAGATAACAACTTGTACTTTGGTGTTCACAACTACAAACCAAGAATAATAAGCATAGCAAAACCAGAAAAACTATTCTGAAAAATCAATAGATTTAATATATATAACACATTTATTATGGTTTTACATAGCACTCAATGGGTGCTGTGAGCTAATGCTATGAATTACTAAGGGTATTCTGTATTTATGATATAAGTGAATCTAGGTTAAATCTTTACAATTTAGAAAACAATGATTAGGGCTGGGGATGCAGCTCATCGGCATGCACAAGGCTGTGGGTTCAAACCCCAGCATTACCAAAAAAAGAAAACAAAGGCTAGTCCAAGACTCATCATCACTGAAGTGGTTTGCTTCACTGTTCTAAACCAGGTATTCTTGGAGCTTCTCATACAAGTAGAGTATGCCTTGCTTTACTAAGAAAGGAAGCATTTGCCAACACTAGTCCTATCTCATTAAAATATCATTCCAAGAAGATTGTCGTTATGAAGAAAAAGGCACAGCACACTTTCAGAATGAGTAACAGAAATTAAAGAAGCTCCATTCTTTGTCCATTTTTACCATCTGAAAAGGGATTAGCCGATGTCCCATCTGAGCCAGGAAAGAATGACGAGACCTCTGACTGGGGAGCAGGTTTTACTCTAGTAGTCTTCTTCTCTCCTTGTTTACCTTTGGCCCAGAATCTCATCTTCGCTCTCTGGGGTCTGTTTTTAAAGCAAAATAAAGGTAAGACAGAAATCAGATGTTCCAGTAATATTCAGGTATCCTCTTAAGCTTTATATACTTTTCCTATGTAGTAATCTATTTTAATTTTGGTGTGTATTTGGGAGAGCAGTACAAGGTATCAAACTCCTGGTTGGACATATGCTAGGCAACACTACTACTGAGCCACACATCCCAATTCCTCATCTTGAATATAAAATACAAAAACCTGACAAATTAAATAATTTGATAGGCCAGGCGGTGGTGGCAAAAGCCTTTAATCCCAGCACTCAGGAGGCAGAGGCAGGAGGATCTTTGTGAGTTCGAGGCCAATCTGATCTACAAGAGCTAGTTCCAGGACAGGCTCCAAACCTACAGAGAAACCCTGTCTCGAAAAACAAAACAAAAACAAAAAATCATTTGATAGGGGCTGGAGAAATGGCTCGGCGGTTAAGAGTACTGACTGTTCTTCCAGAGGACCCGGGTTCAATTCCCAGCACCCACATGGCAGCTCACAACTGTCTGAAAATCCAGTTCCAGGGGATCTGACACCTTCACACCAATGCACATAAAATAAAAAAGATAAATAAATCATAAGAAAGAAGATGAGGCGAATTCAACATGGCCCTCCTAGAGCCATAAAAAAGAATCATTTGATAAAATAAATGTCTCAAAACAGTGAAACTAGGATTTCAGCTTAAGCTTCTTGATATCAAACTTCATCTTTTCATTGTTATATCTCATATGAAGCTTACAAAAAAGAAAACACATTTAAAGAAATAACTAACAACTCTAAAAAAAAAGTTCCTTTATATCGTTAGCAATTTCTTTCTAATCTTTGTCCATATGTATCTTAATTTTTACTCACTAAAATCATGATTTCAAAGTAGTTTTAAATCTGTCTGCTCCCTAGTACACTATGAAAGTTTTAATGATTCTATTTACATTGAGGTGTCTGCTATAATTAACCACAGACACTACTCATTTGAAAATTTGCTAAGGGCATAGTGCAGAGTGCTTATATAGTTATTACTTTAATTACATTTCAGGTTGCACATCAATAACTTAAAAAATATAATCTAAATCCTAACTGCTCTAAAATAAAAAAACTTTTGAGTGTTGATATGAGGGCAGAAGTGAAGAACTCATTTTGACAGCATCTCACAAGATGCCCTGGCTGACCTTAAACTCTATAGCTCAGACAAGCCTTGAACTTGTGTTCATCCTGCCTCACCTTCAAGAAACTAGGGTTAAAGGTCTGTGCCACTAGGTTGGGAAGTTTGTTACACTATAATGCCTCTTTTTAGTGACAGATACCCTCTTTTTTTCATGTAAAACAATGAAATAATAATAGTTCATAAATACTGACACAACAAGTATTCTAATTTTGTACTGGGGGGGCTGATTAGTGTATTACTTTGTAAATGAACATATAGACTGAAGTTGAAAATTTTCAGCGCCTATGAGGTTAAAAAGCCTATATCTAATTTTCACAGTTAAAAAGATAAAAAGGCATTATTATTTGTATTTTACACCTGAGTAAATTTTAGGCTCAGAAAACCGATTGAGATAGAAGTTAAAACCAGATTTTTGCTGCCACCCTGTAAGGTGTGCCTTTCTCAGGTTTTCCTACTTGGTTAATATTTGCTTTTTCTCAACTATTAAGACATTTGTGTGTTTGATTTTTGTCTGTTTTGTTTCATCCTTTGTGGGTTAGGTTAAAGTAGGGCAAATAAAATGGAAATTAAATTTATATACTTAACTACCTTTAATTATATGTCCTTTAGTCTATTGTATCTTCTTTTTCAATTCTGATTTGTGGCATAATCTTTTTTATTTTAAGTTCCTTGTAAATTCCTCTACAGTCTATAAAAAGTGGTCTACAAAAACTTTTTTTTTCAAAAACATTTTTTAAACATACATGACATCTTCACTAAGGGCCCAAATGCTTATATAATATTTTTAAAGGTATTTATTTAAAAATAAAAATCCCATGAGCTCTCTCTTTGTGTGTGTGTTTGGGTGTATGCATCTACCTGTCCATGCCAATGAATATTCCTATGTGTACCAGAGGCCAAAGGAGGATTTCAGGTGTCTTGCTCTACATTTCTCTGTCTTATTCCTTGAACCTAGAGCCTAGTCTAGAGACTAGCAAGTCCCGGTGATGTTTCTATCTCTAATCTCTCCATAGTACAAGGCTACTGCTGTGACAATGATCAAGCACATATATATAAAGTGTATGAGTATTTTAAAGGCCTGCAATTTATGTATGTGTATTACCAGATTGTCTACTGTCCTTGGAGGCCAGAAGAGGGCAACTGATTCTCTGGAACTGAAGCAAAACAACTGTGGAACAGCGTTGTAGGCACTGAGAACTGAACACCAGTCCTTTGCAAAAGCAGTAAGTGCTAATAACTGCTAAGCCATCTCTTCAGCCCCAGACTTTTTTTTTCTTTTTTCTTTTTTTGGTAAGGTGTGTATTTTTGTTTATTTTTGAGACAGGATTTTTCTGTGCAGCTTTGGAGTCTGTCCCTGCACTTACTCTGTAGACCAGAACTCACAGAGATCTGCCTGCTTCTGCCTCCCAAGTGCTGGGATTAAAGGAGTACACCACCACCACTGCCCAGTATGGGTATATATTTTAATTCAAATCCTCATTCTTCCTGAGCGAACTTGTTGCAGCTTCACCTTAGCTCCCCATAAGCACTTTTACAGAGAAGAAAATTATTTTTTGAAAGTATTTTCCTAAAGCACTTAGTGCAGAATATATTACAAGTTCAAAGATAGAAGATAGCAATCTCATCCTATTTAATCTCTTTTCTTTTACAATATATTATTGTAAGTTATATAATGATTAAGAAATCTCCCCCAAAATACACTGCTACCCACACAAGATAAAGCTCAGTATATACTATTATGTACTTGGCAATGGAATTACTCATTTCCTAAAAATTAAAGTAAAAGCCTTTGGGCCATGGCAGCCATATTCCAGTGACACATCAAAATGACAAACACAGAGGGGAAGAGGAGCAGCACCTGCTCTGTGTTCTCTAGACCTTTCTTTAAAGAACATGGAGGGTAATAATGTAAACAACAAGGGAGTGAGCACTGTTCAAAAAGAAATGCCTTACAAGGTTGCCGTGGATCTAGCATGCCAAGGGCATCACTGTAAACAAGATAAGGGCTAGATTCTTGCAAAGAGAGTTGATATGAGGATTGAATCTACTAAGCACTCCTGAAAAAAGCTTCTTGAAACAGATGAAGGAAAATGATCAGGAAAAAAAAAAAAAAAGGAAGCCAACTGAAGCACCAGCCACCAGCCTGCTCTACTAAGAGAAATATAATGTCATAATGTATGAGAACTAACAGAAAGGTTAGTTCCTGGAGCCCATGTCCTATGAATTCATGGCTTAGTATACAAAGAGAAATAAAGGAACTAGATTGTAAATTGCTTCTTTTTAAAAAAAAGCAAATAGCTTTAATTAAAAACTCAGTATATAAATTATTAAATAAAATCATTGAAATTAGTTATTCCTATTATTTTTTATAAACATACCTTATGTCCAAATCTGAAGACTTCTGTCTTACTGCCAATTTTGTAATCTCTCCTTGAGACATAGCCTTATGGAGCTTTGATTGCTCATCAACTGAAGAAAATCGTTGTGATGTCTGTAGGAATTACACATGAGATAGACTTAAAGCCAAGTAAACACATAATAGTATGACTGAATTACAACTCAGCAAACCGTCAGTTCACATTTCCTGGCAATTTAGCAAGACTCTCATCTGATAAGTTAGGAAAATGGTCAAGACCATTCAAAGACAAATTTAAAAGAATATGAGGCTGAGAAAGAAGATAACACAGAATATTATTTTTCTACACCTCTTTTTATTTGTGGCTTAAGGGATCCTTTTTACAGGTTAGAGATTATTGTTACATCCATTCAAAGTTTAAAAAGCTAGGCTGGCCAGGCGGTGGTGGCGCACGCCTTTAATCCCAGCACTAGGAAGGAAGAGGCAGGTGGATCTCTGTGAGTTCGAGGCCAGCATGGTCTACGAGAGCTAGCTCCAGGACAGGTTCCAAAGCTACAGAGAAACTCTGTCTTGAAAAAACAAACAAACAAACGAACAAACAAAAAAAGCTAGGCCACACTGAATAAAAACCAAATGATCACCGATGTTCTAAATTATAAACAACTATGTTATCAAACAAGGACTTCAATTTCATTTAGCAATTAATGTACTCCTCTAAGGACAATTCAGTTCTGAGAATTCTTGTTACTTATTCAAGTAATATTCTTGTATTTCATCTGTTAAAATATCCCTTAGCCTTTTGATATGCTTGACTATGGCACAGAAACAGAAAATAACCAGAGTTGTTAAAGACAGATGTCTGTGGCTAATATAGAATGCAGTAAATCCGCATCTAAGGCATAAAAACAGACAGAAAATAGTTTTGAAGACAAGTGGTAAGAAACAAAAGAAGGTAACTTATACCTGCCTCCGCTTACTACCTCAGGGTATCACTACTAACCTCTGTGCTGTGACACAGAGAGGGAGACCCAGGGGAAATTTGCTAGACTCCTTTAGCTAACATATGAGGATAAACGTTCATGGCAACCAAAGTAACTAGTGAGCAAATAACAGAGATGAATAATAGAAGAAATCTAGAGATCTAGAAAAGGTTCCCTTTTCATTTTTGGATTAGTAATAACCAACACTATTATATGTGAAAACAACCCAAGACCAAGGATAGAAAAGCCTGAAATGATTAAAGATAAAGTTAGTAATGATGTCAGGGCTCAAGAGCCGGGAACTGAACTCTATGCTGCACAGGCTGCTAAGTACACAGATGAACGTGCCTCAGTAGTCAAGAATAATTACCCTCCAATGAGTACTGATTGGGTCTACTGATTTTGAAAGGCCTGAGAAAAAAAACCAAACAGTTTCCAGAACAAAGCTCTAGAACATTACCAGAAAACCATAGTATATAGAATACTAATTGGGAGAAAGATACTTCAACTAACCAGAAAAAAATTCAATTATAAAAAGAAATATAAAGAAGTAGGAATATATGATCCAGAACAAGAAAAATCAAGCCATTTACACTGACTGAAAAGCTTTTCAATTAGAAGGATATTAAAATAGCAATCATAATTGTACTCTACATGATGAAAAAGAGAAATGGAAAGCAAAAATTGATGTAAAAGAGTCAAAATTCCAGAGATGAAACATCAAGATCAGTTTTAAAAAAGATTTTTTTCCTGTCATATACTATGTAATGATATTTCTATGAAGTTCTAGAATAGTGAGTGGTTGTTTCTTGAGAGTAGTGTGAGCGCAACTTGAGTAGAAACATGAGAAAATTGTTAATATTACAGAAATCTTGACAATTGAATCATGTTTCATAGTTTTGTACATATCCCTCAAAAGAATAAACTGCCCAATGAAGATCTGTAAAGGTCTTTGTATGTACTAGACCTCATTCATGAATAATTTTAATAAATAATAGTAATAAATCAATTATCTAGTCAATAGCATCCAATCATACAATTTTAAAGATAAAAGATGTAGCACTTGATATGTGACTTAAAAGAATATATTCACTACCTATATAACTATGTTTCTCAAAAGAACTTTAAACTCAAATGTCAGTCTAACTCTAGAATTGCATGGGCATTTATCTCGGTGCGTGCACACGCGCACGCACGTGTGTGTGTGTATACATAATTTTTTTCTCGGAAAAATAATGTGTAGACTTTATTTTTGGTTCAAATTCATATATACTGCTAATCTACAAGTTTACTGTTTAGCCTTGCTTGGGATACAGAATATGCACGCTGGCATAGCTATAGAACAGAACTGAAGATGACTGGTTATAAGATGTAGACACTGAAAGAAAAGAGGAAAAAAAAGAAAAAAGAAATTATAGACTTGAGAGATCCTCAATCCATAAAGTGCTTTCCGAGCAAGCATGAGGACCTGAGCTCTAGCTCCAGAACCCAAACAACTGATGACGACGACGACGATGATGACACACCAGACAGAGTGGTGTACACTGGAAAGGGAGCAACTGGCTGATTGCTGGTGCTTGCTAGCCAGCAAGCCCCACAAATCAGTGAATTTCAACCCCAATTAAAGATCTCTCTCACAAAATTTAATGTAGACCACAACTGAAGATCAACACCTACAGTTAATGGTTATGCTCCACTCAAGGCACACAAGCACCAATGTGCGTGACACACGCAAACACCAAAGTACAGAGGGTACTTGGAAGGCTGAGACTTTGCTGTTTCTAAAGAAAGACGGCTATACGGCAATTCAGTAGTGGTATGGTGACTCTGCTCCATGGCTCTAGGAGGATCCAGAGAAACATGAATTTTGTGCTAGGAAATCAGACCAGAGCAGAGCAAAACTTTGAATATCAGGCCTTTTCTTCTAATATATGAATAATAAACCTAAATATTTTTCCTTCTCTGCAGAAGAAGAAAGAAGATAAGGTGGCCTAAAATGGTGGCATGAACTGAAAGAATTTAAACTGCCTAGAGATTTTTTTTTTATCAAGGTAGACTCTGATCCAACTGGGCCAATGACAGCTGATGTAGTAAATCCTTCTGAAGAGGTGGGCTCTACCACATTGGGGTCATCCTCTAAGGCCTCTTATATGAAAAACCACACCCACCAAGCCACTGTTGGTGCTAACCCTAGAAGATGCCTGTATACATACTTTTCAGTTGTTTTTTTGTGTGAGAGTGTTGGTTTGTGGGGTGAGTGCAGTGTCTGGGAATGTGTGAGATGCTCCTGGAGCTGGACTTACAATCAGTGGTGAGAGGCTTGACAAAGGTGTTGGGAACTGAATATAAGTTTCCTGCAAGAGCAATACAAGAACTACTAAGCCATCTTTCCAGCTGCATTATTTTGTTTTGTTTTCTCTGTGTAACAGTCTTGGCTGTCCTAGAACCAGCCCCGTTATTTTAAGTTAGGGACTCACTATGTACCCCTTGCTGGCATGGAACTTACTACATAAGTCAGACTGGTCTGGAACTCACAGAGATCCACCTGCTTCTGCTTCCTGAGTGCTAGAAGTAGAGCTGTGTGCCACTCCTGGTCCCCTCTTATATTTCTGATATCTGGTAAATGCTATTTTAAATAATGGCACAAGTTTACCATTGGAAAATTGTAGAACTGGAGAGAAAACTCAAGACAAAATGGCCTTACATTCCCAAATAAGTATAATTGCCAGAGGGTGAAAAAGTAATACTTTAAGATATTCAACCTATAAACTCATGTTGTTTAAATATATAGTGAATTCTCAAAAAACTATTAAAGTAGAACAAAAAATACATAAAACCTAGTAAACAACTGCAAATAAGAATGTACTCAAACTTCAAATTACCCAGACAGAAAAGTTGATAGTGATACATAATCCCAGAAATTCTTATAGTTTCACCATAAACGTTTGCCAAGAATAAACTCAGCTTAAAAAAAAAAACCTGAAGAAGCACAAAGTATAAAATTGACAGCGGCCTTATGCTTATCAGTAACAATCAGAAAGAAAAGATCTACCTGGATACCTGGAGTTGGAAATCATAAAAAGAAGCTGAGTATAGTAGCTCATACTTGGAATCTCAGTTCTGGGGAGGTCAAGACTGGAGAACTGTGAACCTGACCAGCCTTAGCTACAGAGTGAAACTTCTGCCTCAGAAAATAAAGGAAAGAATCTAACTGTTACAGTAATTACTTCTAGAGGGAAGTAAATTTGCAAAAGGATGGGAAGAAATTCCCTTTGAAGAATGAGTTATAAAGAGAAAGCTAAAAATCCAGAATCTAAAAAGTTAAAAGAGAAAGGGAATAAAACATTGCTTTAATCACCAAACAAGAACAGCTTTCCACAACGAAACTATTTGTTACACAAATGGAGAGGGGGTTCAACACAAATATATAAAATGAATCAATTAAAACATACAACACCTATACAAAGTTACAATAATAAAGCAAATGCATATCAAGTCAGAACCAAAATAAGACTCAAAACAACTCAGTCATTACAATCCATAACATATGTGTCAGTATTACACCAGTGGGCACATCTTGTCTGGAAGCTGGCACTGTAGTTCTTAGGGTTCACAGCTGAGTAAGACTTCTAATGCTGTAGCTACCTCAGCAGCATGCACAGCACCTTCTAACACTACAAAAGCTTTTTGCTCCATGGGAGAGAGTACATATCTGGTACTGTAAGCCTGGTTAAGAACCCATGACTGGGAGACAGAGGCAGGAGGATCTCTATGAGTTTAAGGCCAGCCTGGTCTATTAAGTTACAATCCAGATCTATCTATGTAATAAAAAGTCTGTCTTGGGCTGGAGAGATGGCTCAGAGGTTAAGAGCACTTGCTGCTCTTCCAGAGATCCTGAGTTCAATTCCCAGCAATCACATGGTGGCTCACCACCTATAATGAGATCCGGTGCCCTCTTCTGTCATACAGGCAGAATCCTATATACATAATAAATAAATAAATAAATAAATGAATGAATGAATGAATGAATGAATAAATAAATCTTAAAAAAAACTGTCTTAAAAAAGATTGTGGTCAGAGGTGAGTGAGTTAAGACACTCAATTGCATTCTAAATATTTATTGCCATAGATAAATGCTATTCTCATCATTAATCAGAGAAGCTTCTCTTTGCAGTGAACAGTGGTGATTAGAAAGCCTCCTTGCCACTCAAGAGGCTTAGAATAAATGATAGCTGACAGTTCAATCCTGAACAGGACATTTACAACATCCCATCTAAGGTTCAAGGAACATTACACAAGGAGTAGCAAACCATAAGGAAGAAGACTGTAAAATGCTTACTTCAAGGCATGCCACCTACCACTGCAAAGCAGTAGTTGCCTGCATTGGGTCTGTAAACCTATCATAGATGAGGGTCATTTATGGGGCCCAATCCCTCCATGCTGAACCATTTCCAACTGATAAGCTCTAAAAAAAAAGACAGTCATTGTCTTCAGTAGTGCACAAAATAGTTTCAAACTTGGGGCCAGAAAGATGGTCTGTGTGCTGTGAGTATATTTTATTACCACTGGTTAATAAAGAAGCTGACTTGGCCAATAGCAAGGCAGAATAGAGCCAGGTGAGCAATCCAAGCAGAGATACAGGGAGAAAGAAGGTGGAGTCTGGGGGGTGGGGGACACCAGTAGTTGCCGGAGAAGAAAAAAAAAATGAGGTAATGCGGGCCACAAGTCTTGTTGTAAAATATAGAATAACAGAAATGGGTTAAGTTGTAAGAACTAGTTAATATTATTTACAAAACTTTTTGGCCAATTATCTCAGGCTTATTATTAAGTCTCAGAGAGGTTATTTGGGAACTAACGAGTGGGAAAGAAACCTCCAGTTACAGTCCAGGTTAAATATCAGCGAGTTACAAACAAAAAGGCATGGAATGTAGGAAGTGGGAATGGTGGTGGAAGAGGTCAGAGGAAGATAAGTAAAGGGTGGGTGGGAGCTGGAGAGATGGCTCAGAGGTTAAGAGCACAGACTGCTCTTCGAGAGAGTTCAATTCCCAGCAACCACATGGTGGCTCACAGTCATCTATAATGAGATTTGGTGCCCTCTTCTGGTGTGCAAGCATACATGGAAGGAATGTTGTATACATAATAAATAAATCAATCCTTAAAAAAAATTTTAAAAAGGAAACATTTAAAAAAATAAATTAAAAAAAAGGAAAGGGTGGGTACTGAGTAAACATGTATTAACTATCAACAAACAAATGTGACTAATAAAAGCAGATAAAATTCACTTAAAAATAACTTACAAGGTACCTAAGAAAGAAAGAAATCTACAAAATTTTAATTGAGAAAATAATAAGATATAAAACAAATATAAAAAAGCAAAAATTGTCAGAGGTAAAACAAGACAGGCAAGAAAAAGGGGAAAACCTACAACAAAACAAAACAAAACAAAAACCCCCACTAATATCTAAAGTTCCTAAACAAGAGAAACAAAATAGTGAAACTTGGCTAATAAATATCATAAAGATAACTTTTCAAAAGACAAAGGTAAGATAAGAATTTACAGAAAGAGCCTAGTATAGGTACAATGGATCACTAATCTCTAATGATCAACTTGAAATCATATCCTACATCAGAAAAAGAGAAGTCTGAGAACTTCTAAACTAAAAGATCAAATAATTCACAAATACAAAAGGTTTGGAATGGCAATAGACAACACTACATAAAGATATCAATAAGACAGTATTTTCAATAAAATCTGAATCACAGATTTATTTTATTAATTAAAAATTAGATTTATTTTACTTTATGTATATGAATGTTTTACTTTATATATATGAATGTTTTGCTTGTGTGCATGTTATATGCACAATGTGCAAACCTGCAGAATATCCTAGAACTGGGGTTATGGAGGGTTGTAAACCACCATGCAGGTACAAGAACAACCAGTGCTCTTAATCGCTGAGGTTTTTCTACAGTTCCTGAATCACAGATTTAATATGGTTCCTCAAATATCCAGGCTACAGAAAGAAGTCAGATAATTGAGTATCTTTAAGTCCTTCCTACCTACTGCCTGCTAGAAAAGTTTCATCTAAACAAATAAATTTAGATCAAAGGTGAATACAAAATTGGGATTTAGAGCAAAATATTATTAAATTACATTCTGACAGAGAAAAAAGCTCTCAAAACAGACATAAATAAGAAGAGGAGAGCAAAATGACTGATAGCTGCGTCACAGGTGCTAATTAATTAGATATTACTTATTGAAAATTGACTAAGTTGGATATTGTGGTATAGTTCTGTAAAAAATAAAAAGTTATAACTGAACTATTAAATCAATAATAAAGATTTGACTTATTTATGAAAGAAAAATATTTCCAAATTTATTCAAATAGGACTCAACTATACTTAATGGAAAACATTTAAGTGAAGATAAAATAAAAGGCTAAGCAAAAGTATATAAAGCAAATGAAAGAGACAAGGAAAGAAAAACATTAACACTAACTAAAGATAAGAAGCATTAAATGTGATAGAGTGCTTCTTTAAATACTAAAGTCACAATTATGAAGAAATAGAAGATTTAGCCTACTGCTTTCAGCCTGAGACAAATCAGTATATAAAATATAATGAAGACATTGAAGACACTATAACAAAGAGGGTAGGCTTTGAGGGTATATTTTGAAACTATACACTCTGAACAGAATACTTTTTATCAAATAATGTGCGGCATATTTACAAAACTGATCATATTAGATAACAAAGAAAACAAAAAATTCCACCAATTATAAGTATTACATATATAAACATAAAAGCATAAACCAATGAAACAGAAAATTAAAAATAGACATAATAAATAAAAATTCTACTTTAGAAAAGATGATCTAGATAAGAACTAGTGCTATAGTTTGGAATTGGTGTGGCTCTCAAAGGTTTTTGCAACAATTTTCAGACATAAGGCTTGTGGAAGGTACAAAGGGACTACATTATTAGGGCTCTGACCTTATCAATAGATCAGCCCATTAATAAATTCATGTGAAGGCAACATAGTGGGAAGAACTAGGTTAGTGGGCCATGCTCGGAAAGGTACACCCCTTCCTCCCTTTTTTGGCAACCACAAAGATGTACCACCTCCTCATAGAACCAAAGCAACAGAGCCAATGATCTGCTGTTACTTTAGATAGTTTTGTTATAGTTATGGCAATCTAGAACACAGCTAAATTAAAAATAATCACAGATCTATAAAATAAGAAATAGACAATTGGATGTAGTGGTGTAGGCCTTTAATACCAGCACTAAGAAAACAGACTTTTCTTTTTCAGAACATATAATTTAATATAGGGATTCCTAGAATTCCCAGGCCAGCATAGTCTACTATAGCAAGTTTCAGTCCAGCCAGGTTATTGTGAGACACTGACTTAAAAACAAGGAGGAGGGAAGTAATCACTCAAAAAAAAAAAATGCTTCCTTAAAAAAAAATCATAAGAAACTATGTTCCAGACTTATTTGTAAATATTTAAAGTTGGATGAAATGAATAACTTTATAAACAATAAAAAATGAAGTTAACCAACCAAAATGTACTACATTAGGGAATATGCTGTAAAAAACTTCCCTAAAGAAAGAAAAAAACTTAAAAACTTAGCAAGAAATTATGCCACAACAGCAAGCTTAAAAAGAGGAGGAGAAAATCAAGTTTTTAGAAATTCATGTGCCCAATAAACTCAAATCTACCTTTTAAAAAAATGTGTATTTTGAGGATGCAATAAATTCCCCTTTATAAACGGTAAGATTCATCATCACAGTTTCAGAAAGTGTTAGAATATGACACATTTTCAGGATCAAGAAATACATTTTAAGGTGCCTTAAATCTAGGTAATAGCAGAAAAAAAGTTATACATAAAAATGTAGGTTTCCTATGCTAATCTCACAGATAAGAAAAGTAAACAACTTTACTAATTTATCATCTAGAATACATATTGAAAAACTAAACATGGAAACAAAAAGTCATCTTTAAAATGTAGTTCAGCAGAATATGCTCTTCTTATCTTCTTGGGTAAATACCAATGTGACAGACACACAAACCAAGGGAGAAGAGTTCACAGGGTATTTAAAAGGCGGTCTGAAACAGAAGGTTTACAAAAAAAGCATGACGGTCACAGAGGCAAGAAACTGTCACTACTGACTACCTTTCCCTACAGCATCAGCGATTGCTAATTAACCATCTTTTTTTTTTTTTACTAGAATTTTTACTTTAGTTCCTTTTGGTATAAAATAATATGTTAATTGGAAATCAATTAAGAAAACAAGAAAAGATAAATCATCTAAAATCAACTATAACCCACAATTTAGCTTTACAGAGTGTAATGTTTATCTCAAATTTCCTTTAGATGACCAATTTGCAATTGTTTTTTAATCCTATAAGATCAGTAACTTTACAGCTAAAAAGAGCAGAAAGCCATTTCTGCTAAAAATTAATGCAATGTTTCTTGGTTAGCAAATATTGGTAATAACATCTTTTTGTCGGGAGGAGAAAATCAAGTTTTAAGAAATTCATGTGCCCAATAAACTCAAATCTATCTTTTTAAAAAATGTGCATTTTGAGGATGCAATAAATTTCCCTTATAAACAGTAAGATTCATCATCACAGTTTCAGAAAATATTAGAATATGACACATTTTTCAGGATCAACAGATACATTTTAAAACCATTCCTCCCCTCCCCTCCACACCCCCATTCCAGTAAGTATCTACTAGCTTATTCTACAAAGCAAAGCTGCTTCATGCAAGCATCCACTAGAAACCAGCACCACCACCTGTTCCTAAAACAGGATAAACAGGATAGTAAGAAGCTAGAGTGACTAACATACTGTACAAGAAGATGCTCTACAACTACGGGCATGCAGTGACTGTCAAGCAGGTGAACAGAGGCTACAGTACCAAAAGGAGCCAAAAGCTCCAAGCAGAAAGCCTAACTCCCTGGTTCATCCCAGCAAGAGTTCCCAGTGTGAATAATGTTCTATCACCGAAAGAACTAAGGATTGTTACAAAAGAAACTCTCAGGAACAAAGTAGCAGTTATAAAATGCTAAGTTCTTCTATAAACAATAAATCTGTATGAACTAGATAAAGTTGTATTTTCATTAAGATTTGTTTATTCCACTATAAAATTTTCAGTTTAATTATTATATATATATATATATGTGTATTTCAGTAAACATAACTCAAATATAGGGCACCTTTATAATAATTATTAATCCTAAAGTCAAGAGATCTGAGCTCTACTTATACACATTAGCAAAAGAGTACAGCTCATTTCCAACTTCTACAATCTTCATGTTTATAACTCATTTTTGTTTTAACAGGGAGCATGTCATGCTTCTTTTTTGTCTTTGTTTTGCTCTGTACAGAATATCAATGTTACTACTAAAAACTGAGCCTAGTCTTCCATGGGATAAAAATACAATAAAAATATTTTAGAAATTTGGAGAAATTCTAACTAACTAGGACTAAACATAATTCAAACATCTTATAACAGTTCAAACCTCAAATAGTAATGACTCAAAGATCATCATGAAAATCTTCCAAAGTGAAGTTATTAAAGATTGGAGAGTCAATTTATTTAGGTAAATGAAAAACTATTTCATCAGTCATAATGTTTTTAGTTCCTATTAGATTGATTAGGGTCTCTATGCTATTCATTTCCTAGAACAATCAGAATAAAATGTGTGTGTGAGCGCGTGTGTGCATCTTTTCCTCTATCACTCTACTTTTTCTAGACAGGATCTCACTATATAACCCTGGAAGGCCTGACATTTGGTATATAGACTAAGGTGGCCTCTGCCACCCAAGAGCTAGGATTAAAGGCATAAGTAAATATGTTTGGGTATATGAGGTCAGTTTGTGTGTGTGGGGGGGGGTGTTTTGTTTTGTTTTTATTTAAGACAGAGTTTCTCACTGAAACTGAAGCATAGCCATTTGGTAAAGCTGAGTACCCCACAGAGACCATAGGATTCTTCTATCTCTGCCTCTCAGCTTTGCGATTAAGGGCTCATACCAACATGCTTGACTTTTTATATGGAGGCTAGGGGTCTAAACTCAGGGCCTCAAGCAGCAAGCACTTTATCTACTATGCCATTATTCCAGAACCCCAAGAATGATACTTTTTACCCTAAGATATCTATAAATACAATAACACATGTAACATGTTTAACCCTACTTTGGTTCAGAAAATAATAAAGTTATATTTTAAGTCAAATGAGCATAGTAAATCAAACTCAACTCCAATGTTATAATTTCTGATTAATACAAATTCACACCATACATAGCATTCCACCTGGTTGGGTTGCTCCAGGATGACACATTTTGTTCATTAAATTACTGATGTCTGGGCCTTGCTTGCACATACTTGTTTCCTTTAGTGTTTTTAAGACAGGGTTTTACTTTTTAGTCTAGCCTGGCCTTCAACTATGTAAGTTCGTGTTGGCATAAACTATGGCAATTCTCATGCCTCAGCCTTCTAAATGCACGACCACATCCATCTTAATTTTTGGTTTTTGGAGACATGGTCTCACAATACAGTTCAAGCTGGCCTTGAACTTGAGATAATTGTGTTCCACCACACCTAATTAAAATTTATAAAATACATGTATCTTTTCTATTACTGAACATAAAGGAGAGAGTAGCAGCTTTAAAGGCTCCCCTACCCCTAATTTTTAAGTGAATAATCTTTCAGTTAAAGTCTAAATTTATTTAAAAGGTATCTTACTCTATATACCAGTCAATAAACTCTGACCAGGAAGTCAAACACAGTTCATTGCCTGGTTCTGCATATTTACTAGAAAAATCATGTCCATTTTTATCTTGTCTGTGATTGTTTTCACATGGTAGTGGTCAAGTTAGAGAGCTGCAAGCAACAGAGATTATGATATACAAAGTCTACAATATTTATTATCTGGACCTTTACAAAAGCAAAAATAAAAAAACTAAGGATTCCTACTCTAGACCCTTTAAGGTATAATAATCAACATTTCTATGTCAGTACTAATTTAAATCCTACTTCTGCGTAATTTATCACTTGCTATGTACAGTTAAAGTGCCCTTATTTGAGTACTATTAGACTTAGCTTTTGTTGCCGTGTTCACTGAGGCTTCTCATGTACAAGCCATTAAATGGAAAAAAGCTGTGAAGGTTAGCTTTAGATTAGCAAAGACTACTTGGAGATCTGCTTGCTGTTTATTTTCTTATTGCTGCAAAATTACCATTTCGGAGTCACTGTGAGAGGCCTGACCCAGGCTGGATACAGGCCCTAGCTCAGAGTGAGAAGCTTGGTCAAGGGAGAGAAGGGGCTCAATAATGTCATCGTAATCATCTTCCTCTGTATCCCCCTCCCCATCGGGAAAAGTACCTCTAGTCAAGAAATCGGAGCGCGTCCGCGCCATTCGAGCTTTCTTTTTATGGGCCGGTCTGGCAACCTGCTTGACCAAATGATAAAACAAATAACACAACAATGTTTTGTCTTTGTAATTTGGGAGAAGATGCCAATGAAAGAGGGCTCATGAAAGTCTGGAAACTTCCCTCCACCCCAACCATGCCCTGTTTGTTAGCAGAAGTAACAGGGACGACCAAAGAGAATCCATACACATTACTGTGAACAACAGATAACGATGGAAGCTAAGTCTGCACTATTCTCCATAATGAACTAAGTCACCCTTCACTGCCACAGGTCTCACCAAAGTCACCTGAACAAACTGTCCTTTTTTGTCTTAGTGATTTCTCTCTTTTATACAATTTATATTTTTATGCAACATTCCTTGCCTAGTACAAACCTTCCTAGTTATTAAAGGCTTAAGTTTATATAGCTTCTTTCTCTAAATTCACCTGGGAATAAAC
Source organism: Myodes glareolus (assembly GCF_982192425.1). Classification (NCBI taxonomy): domain Eukaryota; kingdom Metazoa; phylum Chordata; class Mammalia; order Rodentia; family Cricetidae; genus Myodes; species Myodes glareolus. The sequence goes on along the minus strand of NC_142029.1, from coordinate 18,625,432 downwards.
AGGCAGATATGGTGTTCTACCTACAAGAATAGTAACCTCAAAAATAAGATACACCTATCTTAATTAAAAGATAAACAAGATCCAATACTTACCTCTCGTTGGCCCGGCCCTGCAAATTTAGGTTTCCAAGCTGGTTCATCTTGTTTGTGAACTTGAGGATTTCCACTGTGCACACTTTAAATAAAATAAACAGGGTCACATTTCAATTTCTAGCTGATATTCTATTGAAGTAGTCCTAAAGTATAGTAGGAATTTTGTTTGCTTTTGTTTTTTGAAACTGTCTCTCTATGTAGCCCTAGCTACACTGGAACTCAGGCAGATCAGGCTTCCCTTAAGCTCACAGAAATCCGCCTGCCTCTGTCTACTGAGTGTCAGGATTAAAGGTGTGTGCCATCACACCCAGCTATGAATTATAATTTAACAGGACAGGACAAGTCAAAAAAGCCTAGAAAATTCTGTAATTCCATATCTCAGTCAATTCCAAAATTGGATTTATTATGTTAATCTTCATAGTCTCTTCATCCTCATAGACTTTAACTGTGCATGTGTGTGTAGTTTTGTATGCAGGCGTGTGCTCATGCACGTAAATAGGCAGTTGCACATCTGTGTGCTATCCTGTGGAAACCAGAGGACAACACTGGAAGTCCTGCTGTGTTATTATCCGCCTTGTCATCATTAGACAGGATCTCTCACTGAACCTGGAGCTTACATTTTTGGTCACACTGACTGGTCAGTATTCTCCAGTAATGTTCATATCTCTGGTCTCAATGTTTTCGGCCCCCAAAATGAGGGCTACAGATGTGTGCAGCCACACTCAGCTTTAAAGTGGGTGCTGGAGATCCAAACTCATGTCTTCACGCTTGTGCAACAAATGTTCTTATCCACTGAACTACCTCTCAAGTTCCTAGATTTCTTGTTCTTACATAATCAATACTATACTATATTCAAGAATCTACATGGGGGGGGGCTGAAGGGATGGTTCAGCAATTAAGAGCACTGACTTCTCTTCCAGGGGACCTGGGTTCAATTCCCAGCACCCATACAGCAGCTCACAATTGTCTATAATTCCAGGATCCAACACCCTCACATAGACATATATGCAGGAAACACCAGTGCACAAAATAAAATAAATTATTAAAAAAAAAGAATCTATGTGCATGGTGAGTTCCTAGTCACTGTGGTGATAATCATTGGGTACATTACACTATGGTAGGCTATGTTTAAGAAAGACAGCAACAAAACTAGTTAAGAACCAAGGCAAACCAGGCAGTGGTGGTACATGCCTTTAATCCCAGCTCTCCTGAGGCAGAGGCACGTGGATCTCTATGAACTCAAGGAGAACCTGATCAATGAAGTGAGTTCTAGGATAGCCAGAGCTGTTACATAAAGAGATCCTGTCCCGAAAAACAAAACAAACAAAAAGAACCAAAGTGAATTTAATGAAAAAATAAAAATTCCAAATCTCTCACATCCTTAGGATACTTGTTTTAAACAGGCTTTTCATATAATCATTTTATATGATAGTAATAAGGATCTTGCTTTACTTTGGGATGGTTCCCATTGGTCAGGAAAAAAAATCACTTCTTAAACTCTTCTAAATTTTCATCTACTATCCTTTTTTTCTAAAGATTTATTTATTTATTATATATGCTACACTCCAGAAGAGGGCACCATTCTAGATGGTTGTGAGCCATGTTTAAAATTCTATGTAAAAACAGAGTGTCAGAATCTGAAGAAAATTTGAACAGTATCTAGATTTTCGTGGCACTAATTGATTAATTAGTATTATGGGTTTTAAAATTCATCCTTAGACTATAAAATCCTTGGGAATCATTACTTAACTACTAGCATCAGACTACTTCAAAACAGACAATAACTTATAAAACTAGCTGATAAGTTAGACACTTTTCCATTAGAAATATTTTACTTTCGGGCTGAAGAGATGACTCAGAGGTTAAGAGCACTGACTGCTCTACCGGAGGTCCTGAGTTCAATTCCCAGCAACCACATGGTGGCTCACACCCATCTGTAATGAGATCTGGTGTCCTGTTCTGGCCTGCAGGCAGACATACAGGCAGAACACAGTATACATAATAAGTAAATAAATAAATAAACAAATATTTAAAATATTTTAAAAAAAGAAATATTTTACTTTCATAAGGGGTTATAAGAAGTTATCTTGGAGCTGGGCAGTGGTGGCGCACGCCTTTAATCCCAGCACTCGGGAGGCAGAGGCAGGCAGATCTCTGTGAGTTCGAGGCCAGCCTGGTCTACAAGAGCTAATTCCAGGACAGGCTCCAAAGCTACAGAGAAACCCTGTCTTGAAAAACTAAAAAGAAGTTATCTTGGACTGGGGAGATGACTCAGTGAGTACCAGCTGTGTTAAGTCTGAAGCTTAATAAAGATGTATGATTCCAAGCATCAGAATTAAACAAAACAAAAATAACACCAAAAAAATAACAAACACCCTAAGTCAGAAAACAGCTTTTCATGTTTGCCATGAGTTAAAATTCTTTCCTTGTGGTTATCCTCACTTAAAGGAAACACCTAAATTATAAAATAAAAAACAATTCCCACTTAAAATAGATGCCTAAAGCAGTTTGACCTTCAGAAACATAAGATAGATTTGGGCATAGTGGCACATGGCTTTAGCAGTTTCAGGTGGCAGGCAGATTTCTATGAGTTTATGATCAGCCTGGTCCATATAGTGAGTTCCAGGCCAGTGTGGGCTACAGGGTAAGATACTGTTTCAAAAATACAGAAAAACAAAACAAAACAAAAAACCTCTAACAATTGGATAGTGGTGGCACATGCTTTTAATCCCAGCACAAACCCTATAAAGCAGCAACTGGAGAAAAAGCTGCTTAGTGAGTGAGTTTCAGTACTAAAGATGAAAAAGACCTGTTGATAACTTTTATACAACTAATATTACTATATCACACACTTAAATTTTATGATAAAAGATATATATAGGGCCAATGGCTGTGACAAAACATGGTAAGTTCTGAAAAGTCTTGAAAATAACCAGATTGAATCACTCCACTTCATAGCTCTACGTCGACCAGCACATGCTGAATGCCTGAAACATTGACAAGCACCATACTGTCCTTTACAAATGCTTTTCAATTAATGAGGAAGAGAAAAAAGAAACGTGCTATCTACACTCAAAGATGCCTAGGCTATAACTACTCATACTTTACACAGAGAAAAATTACAGATTAGATAGTGTAGCATGCATATAGACAAGAGTGGAACACACAAAAAAAGTGCTTCAACAAACTACCCTAGGAAACTTCCTATTTAATATATAAAATATAAATTTTACTTACAGTGGAATAATCATATTGTCTTTTGGTGTGAAGAAAATGGCTCTTGAATTTCCCCCTCTGGAAGGGTCATCAGGTCTGTGGCCATAAGAGTGAGTTGACCTAAAGTGTTCTCTTTCTGTAATGCGATTATTAGTGAGTTTACAGGCAACATGCTGGGTGCCTATTTCTGTCTTGGATAATTCCTTAGCAGTCTTAGATTGGCATGGGCTTCCTTTTCTTTCGAAGAAGAGGGTGACAGGTCGGTCTTTTGGAGGTAAATGAATGGAGGAACTATCTTTTGTGGCAAGAGCTGTATCTCTTTTAGTGACTGCTGATGGGGAACCTAGTACACCAGCTTCTCCCTCACTTGGGGTACTTTGGATATGCAGAGAAGATGGCCTCTCTACTCTTTGTCTTGGCTGATAAAAGGATGGTACCAAGAGAGATTCCTCAGTGCGTGCCTGTTCAACTGTCTTGAAGGCTTTACGTTCCTTCTCTAAAATATCTGTCTGTTGACGAATCTGTTCCATCATTTCTTTTTCATTCTGCTGCTGTAACTGCTTTTGCCTTTTCTCCTTTTCAGTATTCAGCTTTTCCAACTTCTTAAGCACAGTACACGAAGCATCTGTATTCAAAGCAATCACTTGGTCTCCTGAGAACTGACACTTCTTGGCCTCCTTGTTGATATCTAAAGCGGCTTCTCTTTCCAGCAGTTTGTTTCTTTGGATACTTGTGTCTGGTTGGGAACTTGTTTTTAGAGGTTCTTGATGGGGAATATAAAAAAATGTAGGTAGACTACTTGAAACAAAAGAGTCTCTCAGCTGGGGTTTACAGGTGATAGGTTCAGAACAACAGACCAGCTTTTCCTTAGTGCCATTCTTCAAATGCTCTGAGTCACAAGATGCTCCTTTTCTAGACAATGCAGAGCTAGTCTCCCTTGAGGCACTGAGGACATTGTCTTGTGAATGGAATTTTGGATCAGTAGATACATTGGGTGATGAAATCTTCAATTCTCCCTCATCTAAAATGAGGGACTCTGGTTTGCTCTGTTGGCTCTCCTCACAAGTCAGAAGTTCTAAGCTTCCTTGTGAACTCTCACTATCAGGTGTACCCTGTGGAGACTGCAGGCCTTCAGGCACCAGTTCTGAAGACCATCTACGTTCCTCTGAAGGAGACACACCACCAAGAGAGCGAACTTTCAGCAATTCTAAGCTAAATATAGCTTGCTCTAATTCTCTCATTCTCCGACTTTCCCTTTTGGCTCGACCTACTTTTTTCTGATGGAGATCCTCCAAGGACTTGGGTCTCTGTCTTACAATCACTTCTTCCTGCAAGTCCATACCACTTTGGCTTCTGCCTCTCTCCTGCTGCTTGTCTGGAGACTCCTTTGAGAAATCCATGGAACTTTCACGGCTAATTCGATTACTCTCTATCACAGATTTACATTCCTCTATAGCTTTCACTCTGTTGTCAAAAGAACGATCCTCCCATTCAGAAGGGTCTGAACCATGAATTTCTAGAGTTCCACATGCCTTGATATTCACGAATCCATGCTCTAGTTTTGTTTCTTTCAGTCTTTGCTCTTTTAAAGCTTTATATCTATACAAAAATAGACAAAGTGGATTAGAGAATTTAATCTACTATAATTTTTTAACAGATGGAACCTTGCTATCCTTAATTATGTTCAAAGTTGACCTTAAACTGCAGACTCAATGTAATTAATCTTCCTGCTGCAGTCCCCTATTTATCTAGGACTAGATGTACCACTGTATTCACCTACAAAAACTAACTTGATTATACTAGGTTGAATTCTCCTCTTATTTATACGAGTAATTCCTATCTGGATAGCCTCAACAAAATGTTAACTGAACTAAAGATACATCAATAGTGTGACTTTAATATAGTACAATAGAGATCAATGTTCCCAAGGTTAAAAACAAAAGGAGTTGAATATTTCTAAATTTATAAGATTAAACCATATGTACAAGTTTTTTTTTTCTTAGCAGTTATAACCACAGGTCATGGAAGTTTCCAACTTTATTTAATTCAATGAACATTTATTTAACTTCTGCTATAGCCCAGACATTGCAGGTAAGAACTGGTAGAAATTTATCACAGTCTAGTGATTAAAAAAAAACAAAACATAGGTAATAAAGAAAGTATTAAAGCAAAGGTTTAAATAAAGGACCTATAAAAACAGGAGAACCAACTGCTTCATTAACATAGATTACCTTTGTCTTGCTCTGAATCCTCTATATGTTGATTGTAAAAGGATAATTTTGTTCCTTTGTTCTTTGTACTTCTTACTTTGCCTGTAGCTCCTCCATTTTGCCTGTATACAGGTAGCAGCCCTGTGTCGGCATCTACACAGTTCCCTCCATCGCTGCTGGATAATGACAGCCGCAGCTCGTAACTCCAAGTATCGTTGTCTCTCTAAGTGAGCACGCCAGGAAGCTTGGAGAAGGGATGCTGCACTAGCCATAATCAAAGCATCTTTCTTCACAGTCGCATTTCTGACGTGCTTCTGATTTAGGTAATTCCTCCAGAAACGCTAAGGGAAATGAGAAAATGTCTGTCAAGTTATCACTTATTTCATAGAATAGGTAAAAAAGGCTAAATTTCTATGTCATTAGCACTTTAAGCATATAAGCAACTAACTTGTTGGTGGTTAATAATAATAATAATGTTATAATAATGTTAACTCTTTCTATGCTACCAGAGTTGTGTTGATGCTCTGGTGTAATGAAAATTGATACTGCTTTACAAGAGGTGTTGAAGCTCACCTCTTCTAAGTCCACAATGACTTAACAGGTGGGATTCACAAAGTTGCCAAAGCCTTAAGCAAGTGTCATGCCCATCTCTGTGGACTTTCACCCAACTATGAGCCTATATATGCCAAGTTGATGGAGGCCCTTTATGCTAAGCACTAAATCAACGCTATTAAAGTTTATGACAACAAGAAACTAGAAGAGTGGAATGGCCTCTGAGAAAATTCATCAAGGGTAAAAAATTCTCATATAGTAGCGTTTGATGATAAAGTAAAAAACTTCAGGTAAGGCTATTATCCAAGAATACTGCAAATGTAATAAGTAAAATAAGTGAAGTTTTTACTAATAAGTAAAAACTTGTTTTTTTAGAAAATAAATAAAAACATTTTTTTTTTTTTTTGCTTATCAAAAACAGCTATTTTAAATTTGAGGTCAGCCTGATCTACAGAGCAAGTTCCAGAACTGGCTCTAAAACTACATAGAGAAACCCTGTTTTGAAAACAGCCCCACCACAGCTATTTTAAATAATATAACTTAGCTGAGATTAATTATACAATTTAAATTTTTTAGATGTTTTCAGGTTCCACCGATTAATTAATCAGTTCTATTTTCTCATTCATTCATTTATCCATTCATTCATTCATTTATTTATTTTTCACAGGGTCTCTCTATTGTAGCTCTGACTGTCCTGGAATTCTACGTAGACAAGCTGGCAGGCTGGCCTTTAAATCCCAAGGTGTTACCTGCTATTACATTCAAGGTAATCTACTGGGTGTCACACACATTTAAGAAATGATTATAATTCATTCTTGTCTCTGAAGTTTCATTATTATTTCAATGTTTCACAGTAAAATGGTTCTGGTTACTAAATGAAGTCCAAACTCACTCTTAAACAAAGAATCCTAGTCTCATCCCACCTGGATAATAACAGATGCCTGTCTCAAATGGAGGAACTGTTGCCTAGAGAGCAAGACCCTAAACCACCGCTGCAATAGTACGATTCTGCGAAGCACTTCCTGATGAAGCAGATCTTGTAAGTGCTGTCGTTCATGCTCCTTTAGGAAAACCTATGAGACGGAAGAAAAACAAGGGATAAAGCTTAAGAAGAAATGAAAACTATTCATGAATTATTGTTTCTGGGGTAAGCTTCTCTTTCAGAAAAGGACACATATAATGGCAGACATGCAAATAAAGTACTGATAACAAATAAAGTACTGATAAATAGTTCTATCACACTGTGCGGTGGTGGTGCAGGCCTTTAATCATAGTACTAGAAAGGCAGAGACAAGCAGATCTCTGTGAGTTCAAGGCCAGCCTGGCTGACAAGCACTAGTTCCAGGATGGCCAGGACTACACAGAGAAACCATGTTTCAGAAAACCAAAAATAGTTCTATCACCTGAAAAAATATGTGAGTACATGAGAGAGGAGATGGAGAAAATTAGAAAATGTACCAAATTTCTATTGTCAAACATTCTGCTACATTACTGCTTCTCATCTGGAAAAGTCGTTGCTGTAAAAGATCAGTATACCATTAGTCAATATGTCACAATTTTTTAAAAAATTGGAATGGGGAAAAACTGATAACCGCCGATCTTAAAAAGTGAGTACAACCTGAAGGAACCAATAGCACTCATCTATTTGACATCTAAAGACTAAAAGCTTCTTCATTCCCAGAGTCAAAAGTAAGTATAAAATAGACATATCTCTTTGAAATAGAACTTATGGTTCATCTTTAGGAGTGAACAGAAATATCAAGAGTTAAAGATTAAACTACTATGGGATGGAGACAGAAGATCTTACCTGAGCAATAAAAGGATTGGAAAAACTAAAAGTTTCTAACTAGTTAGTAAAACTAAAGCACATGAGACAACTGAATAACTGAATTAGTCTTCAAAAAGTACTGCTAAATATTATGAAGCTACAATATGGAAGTGGATTTTGTTTGTCTTGCGTTTTGTGACAGATGCTCATGTAGCTGAGGCTGGCCTTAAATTTCTATATAGCTGAAAACAGTCTTGACTAAGTGAGTCTTCTGGCACTGCTTTCTAGTGCTGGGACTATACGCATGTAGTACTATTTCCAAGACAATATGGAGAATCAGTCAGTGTGCCCGAGGAAGATAATATAAACTTAATGAGGAGTCTATTGGGAAAATAACTGACATGAAGTCAATAAAAAGAAAGTGACATACTTAAATGATACAGAGGAAAAGAGCTATGAATCAGAAACAAAATGGAATCAGGAATGGAGAAATGGGCTGAGATACAAAATCATCTTTTTTTTTTTTTCTGTTTTTTGAGACAGGATTTCTCTGTGTAGTCTTGACTGTCCTGGAACTCGCTCTGTAGACCAAGTTAGCCTACAAAAAGTTCCTAGGAGGAACAAAAAGAAGGAATATAAATAAAAGGTAACAAATAGCTGAAAAGGGCAGTAGAAGAATCTGGATAATGTTACTGTAGACAAGCTAAATTTGTCATTAAGTAGAATATCTTATTCAGAGATGGTTTGAATTACAGCTGAAGTTGTAATTAGAAATAGAACATCGACCAGGAATTCTATGATTAGTACTGATTACAACATTTTATTTTAGGTTGTGGGGGTGGGTAAGTCAGGTAACAATTGTAAAAGTCAGTTCTCTTCTACCTACCCCATGGATTCTGAGATTAAACTCAGGTCATCAGACATGATGGAAAGCACCTTTACTACCAAGTCATTAACCAAGAAAAGCCCTGTGGTCAGTTAAGAGGGTGAAGAGTGTTTGCTGGGTAAAAGTGCTTGGTATGTAAGCATAAGAACCTGAGTTTTGTCTGACAAACCTAAGACAAAAGGAGGACAAACTCTTGAAAATTGTCTTGCATGGTTGCATGGGTGTGTTAGCATTCATACATTGCTCATATACAAATACAATAACAACAATAATAAATAAAATTTTGGGGCCAACAAGACAGCATAGTGGGTAAAGGTACTTACTACTAAGCCTGACAATTTAAGACTCATCATTGGGATCCACATGGTAAAGGGAGAGAATCAAGATCACAAGTTTTCCTCTGACCTCCATCCACACTCATGCCATGGCACATCTGTGCCCATACACATACATATACACACAAATAAATAAAAGCATAAATTTAAAGCCACCTAGCTTAATCAATTTGCTTATAATATTTGATAATACTATCTTTTCATAAAACTTATGACAAAGAAGGTATTATGAAAATATAAAATGCACTCAATTTTGACTAAGGCTCTATATACTTACCATTGTTTTTCCAACTTGGTAATTATCAGGATTAATATTTATTTTTCTGAAGAAATCTTGAATGTTAAATTTAGAAGGGATAATATTTCGGGGAAGAAGTACATGAAAGTGGCTCACAAAATCCTAAAAAGTAAAAAGAAAATGATATCAAATCACAAAAGAACTAGATGAATTTTATACCCTAAACTAACAATAAGGGGTTTCTCAGTCTTTTAATAAATAAAAAAAAATCTTTAAAGCAAGGCAGTGGAAAAGATCAGAATACACTGGAAGAGGGCAGGGGCTACATGAGTGAAGGTACTCTAGGGCATGGTTTTTCAAAACAGGGTTTCTCTGTAGCTTTGGAGCCTGTCCTGGAACTAGTTCTTGTAGACCAGGCTGGCCTCGAATTCACAGAGATCTGCCTGCCTCTGCCTCCTGAGTGCTGGGATTAAAGGCATGCGCCACCACCGCTTGGCCTTTCCCATTCTTTTAAAAATGGAAGGTAGCAAACTGGCGGGGGTGAGAAAATAATGAGAATGGGTATGAGAGTAACGAGAATTTATTATATACATGTATGAAACTGTCAAAGAAAAAACTTATTAATAAAAAAGTAGGATGAAACAAAAGAAATTATTTGTTACTTTATTATAAATAGAGGTGCAGAAGACATGGCTCAGCACTGAATTCCAAGTGTCCACATGCCTGCTAACAGCCATCTGTAACTCATTCACGGGAATACAATACCTGCTTTAGGCCTCCAAAGACACTGTACTCACATGGCACACAGATATACATGCAGGCAAAACAATCATAAACATAAAATAAAAATAAAAGTATCTCTTAAAAATATAGATTCAAAACACAGTAAGAGGAAAGATACTGAGTCTGAAACATGTTATCAAATAAAAACTAAATTTAAAAAAGAAAAATAAATAAAAAAAGAAGGGTAGGAGTTAATTATTCTTTTTGAGAAAACCATACCAAAGACCAAATAAAAGTCATTTACCAAGAACCTGAAATACAGCAAGTAGGGAAAGGAAATAAAGCAGCTTTGGGAACATACAAATGAGAATCAAGTTTTCTCTTTCCCATACAACAAAAACTGCTTAGTTCCTGAAAGGTTCCAATAAAATTTTTACACACATAGCAGTATATCTGATAATGATTGCTGAGTAACATTCTAGAAGCTTTCTACATAAGAAGTATTTCTAAGAAAATTTAAGGAAAAACCAAATGGAACCTATTCATTTGATAAGATCATTCTTATTGAATTATTTCAATTACGGAAAATAAATCAGTGTGAAAATTGCTAAATTATAGTCAAACTCAGAATCAGCAAACATTTTTTTTTCTTTTTTAGACAGGGTTTCCTGTAGTTTTATAGCCTGTCCTGGAACTAGCTCTTATAGACCAGGCTGGCCTTGAACTCACAGACATCCACTTGCCTCTGCCTCCCAAGTGTATCACCTGGTTTAGCAAACATTTTTATCAAATGAGAATAGACAAATAGGAATAGTCAAATACTGTATCGCAGCATATACTCAAGAAGACTGCTGCACTTCCAAAAAATGAGTATTCTCTTAACACTTTTTCAACTTTGTTTAAAAATGGTAAAATTAAAAAAATGAGTCAGGCATGGTGGCTCACACCTTTAATCCCAGCACTCATATGGCAGAAGCAGGTGAATCTCTGAGAGAGCGTGGTCTACAAAAAAAGTTTCAGAACAGCCAAGGCTGTTACACAGGTATATAATAAGTAAAATATGTAGAAATAATTTATGTTTGTTTAATTAATAGTTTGTGGTTTTGCAAATAAAGCTTGCCTGAAGATCAGAGTATAGAGCTAAGCCACTAGAGACCAAGGAGTGGTGGTACCCACTTTTAATCCCAGAACTTGGGAGACAGAGGCAGATGGATCTCTGTGAGTTCAAGACCACTCTGGGCTATACTAGATTGATCCAATCTCAAAGAGCCAGGTGATGTTGGCTTACACTTTTGATCCCAGTACATGGGAGACACATGCCTTTAAACCCAGCATGAAAGGGGTTGGAGACAGGAAGGGATATGGTTGGGTGGAGAGAGAACTATAAAGTGGGAGGAGACAAGAGCTCAGTGCAGTCTGAGGTTTGTGGTAACAGATAGGATCTGAGGATGCAGACTAAGGAGGCAGTCTGAGGTCAAGATTGCTCTTTTGGTTTGAGGATTTGGTAGAGGTAAAAGGTCTCTCTAGTGGCTGGCTGCACTGCTTTTCTGATCTCTCAGCTTTCACCCACTAATATCTGACTCTGGATTTTTTATTAAGAACAGTTGGGGGTTGGAGAGACGGCTCAGTGGTTAATAGCACTGACTGCTCTTCCAGAGGACCCAGGTTCAATTCCAGCACCCACAAGGCAGCTCATAACTGTCTGTAACTCTAGTTCTAGGGGCCTGACCCCCATGGCAAAATGCCAATGCATATAAAATAAAATTTTTTTAAAAAAAAATCTTCTTGTTAAAAAAAAGAACAATTGGAATTTGTGCTACAAATTCACTTGATATGAATATGCATGTGTATATTTATAAATATAAAGTATATAACCTGGAAAGAATACTTGGAGCTATATCCTGATTGACGAATTCGAACTGTCTCCAGCATCCCAGTGTACCGAAGCTGTCTTAGTACCAAAGCATCATTGAATCTTAAGGGCAGCTAAAACAAAGAAAGAAAAAAGTTAATAGATCTCCAAATTCAGATTTGTCTTAAAAGTACAGCTGACTTTTGAGTATCCAGACTGACAAACATATCTACACATTACACTTCAACAAACTATAAACAATGGCACTGAAATAGAAAAGGTTAAGGGTAAAAATTTCTAATCATGAAAATGCTAAATAATTTTTAAAAAAACATAGACTATCTAAACAGAAGAGGTTAACTAGTATTAATAGTAATACAATTTTCAGAGAAAAAAATCTTTTCTTCTAATGGAATTTCAAGGGCTGTTAATACTTATCCCGCAGAGTCTAGTACATGTTGAATCAAATCCACAAACACCTTACAGATGGGCAATACATTAAAAGACTAGCTATAAATAATATTTATAAAATATAAATTTCCATATAAAAACTATGCATAATTCCTCTCTATTCCCTTTTAATGTAATTCGAGCTTTGTTATGAAGTAACCTGAGTGATGTGCTGTCTTATACAGAATACTTTTACCTTTTCTGCATTGGAGCGAATACATTTTACAAAATACGGTTCTGCTTGATCAAGTGTCTCCATCAGCTTGCTTAAGGAGGCCTGCAATAAAAGTAGTGTCATTAGTATGCTTTTACTTAGGAGTTGACAAGTGACTCTTAAATATAAACAAGTGTGGCAAATATGGAAACAACCTTCTATACATATATATAAGGGTTTGTTTCTGAAAAGGAAACTGTGTACATTCCCATTCTGTTTAAATCAAGAATTTGCTGAGGCTAAGGAATGCAGTTTAAACTTAATCCTAAAGCTGAGGCCCTGGCAATAGTCATTATTGCAGACGCATTTTGGAAAACTCTAAATAGAGAATGATTTTCCACTATTCTTCACATTTCATTAAGTAACAATATTCAAATGCATTTTTTTAAATAAAAGCAAGGTAGTCTTGCTTTTTTTCTTTTCTTTTTCCTGTTTGTTTTGAGATAAGACCTTAATATTTGTTCAAGGTTGGCCTATAACAAGCTATGTAGCTCAGGCTGACCTTAACTTGTGATGTTCCTATGTCAGCCTTCTGAGTATTGTGTTTACAGACATATGTCACCATGCCCTGGCATTGATATTCTTGCCAGTTTTAGAAATCACTCAGAAAAGAACCACTACCTTAAATGAATTTTAATGTTTGTGAAGTATGTAGTGATATTCTCTCTTGGTTTTATATATATCCCAATTAGTCTAGATAGAGTATCAGTTTTTGATCTGCTCAAAAAACCAGAGCTTTTGTTTTACTTAATCTCCTTCTCCTTCAATAGTCTTCGGGTTTTCTTTTTAAGAATTTTTTTTAAAGACTTATTGTATTTTTTGTTTTGTGTGTGTGTGTGTGTGTGTATACACTAGATTCCTGAGGCCCACAAAGGTCCGAAGCATCAGACTGGTTGTGAGGCACCCCTTATATCGGTGCTAGCAACCCAACTAAAATCCTCTGCAAGCACATTTGTACTTTAAACCTTCTCTCCAGACCCTTTTGTTTATAGCTTCACAGATTTCTATTTATCTTTGTAATTTTCCTTCTTTCTTCTTGCTTAGGATTAAATGTATCCTTCACTTTCTATTTTATTAAAGAAAAACCTCTGACTCTTGGATATACAACCTAACTACTTTTCTAATAAAGGTACTCTCAATTCTACGGCTTCATAGGCAATGAATCACATCACATCAATGATCTTAAGCTTACTTTGATCCTTCAACAACAACCTTTAAGAAACAGATTGTATTTAGCAGGAGTAGAAAAAGTAATAACCTGAAACTGAGCACTGATACTGGGAGGTTTCTTCTTCTTGTGCAGATGAAGAAGGGATTTGGTAATCCGATCCTGTAGGGTGAGTCTTGTCAGATGCTTCAAAGAATTTACCTCCAGCAAGTGCTAAAGAGAAGGGGAAAATTTTATTTATATATATATACATATATATACATACATATATACATATATACATATATACATATACACACAATACACACACATATACTTATATATGATAAAATATCATTAGCCACTTTTCATTATTTCCAATTGTGAGAAATATTTTATTCTACCAAAGGTGGTTAGTCTGACAAGGGCTCTCCTCCTTTCCCTCTGTGTCAATAAGCAAATCATGTCAGAGTGTAAAGCCCAGTACTCATCAATAGGATGAGACACCACCTATATGAGGTCTAAAAGATAAAGCCATTTTGGCAAAACTGGTTACTAGCTAGATTTGGCTTCTGGCATGCCCTTCTTGCAAAAAGAGCAATCACCTTGAAGACTTACTCTTGTAGAATATTATATTAACCCTGTATAGATGTGTTACATTTGTTTTTGCTGCAGAACATTAACTGTATAAAAGTGTGTTACTCTTGTTGATGTTGCATTTGTTTAATTATGTAAAGAAATGTTGTATTTGCTTCACCTTGATTGCCTAAGGACCTTGACTGATCAAATAAAGAGTTGAATGGCCAATAGCTAGGTAGGAAAAATAGATGGGGCTGGCAGGGAGAGAAAATTAACAGGAGAAGGAATCTAGGCTCAAGAGAGGAAGGGGAAGAAAGAGGTGGAGGAGACAACGATGGTGACGCGTGGAGCAAGAAGCTAAACAGTCACCAGGAGCAGCGATAGTAAGATATACAGAAAGAAAAGTAAAAAGCCGAGAGGAAAATGGTAGATGAAGACAAATAGGTTAATTTAAGCTAAAAGAGCTAGCCCGAAAAGAGCTAAGCTAAGGCCAACCATTCAAAACTAGACTCCGTATCATGATTGGCCTTAGCCAAGAGGTTAGCAGGTCAAGTGGTAAGGATTACTCCATCACCAAAGGAGCCACTTCTACACTTTGAAATGGTAGCCAGGACAGGAACAGGGGCAATAAAAATAGTACAGGGAGTTAATACTATAGAATAAAAGGCTATAAAGGAGTCAAAGAAAGACCCTGGCTACTGGAAGAATTCCAGAGAAATGTCAAACCTTTAGGGTCAAGGGTTCCAGATACCCCAGGCTGCTGTAGCACTGGCCTCTGCCTATGCTAAGGTATATTCTGATTTGTTAGACCCATGCAAGGGCTCTAACGTTTGTAGATCCCAATACCTAAGGCTTGGATGAAAGCTGTAACATTAAAGGTGCCACCTGGTGCTATTCCAATCTGCCTAGTACCACTCACTGCTACCAAATACTAAATTATACATAAGGAGCCAAGGCCAGCACTTGAAGAGACTCCTTACCTACCCACAATTTGTATTTAGCTAGAGCAAAGTGGATAACATTTCTACCCTGTTAGGACACAAAAAAAAAAGTGATATGAAAAATGGGTTTTCATTAGATATAAAATCGTTTGGCATCTTGATCTACAATTTTGAAGCCTCCAGAATTATAATATTTTAATATAGTTGTTCAAAGAAACTAATGTAACTCTCATGTTAAGGATGATACAAATGGGAAATAAAATTAACTCAAGATTTGATTTTGAGTAACTATAAAAATTTGCTAGGGGAGGAACACAGTAAAAAGCATTTGAGGTGTGAAAAAGAGAAAAAGAGAATATCAAAACAGAAATATACAATAGGGCATTTGATGGTTTGAATGATACCGCCCCCATGGGCTCATGTTTGAATGCTTGGTCCCCGGTTGGCAAAACTGTTTATGAAGGACTCATGTGTAACCATGTTCGAGGAGGTATGTCACTAGGGGGTGGGTTTTGAGGTTAAGAAAGCCTCATTCTCAGTTAGCTCTCACTGCTGTGGATCAAGATGTGAGCTCTCAGTTCTCCAGCCTGCCTGCTGCCATGCTCCATGACTCTACCCCTCTGAAAATGTAATCCTCAATGAGCTCTTCTATATATTGCACTAGCAATTGTGTCTTAACAAAGCAACAGAAAAGTAACTAAGACAGAGCAACGCAAAATCATTACAAGAATATAGCTCCACAGAATAGTTTAAGAAAGGATATTAAAACAGAAGTGATCATTTTGAGTTATGGGATAAAATAAAGCCTAAGAGGAAAAACCCCAATAAGGATATTATAGTTATTATCTTGCAGATGGATTAAACTGTAACCTACTCAGATAGTCCCATTTCAGGTGGATAATTCTGTGCATAAAACTAACCTGTTATCTAAAAGAAACACATGTCATCTTGGATCTGGATGCATACCAACTAAATACTAAGTGTGGCACAATCCAAGAGTTCTGAGAGAAGGGCTCATAAAATGACAAGATCTCAGAGAACTCTCCAGATCTCTCTTCCCTTCCTTACTCATTGAGCATTCATATCTGACTACTACTCACTACTTTTGTGAGCTCAACTTTGAGATTCCACATGTGAGATATTGTACAATTTGACTTTACCTGGATTTTTTTCACTAAGGATAATCATCTTGAAGTTCATTCATGTGGTTGCAAATCACAGAATTCTTTTTTAAAGATTGAGTAGAATTCCACTGTGGCCATAAATTACATATCCCATCCCTCAATTCACTGAGTAGGCACTTAGACAAGATACCAGATACAGAAACAACCTATTTTAAACACAACATTGTAATGCTGACTTAAGCTCTTGTGGACAAGTAATATGTTTTTCTTTTCTTTCTTTTTTTTTTTCCCAAAACAAGATTTCTCTGTAGCTTTGGTGCTTGTCCTGGAACTAGCTCTTGTAGACCAGGCTGACCTCGAACTCACAGAGATCCGCCTGCCTCTGCCTCCCGAGTGCTGAGATTACAGGCATGCGCCACCACCGCCCGGCTTGTATTTTTAACTATTTAAAAAGGAATATCCAAACTATTCTTTTAAAAAAATCCTTACTTACAATCCCCACTTTGCTGGTCCCCCAGTCCAACTCCCACAAATGTTAAGGGTTGAACAAGCACTCTACAACTGACCTATATCCCCAGTTCAACTTCCAAGTTTATGATAATAGTTGTTCTAACTAGGAGTATTAACTGTTATCTCATCATGAGTTTTATTTGTACTCCTCTGATGATCAGTGATGTTAAGCATTTGGAAAATATGTATCTGTTGGCCATGTGCATGTCTCCTTTGGAGAAACATCTATCTGGGGACTTTTTAATTGAGTAACATTCCTAATACTTGTCTGTACATATTTTGGCTATTAACCCTTGATTAGGAATATGGTTATGTACAGCTTTTTAGTTTGATAATACTATTTATCTATTTTTTGCTTGTCTCCTGTGTATTTTGAAATATCTAAGAAATCACTACATCCCCACAAGTGTCATAGAGCTTTTATACAATGTATTTAACTCATTAACGTAATTAGGTATTTTGTATCTGAGGTGGTCCGTTCCATTCTTTTACATCCAGTTGTAAAAACACTTTTTATTGAAGAGACTGTTCTTTATCCAGTGTGTTCTTGATAACCTTTGTCAAAAATCATCATAAATATGTAGTGTTTTCCCTAGGTTCATTACAGTGTCCCATTGTTGGCTGTGCCCTTTTTTAAAAACTTCTAACATTTTATAGGCAGTATATCTGATGTGTGTATGTGCATGTTTGTGTTCAAGTGTACACATTATGGTGGTCAGAGGACAGCCTTGGGTGTTGGCCTTCAACTTTCATCTTGTCTGAAACAGTTCCTTGTTGCACTACTACACATGCCAGAAAGTCCATGAGCTTCTGGGGACTCTGTCTCCATTTCCCATCTTGCTGTACAAACATTAGAAACAAAGATACATGCTACTTACCGTATGCAGTATTATGTGGTTTCTTGGGATTTACACTCTGGGCCTCAAGCTTATGCAGGAAGTACTTTTTCTCACTGAGTTACCTTTTAAGTCTATCTTTTTTGTAAATGGCATTTAATACTATTTTGATAACTACAGGTCTTTAATAACACGGATGGCACAACATATCAAGCTTCATTCTTTTTGTTCAAGACTGCTTTGACTTTGTGCATTTCTGTCAGGATTTTTTTTTCACATCTATATAAAGTGACAATAGGGGCTGTATCCCATATATAAATCAATCAGTGACATTAGGTGCTAGAAATTATCTTAATAATAATATTTCTAAGCCATGAATTGGAAAGCTCATTTTCCATTTATTGTGCTCTATATAATTTTCTGTATATAGATCTTTTACTTCTATGGTTCAATTTGCTATAAGCATTCTATGTTTTATGGTGCTGTTATAAACAGAATTGTTTTGTAATTTTTTTGGATATGGTCAGTTTATTAAAACATGATTTTTACATTGCAGTCATCCTCTCAAACTTTATTGAATTCACTTATTATATCTAACACTGTTTAGAGGATTGTAGTGATATTTTGTTTGTGTTTTAACAAGTAAAGCTTGCATGAAGAGTACAGCGCTAAGTCTCTAGAGGCTGGGAAATAGTGGCACACACCTTTAATCCCACGACTCAAGAAACAGAGGTAGACAGATCTAAGTTCAAGACCACCCTGGGATACATGAAGAGAAACAGAGCTCACACAAAAGTGATCCCACCACTTGGGATAACATACCTTTAATTCCAGCACTAGGGAGTTAGAGACAGGAAGGGGGAAGGCTGGACAGAGAGAAGAATATAAGGCAGGAGGAGACAAGAGCTCAGTGCAGTCTGATATTTGGTGGCGACAGTTGCACTCTAAGGAGACAGCCTGAAGGCAGGATTGCCCCTTTGATCTAAACAATGATGAAGATAAAAGGTCTCTCCAATGGCTATCCACACTGCTTCTCTGATCCTTCAGCTTCCACCCCCTAATATCTGACTCTGGGTTTTATTTATTAAAACCAACAAGAATTTGTGCTAGAGAGAATCTATAAAGATTGTTGTAAGAACATGTCACAAGACAACAGAGGTTATTTCACTGCTTCCTTTCTAAGTTGGGTGACTTTTGTTTCTTTTTATTGCTTAATTTCTTGGTTAATACTTGTTATTTTAATAGAACTGATATGAGAAGGCACCTGTATTATAACCCTGTATTTTCCCCACTCAGTAAGAACTGATTTAGCTACAAAATATGTAGCCTTTAGTGTGTTATCATGTAGGGATAGGGATTTTTTTGTTTGGTTGGTTGGTTTTGTTTTTTGTTTGTTTGTTTGAGACAGGGTTTCTCTGTAGTTTTGGAGCCTGTCCTGGAACTAGCTCTTGTAGACCAGGCTGGCCTCAAACTCACAGAGATCTGCCTGCCTCTGCCTCCCGAGTGCTGGGATTAAAGGCGTGCGCCACCACTGCCTGGCTGGGATGGAGACTTTTATCAAATAGTTTTTCTTCATCATTTACTGCTCATAAGTTCCATTCACTGAGTTACAAATCACACTTGATCCAGATGTACAGTCATTTAGCTATGCTATTGGATCCAATTTGCAAGAAGGAGAGAGGGAGGGAGGGAAGAAGGGAGGCCCTTCCTTTGGGAGGGTGCCGTAGAAGCATGAGATTTGATGTAGAGATGAATTCATTCCAGAGACATTTAGGACCTGACTTAGTCTCAAGAACAAAGAAGGAGAGAGACCCATGAAGTGCAAATTCTTATTAATTCTACAATATATACTAGATCTGAGACCAATCCAGCACCCTCATTACCTTTCTTTATATTAAAAAATCTGTTTTTAATATAAAAATTCATATGAAATTCGAATGTCAGGGCTGGAGAGATGGCTCAGAGGTTAAGAGCACTGGCTGCTCTTCTAGAGGTCCTGAGTTCAATTCCCAGCAACCACATGGTGGCTCACAGCTGTCTGTAATGAGGTCTGGTGCTGTCTTCTGACCTGTAAGCATACATGTGGACAGAACACTGTATACATAATAAATAAATCTTTAAAAAGAAAAAAAGAAAGAAATTCGAATGTCAGTGTTCACAAATGAAGTTTTCTCACCATCTGAACATACTTGTTCAGTTACTTATTATCTAAAGTTGTTATTATTAAAGTTATTATCTATTATCCTACAACAGCAGACCTAAGTACTTACAAGAGACCACTGGCTCACAGAGATTATTCAACTCTTTATAGAAACACTGTTCAACATTAGTAAGAGATGAGAATTAATTAGAGAATTACATAATCTCTAACTAGACATGTTTCAGAATTCACATTTTTGCTTTATCCTGTCTCAAGGAAAATTAAAAGATCTTATGTAAACAGTATTTGCATATTTCAGGAGCTTAGAGAAACAGAAGAATGGTGTTTCTCAAAGTAATTTATTTGCCTGAATTATTAGGCTTGTCCACTTCCTAGATGACTTTGGTATTTCTAAAATGAACTCAACTAAGAACACAGTCTCTATTTTGAACATAAATAAGGCATAAATAATTTTTTTAAAAGTCACTCAATGGGAACAAATACATTTTTTCCACAGAACTCACCTTTGGAAGAACAGGTTTTGATCTGAAGTTTTTGTTTCGTCTATAAAGATAAAACATTCATTAAAAGAAAAAGAAACTACAGTAAAAATGAGTGATTTTTAAGAGCTCTCTCGTGGAATTAAATACTTCATTTGGGAAATGTGGGCCCTCTATACAAAAACGTTATCTGACTGAATCAAGCAGGTACCATTGAGAAAAGAGTAAGCAAGGACAAGACAAGGAGGAAGTACCAGCTTTGTAACTTAGGAACACGCAGAGCTAAGCCTGAAGGTTAGTGATATGGTGCTGTAATTTTTAAGCTCTAAGCTTCACTTTCTTGTATGTAGGCAGGCTTCTACTTTCCAACACCTACTAAGATTGATTTCTACCATTAAAAGATTTTTAAGATACACTTAGATTTCATAAATGGTTAAAAATATACATTTCATAAAACAATCTTTCATTTTATAAATTAATTTTTTTCTATTCATTTTTTCCTATTCATCAATAAAAATTAACTTTTATTTTGGCTTCAGAAAATGAGCAAATACAGTTCAGTGCTTAGAACATTGGCTAAGTTAAAAGGACTACCATGAATCTTAAGTTTTCACCTACCAAAGTATAACTTCTCTAAACGTTAGGTTTACTATGATAGACTATAAAATAAGGACAGTTAAGACCATTTGTTTCTTAGTATTGTTGAGAGATTTAAGGGGAGTTAATACACACATCCAGAGAAGAGCAAGACTTCCATAAATTAAGCCTACTGACACTATTAAGCAATTACTTCAATAGAGATTTAGACTCCAATTTAGGCATATCTAGTTTACAATACATGAAAAATAAATGCTTGGAAAATGCCTGATATATTAATGCTTTAGTTTAAAGGAATATCATACATGGTTATCTCCATGTCCAAACCAATCCTTCATAATGAAAAATAAGAATTATATGACACTACACATACATATGCATGAGATTTCTCTACCCAAGTGCTAAGTCTAAAGAATAAAAATTGTAGCAATGACAGGGAATCCTAAAAAGATCTAAATTTTTTTCTCTACAAGAAAATAACAAAAATCATTCTCTGTAATTAATACATTTAACCTTTTGGGGTTGTGCTAGTAAATAGGGGAAACAGAAAATAAAGCAATGTTATCTATAATGCATTAGACTCGTAGTTTTTAAAACTAAGTACATTTCAATTTTTTTAAATCAAAATTATACCCATGCGTATAATACTTCACCTTTCATTATATGTTTTGTAAGAAAATTTAATAAAATACTCCTTTGCAAAATCTATTACTAATAAATACTGACGTGAGAATTCCATGAGCTCTTTCCAGGAGTTTGCTGCTTGCTGAATTAGCAAATATCCCATCTTTATCAAGCAAGGAAGTGTTGCTAGTAGGTAGTCTGCTTTGGCGAATGCCAGTTCTGACATTCCAAGAAATATCAAATGTATCACTGTGGAAAAAAATTGGTATAACTTGCTTAATTGCCTCTATATTATTATATTGGTATAAAAATTACATTATAGATATGAACCATTAAAAGATTTCAATGTTAAGCAACATAAAATGGCTTTTTTACAATGACTACCAATCAAGTGGGACTTCTCTATCACTCAGAAAAAATTTTACTAGATTCTATGCAAATGTACAGGTAGATGAATACATCATATAGGTGACATCATTAGCATACTGTTAAACATACATATATATTTTAATACATAATAGAATCTATCATGCCTTTCTTTTTTAGAACATTCAAAAGCTCCCATTGGGATTATAACATTAACAGGTCACATGATTCTATGGCTTATCTAATTTCTTCCTGAGACATCTTATTCATAAACAAATGTTACTGACACATCAACCAAAAATACTGAGCTCTTGCTACAGATTGAGCACTATCATCAACACTAGGGGCAGAGGAATGAAAACACAATTATCAGTAATTATAGCACAATACTTAACAAAGGGCTTTCCAGGTAAACGTATAAATTTAAATCTCTTCAGAAGCCCATAAAAATATAAATACTATTTTAAAGGAATTAACACTTAAGAAGAAAGAGAATAAGAGCAATAGTGATGTATCCTTGCAATATGGAGTCACATTTCTAGGGCGTTGATTGTTTTTTTCTTTACATAGACAAGGGGTGAAAGAGAAAGTCTGTAATTTGAACAATGGTATACACAGGTGAGGACAGTAATATTACACAGAAGTTAAGAATAATATTGAAAATAGAGGTACTCAGTCTTTTGGGAGTTTTGTTTTGTTTTATTTATTTGCGGGGTGGGGGGGGGGGTTTCAAGACGGAGTTTCTCTGTAGCTTTGAAGCCTGTTCTGGAATTAGCTCTTGTAGATCAGGCTGGCCTCGAATTCAGAGATCCGCCCGCCTCTGCCTCCCAAGTGCTTGGATTAAAGGCGTGCGCCACCACCGCCTGGCGAGTAGTGCTCTCTTGCTGGGTCCCTCTGCCTCTTTCTCTAGGCACCATGGCTGCAGCATGATCACCACTGGTGTTAAGACTTAAGTACTAAAAACAGCCTGGCATAAGAACAGACAGGAGGACCAATGGAACCGAATAAAAGACCTGGATATCAATCCACACATCTTCAAACGCCTGATTCTTGATAAAGAAGCAAAAAATATCAAATGGGAAAAAAAGCATATTTAACAAGTGGTGCTGGCATAATTGGATATCAACATGTAGAAGAATGAAAATAGACCCATTATCTATCACCATGAACAAAACTCAAGTCCAAATGGATCAAAGACTTCAACATAAAGCCAGCTACACTGAACCTTATAAAAGAGAAAGTGGAAAGTACACTTGAACGCATTGGTACAGGGACCCACTTCCTAAATAGAACCCCAGCAGCACAGACACTGAGAGAAACAATTAATAAATGGGACCTCTTGAAAATGAAAAAGCTTCTGTAAGGCAAAAGACATGGTCATCAAGACAAAACAGCAGCCTACAGAATGGGAAAAGATCTTCACTAACCCCACATCAGACAGAGGTCTGATCTCCAAAAAATACAAAGAACTCAAGAAATTGGACACCAAAAGCTCACATAATTCATTAAAAAAAAATGGAGTACAGACCTAAACAGAGAACTCTCAACAGAGGAATCTAAAATGACTGAAAGACACTTAAGGAAATGTTCAACATTCGTTAGAAATCAGAGAAATGCAAATCAAAACAACTCTGAGATTGATTTTACACCTGTAAGAATGGCCAAGATCAAAAACACTG
Source organism: Myodes glareolus (assembly GCF_982192425.1). NCBI lineage: Eukaryota > Metazoa > Chordata > Mammalia > Rodentia > Cricetidae > Myodes > Myodes glareolus. Next base: position 18,601,853 of record NC_142029.1, on the reverse strand, counting down.
ATGACAACTTACACTGGAGAGGTTGTGGGATAAAGGGAACATTTCTGCATTGCTGGTGGGAACGCGAGCTGGTACAACCCCTTTGGATGTCAGTGTGGCAATTTCTCAGAAAATTAGGAAACAACCTTCCTCAAGACCCAGCAATATCACTTTTGGGTATATATCCAAAGGATGCTCAATCATGCCACAAGGACATGTGCTCAACTACATTCATAGCAGCTTTGTTTGTCACAGCCAGAACCTGGAAACAACCTAAATGTCCCTCAACTGAAGAAAGAATAAGGAAAATGTGGAACATTTACACAATGGAGTACTACACAGAAGAGAAAAAAAATGACAGCTTGTATTTTGCAGGAAAATGGATGGAGCTAGAAAACATTATTTTGAGTGAGGTAACCCAGACCCAGAAAGACAATTATCACATGTACTCACACATAGGTGGTTTTTAAACATAAAGCAAAGAAAGCCAGCCTGCAAACCACAATCCCAGAGAACTTAGACAACAATACAGATACTAAGAGAGACTCACAGAGATCTGATCTACATGGGAAGTAGAAAGTATAAAAAGACAAGATCTCCTGAGTAAATTGGGAGCATGGGGACCTTGGGGGAGGGCTGTAGGGGAAGAGGAAAGTCAGGGAGGGGAGCAGAGAAAAATGTAGAGCTCAATAAATATCAATGTAAAAAAACAGCGATATAAAAAAATTAGCCAACTGACAGGGAACACAATGATGTTTCAGGAAGTGACTTCACACATCAAAACAGATACTGTTTTTCAATCTTAAACATGAATATTTGATCGATACTCCACTAGACATTCAAAAAAAGCCCTTGGTACGAAAAAGAAATCAAAACAGAAAATAACTTCAAGGATACCAGGTATGCTGTTCCCAGGACTTTGGAGGCCGGGGCAGTTAGATCTCTGTGAGTTTGAGGACAGTCTAGTATAGAAGAGACTATGTTTCAAAAACCAAAACAAGGAACAAGAACAAACAAACACAAAAAAACCTTAGAAGAAAATGGTCTAGACATGAGGGGGAGGGGCTACAAGTAATATTCTTAGGAGAAAGCAAACTTGAAACTTTTGAAATTAGGTACATCAATAATATATGAATATGCAGAATATACTCATTCATTAGTTTAAGATAACAACTTGGCACCAACCATAAGTCAATTATTCTATTACTGCACATCCAACATTTAAAAAACAAACTAAAATCCTTATATGGTTTATATTAAGTATGAGGAGATTAATAAGCAACAGGAAAACATTCTCTAGGTCATATAGCTAGGTGAAGAAAAAAACTAATAAACAAAATAAAATATGGTAAGCTTTTAAAATAGAATAGTTAGAGAAGGTTTCATAGATAAAGCTCAAATAGTGATGTCAATTGTGGTGCTACAGGCCTGCAATCCCAAGACTGGGAAAGATGAGGCAAGAGGTCCAAGAACTACGGATCAGGTACAGTTACACTGCGGAGCTCAAAGACAGCTTCTGCAATTATATAGGAAGACTGTCGTTTGACAAATAAGATTTTAATTAATAAAATAGCAATTAGAAAAAGTGAAGTCATTACCTGGTTAGAGAGACCAAACACAAAATCCCTGAAATGGGCATGTTATTGATGAGTCTAAGATACAGTGATAAAGAGATCATGATATATGTGCCTTTTTAGAAAGCTAAAGGATTTTGGCTTTCACTTGAATGAGTGAGAATATATCATGATTTTAAGTAAAATATTAACATAATTCGTTTAATGTATAAAAATAATCATCTGGTTTTGGACATTGAGGACAAAACCTAATTAATTTAAAATAACTCATGCAAAATATGATAGCATGAAATGATGTAATGATAGTAGTTAAGTTATGATAAAAATTCCCAGGTATCATTTGAGGGCAAAGTTGACAAGGCTTGATGGCGTAACAAATGCACATTGTATGAGAAAGAATTATAAATCACTCTAAGACATATTTAAACCAGTAACAGCAGACTTACAGGTGAAGAAATGAGAGATAAACAAAACCAAAAAGAGAATAAATAAAAGAGATCAAAAGAGGCCAAATGCTTTAGTAAAGACTGTATAGAGTACCCACACCTGGAAGAGTGGAAGTATCATGGAAAAGGCTAAATAACCAACAATTTAAAAAGTTAAAAGCATTTAATTCACGCCTACCAGCTCACTAAGTATCACGGTGATGTCAAACCTTACAACAAAGGTCTGTATTTCAATTACATAAGGGACTAAGGCAGGAGTTCAAGGCCTGTCTGAGCTACAGTATGAGTTGAATATCAGCTGGAGCAACTTAATATGATCCTACATAAAACAAAGTAAAAAGAGGGCTAGGGCTGAAGACAGAGCTCAGTGTGGAGTGGTGGCCTGGCATGAACAAGGTTCTAAATTCAACCTCTAGTACTGGAGGAGAGAAAAAGTTATGGGAAAGAATAATATTACTCATCTGATGGCAGTAAGGGAGCAACAGATATGTTGTTTCCCCATATGATATAACAATCGCACTAGTCAGACATACTCTTACAACACTATAGTAATTTATCCCTTTCTCCACAAAGAATATATCCTAAGATCTCCATATCTGAAAAGGACAGTACCTAAGTCCACCAATGTCTATACTTACTTCATACATATAAATTCTGTGGTGGTTTGAATAAGAATGGTCCCCACTGGCACATATATGTGAATGCTTGGCTCTCAGGGAGTGGCACTACTTGAGAATGAGTAGGAGGTGTGGCCTTGTAGAAGAAGTGTGTTACTGAGCATAGGCTTTGAGGTTTCAAATACAAGGCAAGACCAAGGGCTTTCTCTCTTCCTTTTCTCTATAGATCCAGATATAGAACTCAAAGATAATTCTCAAGCAACAATTCAGCCATGCTTCAAGCCATGAAGAAAATGAACTAAACCTCTGAAACTGTAAGCAAGCCCCAACTAATTGCTGAGGCACATTTTTAACCAAAGCACTCGGAAGGCAGAGGCAGGGGATCTCTGTGAGTTTGAGGCCAGTCTGGTCTACAGAGCAAGTTCCAGGACAGTCAAAGGTACACACAGAGAAACCCTAACTTGGGGGAAAAGAAAACAAGTTGTGGTCATGGTGTTTCTTCAAAGCAACAGAACTTAAAACAAATACCTATGATAACTTTCATTTCTAAATTAGTCACAGTAAGTAATTAACAACAATATTAACTAACAATAAAAGACAACACTGGTAAGAAACAACATTCATAAAAGCAATGTCATCATAATATAAAGAATAGCATATAATTTTAAATATGGGAATTTGGGGGGCTGGAGAGATGGCTTAGGTTAAGAGCACTTATTGCTCTTCCAGAGGTTCTGAGTTCAGTTCCCAGCAATCACATGGTGGATATCTGATATGCTCTTCTGGCATGCAGGCATACACAATAAAAAAAAAATCTTTTTAAAAAAAATGAGAATTTTTTATTTTTTAGAATTTCCTATTTAGGTTTTTTTTTGAGGTCAGTCATCCACGAATAAATTAAAATGTAGAAAGCAAAGCAAAATGAAAACAACTACACTTTGGAAATCTGAGGTCTATTGATAGCTTGTAACTTCCAGGGAAAAGTTTCTCTACTAAATCTCAGCTAAGTCTGGTCATATCATCTCTTGAAACAGTGACAGCTATTTAACCTTTATACCAAAAGTGGTAGGAGAGAGTCGTGTGCATCTTTTTGGAATAGCCTCCACACAACTCATAGTCAATATGGGCATAAAGAACTTTCTCCTCCATATGTTAGAGATTTATGTGCTGATAAATGCAGAAAAAACAAACAGGTAGTGAACACTACTATATTTTCTACATTGTTGCAAATCCTCTTCCCCTCCACTTGAATAACCTCAGTGGACTTAAAAGTAATCACCATTATCTATTTCCAACCTTCAACTTTCTCCTGTTCTGATTTGGAGAACCAGGTAATAGCAGTAATTCACATATGTGCATATAATGGAAAATAACTGCATGTGTTCATGGAAAAGAATCATAAAACAGCTGTGATATTCTTAACATACTGATCTTGGGCACAGAAAGAGTCTACACTTGAAAATAAAAAACAAACAAGCAAACAGAAAAAGCAAGAGGAAAACAAACCAAGTCAAACAAAGACGACACGAGCAAAGGAAGAATGATCTGATTTCTATTTACCATATTATTACTTTCAAATGGCCACCACCTACCAATCAAAAAGATGAAACATCATACACAAAAAAACATACACTCACTCAGAACTCATGACCTACTCAGAGGAAAAAAAACAAGTCAACAGAAACTATTTGTGGAAAAGATGTCTTGGCAGATATACTAATAAAAGACTTTAAAAGTAGTCAAAACCTAGTGTGGGCTGATTCAGATCTGTAGTCTCAATACTTCAGAGTTAGATGATCAGAAATTCAAGATCATTCCAGGCTATATAGCAAGCTCTAGACCAGCCTATACTATACGAGACACGTTTCAAACAAACCTCCAAGCAAATGGAATAGTAATCCCAGGGTAGGACTAGCAAGCTAGCTGAACAAGTTGAGGCATTTATTGTCAAGCCTGATTATATCAGTTTGATAAATGGGTCCCACATGGGTGAAGGAAAGAACCTGGGCCCCTTCTGGTCCCCTAAGTTCACTGACTCATACTATGCACATTCTCCACCCCAACAAACACAAAGTCCACAACTAATGTAAAAACTGGAAGTCATGGCACAGGTCTGTAACCCAGTTCTCTTATGCTAAGACACAAGGTGGAAACAGGATAATCTCCAGAAGCTTGTGAGCCAGCTACTCTGATGTAGTCGTGAACAACAAAGAGACCGAGGCACCTCAAACAAGGTACAATGCAAGAACTGATGCCACACATGTGCCATGATACATGTGCCTTCACCCTTACACACACAAACACATCCCAACATATTTCTCACAAATATACAAAAACATAAATCTGAGTAAGTGTGGTGGTGGCACACACCTATAATCCCAACACTCAAACTGAGGCAGGAAAATTAAAAGATGAACGGCTGCCAGGCTGCACAGCAATATCCAAAATTATCAATAAGATTGTTATTCAGCTCATATTTCCTTGTAAACATATATATAGAGACCAAACTTACTGTTGATTTTTTTCATTTAGAGTATTCATGCCCTGAAGATCAGAAAGAGGTGTTCTTGGGTTTTTACGGGTTATACCTAACAAAAGAAAAAAGGGGGGGGGGGGAGAAAATTTCAAACCAGTGCACCTTCAAAATACTAAAGAAAAATATTTTCTAAAGACAAATAAGAATTAATAAACTTAGTTTTTGAATAAATGTCAGGTACTAGGAAAAGTTTTGTAACTATCAAAACCACAATTCGATTAAATGAACCCAAATTGGAAATTCAAGAGCAAATTCTTAATTATTTCATTTAAGCATTAACATTAGGAAATATAGAAGTAAACGGGCTGAAGACTAAAAACACACAAAATTCACAAATATTCAAAATACTTCTAACCTGACTACTTTGTATCATTTTTTGTCAACAAATACACTGATATGTAAACATAAACTTTAGAGATCTATTGATCTTACAAATAAAGACACTGGAGATCAAAGATGTTTCCTTATGAATCTTGTGAATATTTAACAAGAGAATTTTATTATAGGTCCTGTATATACAAGATCAATTTCATTATTACACACACACATACATACATTTAAGATACACTAGAAAGGAAGAAATCATGCATCTTTCTAAAAAATAACAGTCATACAGAGAAAATCCTAAAGAATATGCAAAAATATTAAATCTAATACTGCAAAAATACAGGAAACTAATCGATATGTAGAAATCAATTCTATTTCTGCACAATTGTAATAAATGATCAAAAATCCATTCATAAAATCAAAATAATAATATAAAACTAACAGAAAGAAATCAAGAGTCAAATCAATACAATGATATACATAGTCATGATTAGGCAGTATACTTTTAAGATTTTTACTCTTCAAAATGATCTACATGGATAAATCTTTGATTATATTATGCTTGTAAATACATTATTGGATATCATAAACCATTATTTATAATAATAATGAATTATAAACCATTAAAGATGTTGTTTCCCAGGCTGTGGTATGGTTTTTGCTCGCTTAATATTATTTGAAAAGCACTAAGTTCTCAATTTAGAAAACCCTAACTTACCATTTTCCTCTACTTTTAGCTCATGTTTTCTATCTTAAGAAATCTTTGCTTGTTTTCTTTTTTCCTAGTTTTTCTGACAAATTTAATGGCTTTGATCCTTAAATCAGTACGATTCATTTCAAGGTAATTTTTTATGACATAAGAGTATTCTTAAGGGCTGGAGAGATGGCTCAGAAGTTAAGTGCACTGGCTATTTTTACAGAGGTTCTGAGTTCAGTTCCCAGCAACCACTGGTAGCTCATAACCATCTATAATGAGATCTGGTGCCTTCATCTGGTGTGTGTACAGGCATGCAGGCCAAATAAATAAATTTAAAAAAAAAGTATTCTTAAAATAAACAGATACCAAGTTGTTTAATGCCATTGGTTCGTTGAGAATCCTTTACTCTGTTCAACTATCTTAGCACCTTGGTAGAAAACAATATCTCTCTCTCTCTCTCTCTCTCTCTCTCTCTCTCTCTCTCTCTCTCTCTCTCACACACACACACACACACACACACACACACACACACACCATATGTATCTATTTTTGTACTTATTTTTTTTGGTTCACAGATTTCCTTTCTGCCCTCCTCTGCTCTTTTTCCTTCCATTTCCCTCCCTTTCTGCAATACCATGTACTGAACCAAGGGCTTTGAGCCTGATACACAAGTGCCCTACTACTGAGCCACTGCCCCAACCCCAAGTTCTCCTCAACACACATACACTTTTGAGAAAAGTTCTCACTAAGCTACTCAGGTTGGCTTTTTAAATTCTTCCTATGCCTTACTCATAGGAATGTAAGATTTTAAGTCGGCTACAAGGCCCATTCACCTCAGTTTCCAAAATACAGAGAATTAGAAGTTGCTTATCTGAGTAGTTCTCAATCAGGTCTCTAATTAGGTTGTACTCAAGTTGCCTAGTAAGACTGCAGTCATCCTGGGACTAGAATGATCCACTTTCAGGTCATTCAGACAAGCTGCTGAGAAAATGTAGTTCCTTATTACCTGTCGGCTGAAGTTCTACTGGGACTTTGAATGGTGCTGCTCACAAAAGTGGCTTCTCTGACAGTGATGTGAAAACTAACAAAAGTACATCAAAAATAGGAATAGTAATCAGAAGGGACACACCTGCCATGTACTTCTTGCACACAGACCCACTCTTGTAAAATGTGGGAGTGAACTAGCTGCCTCAAATCCCATACTGGCATTTATAAACTTCATTTTCTAGAAGTATTAGAAATATCATAACTTTGTGTACTGATTAGGTATCCTATGAGATTGTTAAGTTCACATTTAATCCTAAAACAATGTTGGTGCAGGAGAATTGTCTGTAATCTGTTAATCATGTTTTAAATAAACGCTGATTGGCCAGGCAGGAAGAATAGGCGGGAAAACCAGATCGGAAGTAGAAGTGATGCAATGAGAACAGGAGAATTCTGGGAAGGAGGAAGCTGATTCCTCCCAGTCCTGCCCAGACAACTGAAGAAGCAACATGTGAGTTGCCACGTTGAGAAAGTGTGCTGTGTGGCTAACATAGATAAAAATAATGGACTAACATAAGTTATAAGAGCTAATAAGTAGCCTGAGCTAATGGGCCAATCAGTTTATAATCTTATGGAGTCCTCTGTGTGATTTTCTTTGGGGCTTGCCAGCTGTGGGGAACTGGCCAGGACATAAACCCCAACAAGCAGGCCCCCTCATGTTACACAATATTTTCGATTTTTACCTTTCTCTACTAACAGTCACGTGAACTAATTCCTCCTTTGTTATTGTACTACTCTCCCTGTCACCCTTAAGTGGCTACCAGAAAATGTCTTTACCTTGGTTCTAAGTAAAGTCTGCTCTAAGATTTTTTTAATACAACCTTTTATAAATTGGGGCCACTGTTTTCCACTCCTTAGCTGCCAAGTTTTGAAGAGAAATGTGTGCAGAATTATGGCAGACTTTTTCTTCATCTACTGAGATGATCACATACTTTTTTTTTTGTAGATGGTTAACATAGTAAGTTAACTTAACATGTTTTGGATCTTGGCTGTCTCCCTAAGGCCAATGCATTAGAAGTCTGACTCTCAGTTTAGCCTAAGATGGTAGAACTTTTTAAAGTGGTTGGACCTAGTGGTAGTTATTTGGATCATTAATAGTGCATGTACACCAGTGATCCTGGGCCTCCAGTCTCTTCTTCTCCTTGCTTCCTAGCCTTGAAGTAAGTTTTGTTCTATTACCTGCTAATCTTATAATATTTTGCCTTATCTAAAGCAACAGCATAAACATATTATAGACTATTATTTACTTTTTGTATCATTGATTTTTAGCTCTTGGTATCATTTGCTTGCTTTTCCTTTTTAAAGATCTAACATGTTCATCTTTCTTGACTCTTAAGGTGAAAGCTTTAATCATTATTTTAGTGCACTTTTTATTAATGTGAAAATTTAAGGGCTAGAGAGATCTCAGTGGTTAAGAGCATTTAACCACTCTTTCAGAGGACTGGGTTCAGCACACAATAGGCAGTCCACAAAAACCCGGAACTCCAGCTCCAAGGGATCTGACATAAAACCTTTCTGGCTTCCAAAATCACCTGTATATATGTGGTATACACAAACACACACATAACTAAATAAAAAGGAATCATTTTTAAAAAAAAAGAATTTAAAGCTACTTTTTTCTTTATAAACACTTTAAATGCATTCCAGACATGCAGTGTGTTGTGATTATGTAAGAATAGTACCAAAATATTTTAAAGCTGCATCAGAATGTAAGTGCAGTGGAAAACAGAATATATACCTAAAAAAAAAAAAACCAAAAGCATCAATATGCAGAAATTAGGAAACTGCCAATGCACAATTTCTTCATGCAGCCTATGCTGAAATGGGACACATAAACTACAATATGGTCCAATCTACAGATTTCAGGCTCAATCATAAAGAAAAGCAACTGAACTATAAGCAACTACTTTAAAATTAAGTAAAGTTCATTTAAGCTGTCCTCAAAGAATTTGTAGACTGTTTTGTAAGATTGAAAATACCAAAATGAACAATTAGAATGAGGACTGTGTATCTTAAGAAATAATAACAAAGTGGAAGCCCAGTGCACTGGTGCAGACCCCAACAGCCAGTCAGCAGGTGAAAGACTTGCAGGCAGGCTACTCCACTACTACTGCCACCCACTGGACTCCGTTCCTACAAGACGTACTCTGCCACACAATCACACCTACTCCAGTTTCCCCTACCCCCAGCAGACACTTATCAATAGGACAAAACAGCAGTCTAAAGAATAGGAAACAAAATCATCAACCCCACATCTGGCAGAGGGCTGACCTCCAAAATATATAAAGAACTCAAGAAACTAGACATCAAAATACCAAGAAATTCAATTTAAAAATGGGGTATAGATGTCAACAGTGAATTCTCAAAAGAAAAATTTCAAATGACCAAGATGCACTTAAAGAATTGTTCGACATCTTTAGTCATCAGGAAAATGCGAATCAAAATGACTATGAGGTACCATCTTACACCTGTCAGAATGGCTAAGATCAAAAACACTGATAACAGTTTGTGTTGGAGAGGTCATAGAATAAAGGGAACAATCCTCCACTGCTGGTGGGAGTACAAAATTGTACAGCCACTTTGGAAATCAGTACGGTGGTCTCTCAGGAAAATGGGAATCAATCTACCTCAAGACTAAGCAATACCATTCTTGGGCATATACCCAAAGGATGTTCAATCATACTACAAAGACATATGCTCAACTATGTTCCTAACAGAATTATTAGGAATAGTCAAGACCTGGAAACAACCTAGATGCCCCTCAACTCAAGAACAGATAAGGAAAATGTGGTACATTTACACAATTGAGTATTACTCAGTTATAAAAAAAAAAATGACCTCCTGAGATTTGCAGGTAAATGGATGGAACCAGAAAAAAACATCATCCTGAGTGAGGTAACCCACAGCCATAAAGACAGACATGGTATGTACTCACTCATAAGTGGATATTAGGAATAAAATACAGGATAACCAACCTACAATTCACAGCCCCAGAGAGGTTAGATAGCAAAGAAGGATGCATGGATTCCCCTGAGAAGGGGAAATAGAAGAGAAGTCCTTGGAAAAGTGGGGGAGAGGAAAGAAGTGGGAGAATGGGAACTTGAAGGAGCAGGTTGTGCCAACTGGGTTCTGGACAGCGTGGGAGAGTAAAGAAAGAGGTGTTTTGATGGGGGGGGGGTGGCATTCAAGGATTAGGAAGAAACCTAATGCCAGGGAAACTGCCAGGAATCCACAAAGATGACTCCAGCTAAGGCTTCTAGCAATAGTGGAGAGGGTGACTGAACTGGCCTTCTCCTATAAGCAGATTGGTGACTATCCTAAATGTCATCAGAAAGCCTTTATCCAGTATATGCAGAGATCCTCAGCCAAGCACTGGGAGGAGCTCTTAGAGTCTTCCTGAAGAAAGGAGAAGTGACTGTTCTAGCTTGGGAGTTCACGGTCATGATGGGGTAACCACAGAGACAGGACTCTGAACTAACAGTTAGGAAGTCTGCATGGGATCAACCTAGGCCCTCTGCTTATGTGACAGTTGTGTACCTTGGTTTGTTTACAGGGCTCCTGGCAGTGATATCAGGATCTTTCCCTGGCATTTAGCTGGCTTTTGAGAATCTGTTCCCCATGCTGGATTACACTGACCAGACTTGATGTAGCGAGAGGAGCTCACTATTAGGTCCTACCTCAACTTGATGTGCCATGCTTTGTTCAAGCCCATGGGAAGTCTGGCCATTTCTGAATGGAGGCAGAGAAGGAGCAGATGGGGAGAAGGGTATACTACAGTGGGAGGAAGACTGGACAGTTGGAGAGGGAGGGAGAGGAAACTGTGGTTGGTATGTAAAATAAATGAAAAAAAGTTAATTAAATAAAATAAATTAAAAAAGAAATAATAGCTATAGTTAGGAATAAATTCTAAAGACACCTCTTTAAAATGACTTACCTTCTTCCTACAAGAAAAATACAATATTTTTTCAAAATACATTATACATTTTTTATACCAATACAGTGAAAAAAAAACTCACCATATTTATTTTTAGCACTTCTACTTGATCTTTTATTAAGTAAAATGTTATAGAATTTCAACTAGAAAACTAATAAAAGTAGTAACCTAAACCTGTGATAATTTATTAGATGGCCAAAGCATATTTTGAATAAATTTGGTCCACACAAATAACTTAGTTTTCTGAAGAACCCATTTACTATCACAATAGGAGTAAGCCCAATTATTGTAACCACACAGCAGATAAAAGAACCTATTTTCATGCAGACTTACAAAGACCAAAGGAAGAAATGGAGATCAAGTGCATCATTTATATCAATTTTAAACAATAAATAGAAATGCATTCTAATTCTATTATTCTTTATGCTAAACAGTGATGTGGTGACTTCTCTTATATCAGACATAGAAAGTCTCAATCAAGAGCTGTGATCAACTTAAATGGATGCTCCAGAGATTCGAAATTATAACATTGCTGATGCAGGACTCAAGTGTAAGCAAGTACAAAATTTAGCCAGATATGAAGAAACTTTGGAAAGTGTTGAAGATCATGATTACTGTGATAATCTCATGAGTTTCTATATATGTAAGATTTACCAAATTGTTCTCTTATATTTAACTTTAATTATATTTCAGTAAAGCTTTCAAAAAGCAAAAAGGAAAAAAAATTACTGTTCATTTTTATGATATAAATCTTTAAAGACAAAAACAGAAACCAATTCAGTGATGGCAACCTAGATAATTAACTATGTGGTGACCATCATAGCAAACAGTTATCCACATTAAAGAACAGGCACATCACCAATTTCAAGAGAAGAAATTAAATCAAAGTAAAGGATTGTGAAGGTCGTGTTGCCTAAGCCATGCCACTTTCAAATGCTCTTGATTTCCATTTCCAAATGGATGTGACAACACCGGGTTTGAGGATTTGCAGCCTTACTGTACTTCTCTTCCTTGCACCTCTGCAGAATCTCTAAGCTCCTCTGGTGGACTGGGTGATGGAGAAAGCTAAAACTATCCATACTTTTCAAAATTGCACATGGCGTTGTATCATCATGTCCTTAAGAAGCAAAACAAAACAAAAAATGGAGAAAAGACATGTGAGCCCAAACCAATTAAGAGAATAAAAGACAATGCTGCCAACTCTCTTAATATATTGTAAAATATCAAATAATGTGAATGATTTTACCCAATTAACAAATAATAGGAAAAAACAAATATTCCTTTCAAATATCCAAAATGTCTATTTTATTAATCAAAGTATTCTGAGCTAATGCCATATCAAAAACTCTATGAATATTTTAAACAATTTGTATCATTTGGTTGTTCTTCAAAAACTATTCCTTTCTGAAATATCTTTAGTATATAGTTGGCAACATTGATAGAATCTGAGAGAAATTATACCCAAACAATTTACCAAAACATTTAACATTTCCTTTACAAATCTGACAATCAACCACACTTGAACATATTCTGTCAAGTGTGTGATGAGTGTAAGGAGTAAAACCCCAAAGAGCAGAAACCCGAAGAGCACTTTTATATTTATAAGTCTGAAGAAATAGTTGGAGAATATATATCTCACCACTGGAAAAGGAGATAAAGGTGAATGCGGGGAAAAGAGACAGAGTTAAGTAAAGACCAAAGCCCCAAATGAGTACCAACCAGTGAATCATTCTAACAATAAGACATTGAGGGATGCAGGGAGGGCAGCTTCAATACCACAAATATTAGCAAGAAATTGCTTTAAGGTAGAATACAGGGTTCCCATTTTTCAGAAAAGATGGACTCTCAGTGTCATTCACTTAGTGATTACCTTAAGAGTTAGGGAATAATGATTACATTTAACAATTTTGCCTTTGTAAATGAAAACTATATAATTTAGGGACAAATTAAGTGAAATATAATGAACTGAAGGTTCAGTAGTACACTTTATTATATGGCTAGGAATGGGATTCAATGTTATAACTTACAAATAAATCGTTCTCAAGATAGTCATTTTAAAGCTCAAAGAAAGACTAATTCAAAACCCTTGCAGAGTATTTTTTTCATTTTAATGAAATTCCCTAAGCTTCATTTCTAAATTCAGTGAATATTATCTTACTTAGCAGGGAGAATACAATCTTATTATTCATTAGCTAGTATAATAAAAATAGTCTTTTTAAAAGATGAAATCTACTTAAAGAATTTTATCAAACTTGGGCTGGAGAGATGACTCAGCCTTTAAAGGCTAGGCTCACAACCAAGGGACCAGGAGCCTTGAGCCAGACCAATGACTCTTTGCAATGAACACTTTCAAGTAAAGATCTATGGACAAAGGTATATATCGGGCATAACTTGTAAGGTCGCACTACAGCTTCAATGATGAGATTTTTAAAGCCTTCTCTTTTTTTCACTTTTCTCATTTTATTTTACTGGGGTAAGGGAGAGTTCCAAAGGCAGATGCAATGGTATGGTGTTTTTTCTTATTAAATTCAGTAGCTGTCCCTTAAGCAATGCTGTCCTGATAAGCAGCTGCAACTCCACAACTACCAGTTGTGGTGAGACTGCGCTGCCCATAGCCAGGTGGAAATTCTGTTCTTTCAGACACCGACTCTATTAAGGCTGCTAAAGCGTGCATTACCTAGATCTCTAGCGTTCTACAGAACTCAGGATTCAAAAATTAAGGTAAAATTTTGTTCACTCAAAAAGGCTGAATAGCAAGTAGTTAACCTTCTCTCCTAACTCACGTCTCACCAAAATGGGGTGTCTTTCTGCTCTGCTGCCACTTAAGAACCCTAGCTACACATGATTCCTCCCTACTACTTTCTGTCAGCTAGTTGCTAAACAAATATTCCACAGGATAAACAAATGTAACACATTTTAAATTAATATTCCACACCAGTATGGGGGAAAGAATGGGATCAAGATACATGATGTAAAAAACACATAAAATAAATAAATAAATAAATAAGAATCTTATCAAAATGATAAAAAAATAAAATGTTATGTTAAAAACATCATTTAGCAGAGAAAAATGTACTCTTATAGCTATTCAGATAATTTACATAAAACAGCAAACTTAAAATCTATTTCAAGCATTCTAACAAGCTGATGAGAAGTAAATATGTTGTTTAAATGGATCCTCCTTTACCAAAATAATTGCAAATATTTAGTGTTTTATAAAAGAGAACTCACCATCATTTCATTGCCACAATGAAATGTACTTTAATAAAAAGTACTCAGTTTTCATTATCACCAGTAATTTTACCCTTGGTGGTCAGGTATCACACTAGCCTGAATATAGATGGCAGTCAGGTAACATGCACAAGTTTGAGAACAAAAAGAGGACATCTGTATGAATTATACTCATAATCTACTCAACCAATACATAATTTGATAATCTATTAAAATAAATCAAGAAGAGGTAAAAATTACTTTGTGAGAATATAGTTATTAAAATACATTAAATTTTAAGAAACCGTTAAATATTACTATACCAATTGTTCTCTATTTTCCATTTGATATACCAGTGTCACTGGGGTATTTTTGTATCTTTGTAGTTTTGTGATTCAATGTCATATATAGTGTTTTAAATAACCTGTGTCCTAATCCTTTCATTCTACTTTTTTTAACTTCTGCAAGCATTTTAAGCTTTAAACACAGTTTTCCAAACTATAACACCATTTCTATACCTTAAAATGATATTCTTCTTGCTTTTTGTGTGCAGCAATCCCATTTAAGATGACTTGGTTGTCCTAGGATAATTTTTTTGTCTTGGGGCTTTTTCCTTTTCTTAATTCAGTATATCTTACTTTCCTTTTTACCCCATGGTTGGCTGGCTGGGTGGGTAGCTGATCCCTGATGTCCTACTCCTTATAGGGCTACTTCTTCAAAAACCCTTTCTCCCAGATTTCTCCTTCTACATATTCTCTCTACCTGCCAGCTCTGCCTATCCTGCCTCACTATTGGCTGTTCCTATCTTTATTTGACCATCAAGTGTTTTAGATAGGCACAGTAACACAGCTTCACAGAGTTAAACAAATGCAACATAAACAAAAGTAGCACACCATAAAATAATATTCCCAATATCTAGTACTAATATCTATTAGTAGTGTTGGAGGCAAGGGTAGTATTGATAGGCAGTGGTTTCAAATGCTCAAGCCAGGCCCAGTGTTTCACTCCTCCTGCTGCCTGCCCATCTGGATGTATAACTCTCAGCTACCTCTCCAACACAATGTCTGTTTGCTTGCTGCCATGCTTCTGGTCATGACAATAATGGACCAAACCTCTGAAACTGTACACCAACCCCAATTAAATATTTCCTTTTATAAGTGGTGTTGTACACTCAGGAGAGTGAGTCCTGCACCTCACCTGGGCAAAAGAGTAGAGGTGCCCCTGGTGGCATGGGTGCAGGTGAGACAGCTCTGGCTCCAAGGGTTTGACAGCAAAACTGGCCCAGCTCCTTGCTGCCTGCTGTAGTGAGTTAGGCACAGCAATGCTGAAGAGCTCACTCTGGTGATGTCAATGAGGCAGGTTGACCAACCCAGCTACCACTCGTGCCCAGAACCAGGGCTATGAGTTGGTCCACCCCATCACCCACCTCATCTACGAACGGCTGGAGTATGTGAAAGGGCCAGACCTGCAAATCCAAAGATGCAGGATCTCCACAAGACACGTCAACAACATTTTATACAAAAGGAGTCCCAGTGAGGGTCCAGTATCAAGGGTTTAGCAGAAACCAGGGGCCTCAAACCAGACTGATGACTCACTGCAATGAACACTTACAAGTAAAGATGTATGGATTAAGGGGTAAACTGTGTGACTCACTGTGTCACACTATAGCTTCCATGCAGAGACTTTTTTTGGTAGTTGTTTTGGTATGTTAGTTTTTCATTTTTCTTTTAAATTTTATTTTATGGGGGGAGATTATAAGGGCAGTGGGCGGATATGAAGGGATGGGGAGATGAACGAGATAAAGATGCATGATGTGAAATCCACAAAGAATTTTAAAAAGTCTAAAAAAAAAAGAGTTGTAACCATGATGTCTCTTCACACCAATAGAACACTAAGATAGTGGGAAAGTCTGCTAATAATCAAATCACTTGGGATTTATTTCTCTAGGACTATATTTTTGCTTTTGATATTAGGTTTTGTTTTTTGAAGACAGAGTATCTCTAAATAGCCATGGCTGTCCTGGAACTCACTAAATAGAATAAAATGACTTGGAACTTCAAGAGATCCACCTGCCTCTGCCTCCTGAGTGCTGGGATTAAGGGTGTGTGCCACCACGCCTGGCTTTTTTTCAGCGCAATCTTAACAACTGTCATTCTGAAGGACAATTTTTGGGAGGTAGAATTGTTCATTAAATCTTTATTTCCTTCAACATTTAAAATATGTAATATTCTACTACCTTCTACTCCAGTGGGGCTTGATTTAAAAAATTATCTGCTAATCTTAGTCTATGTTCTTTTTTACATGACAAATCACTTTCATACGACCACTTGTTTTTCATATTGTCTCTTTTATATTACATTTTTAGTTACATTTATTCATAGGGTAGAGGGTTCACACTTGCCAAGGCCTGTGGAGGTCAGAGGACAACTTGCAGGAGTTGGTCTTTTCCTTCCTGTGAGTCTCAGAGATGGAATTCAGTCATAAGGTCTAGCGGCAAGTGCCATTACCTGTCTGTGAAGCCATCTGACCTATCTCTAGATAGTTTAATCACACATACCTATGTTTGTGTCTCTTTGAATCCATCTCTCTTATCATTACTGATGATGTAGCATGTGTGAATTAATTTGTCAAATTTAAAAAAAAAATGTATAGCCATGACTTCTTCAAATATTGTTTCTGACTCTCTTTTCTTCTGGACAGCCAGATGTTGATATACTTGATGTTGTCCAACAGGTCTATTTAGCTTTGTTGATTTTTATTTCATCCTATTTTCTTCCTGTTCTTCCAACTAAATATCTCAATATAAAGATATCTAAGTATCTCCTAAGAGCTTCTTTAAAAAAAACAAAATTACTTAGAGGAAAAGTAGATTTAAAGTAGTTCATTTATTTATCCAATAAATTTTGTTTGTTTGTTTACTTTGGCTTTGTTTTTCAAGACAGGATTTCTCTGTGTAGCCATGGCTGGCCTGGCACTCACTGTAGACTGGCCTTGAAATCGAAGAGATTAAAGCCATGCGCGGCCGCCACCATCACCTAGCTCTCCAATAAATTTTAATTTTCCATATTTACAAAAAGCAGTTCACACATATAGTCTAAAAATAAGAAATGAAGTTTAAAAGCTGACTTTGAAGGGAACCACAGAAGAACAAGGAAGCACTCTCACAATTCCACTTAAATGCATGTCTCAACTACATATAGATTAGAAAATTCTAACTATGTGCAATGGACTAAGATTACAGTGAGAGCAAATACTACAGAACATTCTAAAGGACCTCAAGTGCCCTCATAAAAAATAAAATGGAAGGTTTTTATGCTTTAAACAGGAAGTATCCATAAAAAAATCATTTCTAAATTTCAAACTAAAAAACTCAATGGACTGAGAGAAGGTAAACAAGAAGGGAAAAAACTTAATGAACAGATGCAGTATTGATTCTTTAAAAGAAAAAGTGCTCTAAGTAACAAAACTGCTCAACCGATAAGGTAATTCTGGGGCACAAGACTCTACAATATTATACTGATTGACTCCAATATTTTTGTTTCCTAATTTGTTTTTCATACTAAATTACAACTTCATTTGTAGAAAGAAATACAGATAAACAAAATGGAGAAAACACTTAAGTTCTGAATCAATATATGATTATCAGCATGTATTTTTGTTCTTACTACCATATACCTTATAGTTGTTGTGGAGGTTTGAACGAGAGTGCCTCCATTTGCTCATATATATGAATGCTTGATCTGCATTTGGCAGAACTATTTGAGAAGAATTATGAAGTGTGGTCTTGGAGGAGGTCACTAGAACTGGGCTTTTGAGGTTTGAAAAAATCTTCACCAGGCCCAGTATCATTCTCTCTACCTGGAACTTTCAGGTCAGATGTAAGCTGTCAGCTACTGTTCCAGCACCATATTTGCCTGCACTATAGCGACCATGGACTAAACCCCAATTATGATGATGATGATGATGATGATGATGATGATGATGATGATGATGATGATGGTGGTGGTGGTGGTGGTGGTGGTGATGGTGATGTTTTTTTAAGACAGGGTTTCACTGTGTAGCTTTGGAGCCTGCCCTGGAACTAGCTCTTGTAGAGCAGGCTGGCCTCAAACTCACAGAGATCTGTTTGCCTCTGCCTCCCGAGTGCTGGGATTAAAGGCGTGCACCACCACCACTTGGCTTAGACCCCAATTTAAAGCTCCCATTCATAACCAGACTTGGTCATGGCACTTCATCACACAACAGGAACCCTATGACACTCATTATTCCTATGACGTATGCCTACATAAAAGAGAAACCTGCATTTAATCACTTAAAGGAAACATGATTCCGGAGTATAGTAAGAATACAGAGCAAAATAAAAGGTATTATTATGCAGAATACTAGCAAGGATGGCTTACCAGTTTTTCTCTGAATGTATCTTTTCCCAGCTTCCCTGAAAGCAACCACAGCTCTGAAAAAAGCTCGGAGAACTGCCCATCGGAAAACAGCTACAGGATCAATTCCAGTCATCCCAGAGACAAAAGCATTCCTGCTACTTCTCAGAAGAGCCACAATGTCTGGACGCATATGATCTGTATTTTTTTCCCGAAAATCCTATGTGAAAAAAGTACCAATGATTTTGTGGAAAAGACTATCAAAATCAAGAAGATAATAAGTGACAGGTTTGAATGGTATGTGAACAGAAATTATGGAACTGAGCTCTATTCTGGATAGTTATCTGGACCATGTATCTTCTAAAAAGTGCCAATTAAGCCGGACGGTGGTGGCGCACACATTTAATGTCATACCCAGTAACCAAAAGGAATGAAAGGGACGGAGGGAGGGAAGGAGGGAGGGAGGGAGGGAGGGAGGGAGGGACGGACGGACGGACGGACGGACGGCAGGCAGAGCAAGGAGGATTCGAAAGCAGTCTGGTCTACAGAGCAAGTTCGAGCACAATCAGGGCAACACAGAGAAACCCTGTCTCAAAACCACCTCCTCCCACCCCCAACCCCCAAAATTATATATCCAGTAACCTATGACACAAATGCACAAAAGTGATGCCCAATATTTCTGTTTGACATTTTGTTTGTGTGTCCTATGGAACAACAGCGGGTTTGTCTATAGCTACTTTTATTTTGTTATGGCTTCTGGGGTGCTAGGAATTAAACTTAGAGCATCACTTATACTAGAAAAGCATTCTACCACAGCTATATTCTCAACCCTATTTTTGGTCTCATTATGTTTTCTATAGTTTGAATCAAAGTTACTGAATATTTTAACTTTTGGTTAACATTTTATCAACTGGACACTTTTATCATTATAAACATTATATATATAAAATATCCCTTTTTATCTCCAGTAGTATCTTTACTTTTGTCTAATTTCTTGAATGTCTATATAATTACACTTTTTTGGTGGTGGGGGTTTCTTTGTGTAGTTTTTGGAGCTTGTCCTAGAACTCTTTCTGTAAACCAGGCTGGCCTTGAACTCAGAGATTCTAACTGCCTCTGCTGAGATTAAAGGAGTATGTCATCACCGCCCAGCCACAATTATACCTTTTAAATCATCTATTAGTTTCAATCGACTCAGTAACAAACAAAACATCACAGAAACAGAAATGTGTAATATATGATAAATGTCCCCTTAGTCTGGGGCATCTGAATACTTTGTTCCCAGTTGGTGGTATTATTTGGGTAGGTTGGTGTGTTCTTGCTGAAGTATGCCACTGGGGACCAGCTTTGATTTTAAAGACTCATACCATTTCTAGTTCCAACTTTTCTTTGTGCTTTGCAGATCAAGATGTGAGTGAGAACTCAGCATCTGCTCCAGCCGTCATGCCTGCTGCTTCCCCACCATGATGAACTCTTAACTCTCTGAAACTGTTAAGCCCAAATAAGCTTTTTCCTCTATAAGTTGCCTTGGTGATGGTGTTTTATTACCACACTAGAAAAGTAACTACCATATCTAGCAATAGGCTCAAGATTTTTGCTTAGTTTTACTTTGTAAATTATATCTAAACTCTGCTTCTCACCTGTGTGTTCCCTCTCAGATATGGTACCTCCAATAGACTCCATTATTTCCAGCCATAAATCATTCACTTAGAACATCTATAAAGTATGTGGAGATCTCCACAGTATACCTTGTATAAGATCTTCCTCATTTCTAAAGCTACTCTTGTGATTCAATTTAAGATTTTGCCTCAATTTAAAGGAAGAAGGATAGGAGGCAGAAGAGAATCCAGTCTTGCCCTTTCTGCTGTCTGTAAAAACACTCTTCTGCTTAACGTAGTTTCACAATTCCTATAATAATTCCGACAATACACACACACACACACACACACACACACACACACACACACACACAAAAAAAAACCCTAAATTCCAATGGTGAGGTTGGTGGTAAACATCTGTAATTAAAGCACTCAGAAGGCTGAAGCAGGTCTATCACTTCACCAACACCATGGGCTACACAGTAAGAAACTCCTGAACTCCATTAAAAACAAATAAAACTATGCTCCTTCAATGTGATCTAGAAGCTCTTCAAGATTTAACCTGCTGTCTGCTCTTGGAATTCATATTATGTCACTATTCGTTAATAGTTTCATATCGCCAGGCAGTGGTGGTGCCTGCCTTTAATTCCAGCACTCGGGAGGCAGAGACAGGCAGATCTCTGTGAGTTTGAGGCCAACCTGGTCTGCAA
The DNA here is from genome assembly GCF_982192425.1 of Myodes glareolus. NCBI lineage: Eukaryota > Metazoa > Chordata > Mammalia > Rodentia > Cricetidae > Myodes > Myodes glareolus. The sequence continues at coordinate 18,580,805 of NC_142029.1, read as the reverse complement.
GAGCTAGTTCCAGGACAGGCTCCAAAGCTACAGAGAAACCCTGTCTTTAAAAAAAAACGTTCTTACTTTACAACATGTAATTCACTATCTCAACTCATCAGCACAACATTTACTTTAGGTGCTCTCTTAAGTCAAAGTGTTTTAGAAAGGTACTTATGAATCTACAAATTTAAAGGTACTTATTTCATTACATTAACTCACAGAAAACATTTATTTACAGCACATAGCTAGAAATAAGTACAAATATGATATATATGATATGCATATGAAATACAAATATGTCTGTCTAGTTTTATCATTTTATCATTGTAAACACTGAACAGATAATGTGGCACATGTTATTTAATAAATAATGCTTTGGGGTTTGTTGGGTTGCTTTTTTCTTTATTTCTTGGTTTTTCAAGGCAGAGATTCTCTGTGTTAACAACCCTGGATATTGTGGAACTCACTCTGTACACTAGGTTGGATTTGAATTTACAGAGATCTGCCTGCCTTTGCTTCCAGTGTGCTGGGATTAAAGGCATAAACCACCATACTCAGCAGTAAATAATTCTTAACTAAATGGATCAGTAAATGGACAAATGACCTTAATTAGGATGCCTACTACAGCCAAATATGGTGATACACCTCTGTAATCCTAGCACTTTGGACATAGAGGCAGGAAAATTAGGAGTTCAAGAACATGCTCTTCTACATAGAAAAGCATGTAGTCTGAGCTACATAAGACTGTCTCAAAAACAGAAAACAAAAAAAAAACAAAAAACCATTGAGACACTCATCTGAAGATTTCATTTTATTTCTGCATTCCAGGAAAACTTAGTATCTTAAGTGGTAAGTTTAAACTTCTGAAGATTTGTTTACCAACTCATCAGGTCCATAAAAATATATTCAGAAGTTATTATTAATAAACCTAGTAAGAATGAAAAGTCACAACCACCTAACAGTGCTCTAGAAACAGAAGTTCCTAAAAGACCATTGAGTTGATACATCAAAGCAAAACAAATGAACTATGAGAATGAACAATGAGTTTGTGACACACAGACACAATTTGTTCTTCTAAATTTGAAAAGTTCACTAGAATGGCCAAATAGATATATCTACAGAAGGAAACCAGCAGAAAGATCAATTTAAAAAACATATTTCAGGAGACAGAGACAGGCTGTGAATTTAAGGCCAGCCTGGTCTACAAGAGCTAGTTCCAAGTCAGGCTCCAAAACTACAGAAGAACCCTGTCTCGAAAAACCAAAGAGAAAGAAAGAAAGAAAAAGAAAAAAAGAAAAAAGAAAAATGAAAAACAGATCTCAATTCTAGTTCTATCCTTACAAAATGTCTCCAACGGCTACTAATGATCCAGAGACTCCAAAAACTGCATGAGAGGGCAGTATGCCAGAGACAGTAACCACACATCTGGGGGAAGATTGTGGGATAGGTATGATCAAGAAAAAATGTTTACACTGGGATGTGGTGGCGCACACCTTTAATCCCAGTACTTGGGAGGCAGAGGTAGGAATATCTCTAAGTTTGTAAAAGAGAAACATTGCCTGGGGGGGGGGAGGAAAAAAGAAAATAAGAACAAAAACAATGTTTACATGCAAAAACTGTCAAGGAATAAAAAATGTTCTATAATTTAAAAGACATACCTCTGCTCTAAAACCACATTCAGTAAGAAATTTACTAACCTTTACTCCATATTTTACTTTTCCAGCATAATGTTTTATGATAAAAGCAGGTTCCATCACAGCTGGAAATTCAATATAAGAATTCTCTTCATGTTGATGTTTAAACTTGTCTAGTAATGTTTGATTTGTAGCCTGTGGAAAACTGAATTGGGGGGAGGCAACAAATTATGAGAGAGATGTCATTTATATAACATAACACTAAAGTACATTATAATTACAGTGCTGTCTAATATACACTATTAATGTAGTTAATCAAGAGTTCGTCATGCCTAATTCAAACAGGGCCTCCTAGAAAACTGTTTCCCCAAAATTCATTTGCTAATGACCACTGTCTAAGTACTCAAGAGGTTACTACAGTCAAGGATAAGTGGGCCCCAACAGTAAAGTTTGCAGCAAAAGAAGTTTTTAGTGTCATCTACGTGATGCTGGTTTTGTAAACATGTAAAATTTGTAAGAGTTGTGAAATTGCAAGGAATTCTACCAGATTTGAGAAAAAGGATAGGGAGACCAGCCAGAAACAGAAACCCGCAAGATGGCTGGCTATGAGTGAGCCCAAGTTGCAATGGAGACTCCAGGAAGCTGGAGTTGCCAGAAACATGGACAATATCCAAAAAAAGCTATAGGCAACCAGGCTCAGAGAGTTGCCAGGAAAGCTGGAGATTGCAAAACCAAAAAGTCCATTAAAGCTCAGATTATACCATCCCATCACTTGGGTGATAGATATAGATGATCCATCAAAATTTAATGTTGCCCTTTGGTATTACCTTGGCTAGGACCCTCCTTTCTATGCTCCCATCCTTCCCTCGTGCAGAGGAATGTTAATCCTGTGGCCGTACTTACAACTGTATGTTAATGTACACAAAAGGCATCTTTAATTGTATAGGAGATCACAACTAAAAGTTGCCTTCTGGACTTGAATTTTGGGATAAAGCTCAAACTATACAGGGTCTCTTAGAGGTGAACTAAATAATTTGCATTATAAGCTAGACATAAGTCTTTGGGATCCAGGGGCAAATGGTTTATAATTTGTAGATAAAACGTTTAGTCCTCATGTAGCAGTGTTCACAGGTAAGAAGTGACAGGGTCATAATAATTCACAACTGAACAAACTACTAGAAGGTGTGACCTAACTGAAAGAAGTAGGTCACTAGGACCCACGTTCACCCCCTTATCTTTGTTTCTAAGATGTCCTGGGGTGTGCAGCCTCCTCAAGCTCAAAGCAACTGAGCCAAAGAAACAGACTGAATTAAACTGGGACCCAAAGTAGATCTTTCTGTCTTTCATCTTTCAAGTATTTTCATCACAGCGATGGCAATACTAGGAGTTTCAAATAGAAGATCTATGACAGACAAGGGAATTCTTTCAGAAAACAGTTTAATGTTAGCATAAGTAATGAGTAATATTGTGACATGGTTATGAAGATGCTACACACCAATCTTAATGTGTAAAAGTTATTCAAAATTATAATGAATATAGAATCATGGAAGAGAATGATTACTAGCTTCAGATCAATCTAGATTATATTACCAGTTCTGTCATTTTGCTGAAATAAGTCAAGCAACCTTCCACAACTGGTTTTCTAGTTCATATGATGAGGTAATGCTAGGTATAGTAGTGTTAGTTGAATCAAATGCTAATAACTGCATCCAACACTACCTGCCGCCCTACAGGGATTAAACAAAAGTTAACAAAATTTTGTATATTCATTTGTTCTCTCTTTTTCTCTCTCCTTCCATCCCTTCTTCCACTTTTCAAATCTCTGTGTAGTCCTGATTGACCTTGAACTCACTCTGTAGACCAAGCTGGCCTTGCATTAGAGATTTCCTGCCTCTGTCTCCTGAGTGCTAGGATTAAAGGTAGGCACCACCACTGTCCAGCCTTTTTGTATGTTTTCAACACTGACATTATTCTAGTAGCTGTGCATTCAAATACTATCCTGTCCTAAAAACTTTCTCTCTAAGCTCATTCCAAAGCTCTAAAGTCATTCTAGAAAGGATTAAAAACTCCTGATATTTGAAGAAGCTATAGCTCTACAGTACTATCACCAAATCTAATCCTATCTTGTTTCAAGCTACCAAACCTATTGTCAAAATAAATGTTCCTTTAAGAATTCTTTAATTGTATGGTATTCTTACTTAAAACAGGTATGGATAGTGAAAGTGAAGAGTAAGCAAGTCCAAGTACCAGCCTAGGAAAGCCTAGCATCTGCAAACTACAACTCACGTAGAATATTCTCATCTTACTGTCTTCAGGCAACAATTTATTTACTTCCTAACCCAGGGGTAATTTTTTGTTTGTTTGTTTCTGTTTTTCGAGACAGGGTTTCTCTGTAGTTTTGGTGCCTGTCCTGGAACTAGCTCTTGTAGACCAGGCTGGCCTCGAACTTACAGAGATCCGATCTGCCTTTCTCTGCATCCCGAATGCTGGGATTAAAGGTGTGCGCCACCACCGCACAGCTAGCCCAGGGGTAATTTTAAAGTGTACGATCAATTCTTCTCTTTCATTGAAATGGAGAAAAAGGTTTCTAAAGAAGCAGTGTGGACATGCAAAGAAAGGTTCTCCCAAGATCCTATATTCAACAAACACTCATGGATATATGGTGTTTTGGGGTTGGGGGGGAGGGGCGTAAAAAGCGTGTATCTGAAATAATTATTCATTTTAAAGCAAGCACATTCCCTTAACTCAAGAGTTGATGAGATGTCTCAGTGAGTAAAGGCATCTGTTGCCAAGCCTGACAAGTTTGATGTGATCTCCAGGATCCACGTGGTAAAAGGAGAGATGTTGTCCTTTGACCTCCACATAAGTGGGCGCTTGCGCTCTTTCTTTCTCTTTCTTTCTCTCTCTCTCCACCCTCCAATAAAATGGAAATAAATAAATGAAACTCAATTTAAGAACTGAGTGAGTCTATAGAGAAACCCTGTCTCGAAAAAAAAAAAACTGAGTGAATTATTGCATCCCTATAATGCCAGCACTCAGGACACAGAGGCAAGAAGATCTCAACTTCAAGAACAGACAAAGCTATGTAGCTAGACCCTGTCTGGGGGGGGGGGGGGGGGGGAGAGAGAGAGAGAGAGAGAGAGAGAGAGAGAGAGAGAGAGAGAGAACAAAAAATCTTTAAAACACGTATGTCAGGATGTGGCCAGTCATACGGTCCCCATGCTCCCATGGTTGGATCAACATCCATGCGTATTTGGGTAGAATTTAGTGGATAATCAAAACAAAACAAAAGCTGAGTGTGATCACATACTCCTTTAATTTCAGAACCTAGAAGGCAGAGGCAGGTGGATCTTCCATGCCAACAAAAAAAAAAAAAATGGGGAAGGGGATGGGACATGAAATTTGAAGTGTTGGAGATAATATGGAAAGAAAGATGAAGGTTGGAGGAAAAGGAAAGGTGGATATGTCATTGCATAAATGTATGAAATTCTCAAGAATAAAATACATAGAAAAATTTAGTATCAAACTTTGTAAGAGGATTCTGAAAAAAAATTGTTCAAGAGTAAAGTGAAGTCTACTTGGAAATATACATACACAGATAAGTAGATAGATAGATAGATAGATAGATAGATAGATAGATAGATAGATAGATAGATAGATAGATAGATAGATTACAGATATATATATAATATATATATATATATATGAACCCTTAATTCTTTATTTGAAACATTATTAGAGCATTTATCCTTACTTAGACTTAAGCTTGTTAGTGGTACGTGCTAGTAATGCTAGCACTAAGGAGTCTAACAACTGCTGTGAGTCTTGAGGCTAACCTGAGGCTTCAGTAGTCCTAGTCCCAACCTGGCCATAGTTACACAATAAATGACGTTCTGTCTCAAATGAAAGGGAAGCCACTCAAAAAGCACAATGATCAAGTATGAAACTGAAAAGCACTATACTCACTTGCTTTCTTCATCCAAAAGATGGAGCAGTCCTGTTGGTTTTTTACTAATAAGATTTATGCAACAAGTATTATCAATATAATCTATGTTGTGCCAACTGATACCTTCAGTTCTATATTCTTCCTGGAAAAACACAAAGAACAAAATATCAACTTATTTGTCTTAAGAAAATAACAAGCACATGGCAACAAAGTTTTTTTTTTTCTTTAACTAGACCGCAGTTACATGTGGTTTTCTCTGTGAATTCAGGTCAGCCTGGTCTACAAAAGCTAATTCAAGGACTGGCTTCAAAGCTACAGAGAAACTCCGTCTTGAAAAACCAACTCCCCCCCAAAAAAAACAAAAGAAATCAAAACAAAAACCAAAAAGACTGAGTACCTCTATTTTCAATATTATTCTTAACTTCTGTATAATATTACTGTCCTCAACTGTGTATACTGCTGTTCAAATTACAGACTTTCTCTTTCACCCCTTGTCCATTTAAAGAAAGAACAGTCAAAGCCCAAGAAATGTGACTCCCGTACTGCAAGGATACATCACTATTGCTCTTATTCTCTTTCTTCTTAAGTGTTAATTCCTTTAAAATATTATTATATTTTTGTGGGCTTTTGAGAAGATTTAAATCTATACCTTACCTGGTTTTTATTAACTGGGTCTCAATAATCAGTAAGTTCAGGGAAACTATCATACTGAGAGGCAGAGAGCAATGAATATACCCATAAAAGTACCCATCAATCATTATTGATGTTTTAAGTATCTTACAGCCTTACTGGTGCTTTGAATGTTGGTTCTATTAAGGTTTTCCAGACAGGAAATTAAAATATCCCATTTACAGATGCATGTTCCTGATTTTAGTTTTATTAATTTTTGCTTCATGTACTTTGAAACTAAACTATCAGATGCCTATAAATTTGGGACCATACACTTGCTAATTCCAACATGGAGGCATAGGCAGGTGGATCTCTGAATTCAAGGCTAGCCTGGAATACAGAGCAAGTTCCAAAACAGCCAGGGCTAGGCAGAAAAATCCTGTCTTAAAAACAACCACACAGAAAAAACTAATCTACTTTGTAATATGAGATAGTTCCTTTTATATTACGTAATAGAGCTGCAAACACTTTTTGTTAATGTTAGATAAACCTTTTTATACCATTTTACTTTTAGCTTTGTGTATAAAATAATAGGACTGCTTCTGACAAACTTTGCTATTTATCAGTCTGACGATTTTCAGCTACTAGAGCAGTCAATTCATTTACATTTAATGCACTCACTGGTACCTTACTATTTCTTCTTCCACATATTTATCATGTTTTCTTGACACTGCTTCTCATTTTGTTGCCCAGGCCCTTCCAAAGAGCTGGTACTACATGCCCCAGTCACAGGTACTCTGTCATACTTCCTTTTGTTAGTGTTTGGATTGCCTGGGTCATTTTTGCTTTACTTATAATCTATATTAATTTGGAAAAGATTTTGTATTCATTTACTATTTTATTCTTATTCTAGAAATTATTATAACCTCTTTAACATGCCTCTTTAACTTTCAATGTTTAACACAAATAAAAGTTTCCATAACTTACTAGTTAATACAAAGATGTCACAATCTTATGCATATGCTATTTTCCATGTGTATTTTAATTCTATTGAAACATTAAAGTAAAGAAAGCCCTTATCTTTGTTAAATTTAGTAATATATTCATTTATATTCACTCACTTAAAAAAATAATTTCACAGTCGGGTGGTGGTAGCATATACCTTTAATACCAGCATTTAGAAGGCAAAGGCAGTCCAATATCTGAGTTCAAGGCCTGCCTGGACTACATAACGAGTTTCAGAACAGCCAGAGCTTCATAGAGACACCGTATCTCAAAAATACAAAATAATAATTAATGAGAGTAATGAATTAATTATTATTTCGCTATTTTGCATTTCATTTTGAACATCTGTGTTACAATAGGAATATAACTAATAGGCAGGCCTAAAGAATAAGCTTTAGTGTTTTTTTATTTTTTTATTTGGGGGGGGTTGGTTTTTTGAGACAGAGTTTCTCTGCAGCTTTGGAACCTGTCCTGGAACTTCCCCTGTAGACCAGGCTGGCCTTGAACTCACAGAGCTCCACCTGTCTCTGCCCTTTGTCTCACATTTCCCCCCCCACTGCTGGAATTAAAGACGTGCACCAACACCACCCAGCAATAAGCTTTTAAGAAAAATTTATCTTATTGTCATCTGTCTCCCACTATTTCCTCTGAAAAAAATTATTGCTGTTTACACACACACACACGCACACACGCACGCACGTACGCACGCACGCACATACATGAGGTAGTGGTTTCCATGGTAAGGACAGTCGGTTAAGCTCCCGGATAAAGTCCCTTGGAGGAAAAACAGGAAGTTTTTTTCCAAAGTAGCTGTTCCTTCAAGTAAGTCTAACGGGGGGGGGGGGGGGGGGGGGGGGCATCTAATACTTTTGGAGCAACTGAAGGACCTAAAAGAATATATAAGATAAATGCTCCAGAAATGTAAAGAATGTCGCTGGTATCTACGAAGAATCAACTCCTGTATAAATTCAGCAACATCTGAACCCACGTGATGGTATGGCAGTGACATTCTTGGGCCCTCAGTCCTTGGCACACCCAAACAAACAAGCACAAGGACTGCATTTAGTATTTGTTAAAGACTAAATCTGACCTTAATACTGCAACAAGCTCCTTGCCATGAGAAAAGGAGGGTGAAAAAAGTAGTTCAAGAGATGTAGACCATGACAAGCTGTCTGAGACTACACTTACAGTAAACAAGCCATGAGTCCATGCTGGGACCATGACCTCATTCCTACAAGATTCTGAAATGCACGGGGAGGCAATTCCAAAATCTCTTTCTACTAAAAGAATTCCTGTTATAACTATAACCAGCCCAGACAGTAAAGGATATGATACTGAATGTGTCTTTCCTTTAACCATGCTGAGTGGACAGCTGGGAACTACCTGTAGTAACTCCAGTTCCAGCATCTGACGCTCTCTTTTGGCCTCAAGTACCTGCAGGTACGTGGTACACATAAAAACAAGCAAGCATAGCCAGGCGGTGGTGGTGCACACCTTTAATCCCAGCACTTGGGAGGCAGAGGCAGGCAGATTTCTGTGAGTTCAAGGCCAGCCTGGTCTACTGTGCAAGTTCCAGGAGAGATTCCAAAGCTACCTTTTCGGGGGGGGGGGGGGGGGGGAGATTTTATAGAAATCTCACACTAGTAACTTAAAAGCATTAAAAACACACCGGAAAGTTCTAGAACAAAAGAAAGCAAACTGACCCAGGAGGAGTAGTTAGCAGGAAATAATAAAATTCAGGGCTGAAATAAAAATATAAACAAAGAGAACAATACAAAGAATCAATGAAACAAAGAGCTGGCTCTTTGAGAAATTCAATAAGATAAACACTTGTTCAAACCTATGCCTTCTGCCAAATGGCAGAGAGAGAATAACCAAATCAAGAAAATCAGATGAAAACACTGAGGAAATCCAGAGGATCATTAAGAAATACTTCAAAAGCCTGTAATTCACAACTGAAAAATCTAAAGGAATTGGACAGTTTTCTGGATAGGTACCATGTACCAAAATTAAAGACCAGATTAACCATTTAAATAGACCTATAACCACTAAGGAAGCATTCATTAAGTCTCCCAACCAAAAAAGAGTCCAGAGTCAAATGGTTTCAGCACAGAATTCTAACAAAATTTCAAAAGAATTAATAACAATACCCTAAATTGTTCCACACAAAAGAAAAAGAAGGTACACTGACAAACTTTTTTTAAAAGATTTATTAGTTATGTATAAAGCGTTCTGCCTGCAAGTATGCCTGCAGGCCAGAAGAGGGCACCACAACTCATTAGATACTTGCAAGCCAAGGTGCTCTTAACTGTCAAGCCATCTGTCCAGCCCCCCAGAAATTCTTTTTATGAGGCTACTGGTACCCTGATACCCAAACCACACAAATATACAATAAAGAAAGAATTACAGATCAATCTCCCTAAAGAACATTGATGCAAATACACTCAATAAAATACTGGCAAACAGAATCCAAGAACACATCAAAAATATCACCCATCATAATCAAGTAGGTTTCATTCCAGAGATGAAGGGACAGTTCAACATACGAAAATATATCAATGTAATCCAACATATAACCACACTGAAAGAAAAAAACCACAAGACCAACTCATTAGATGCTGAAAAAGCCTTTGACAAAATCCAACACCACTTCATGAGAGATCAGGGATACAAGGAACATATCTAAACATAATAAAAGCAATATACAGCAAGTCAACAGCCAATATTAAACTAAATGGAGAGAAAATCAAAACAATACCACTGAAATCAGGAACAAGACAAGGCTGTCTGCTCTCTCCATATTCAACATAGTTCTTGATGTTCTAGCTAGAGCCATAAAACAAAAGGAGATCAGGGGGATACAAATTGGAAAGGAAAAGGTCAAACTTTCGCTGTTTGCAGATGATATGATTGTAATCAAAAGTGGCCCCCAAAATTCTACCAGGAAACTCCCACAGCTGATAAACATCTTCAATAAAGTGCAGGATACAATATTAACTAAGAAAAATCAGCAGCCCTCCTATATACAAATGATAAACAGGTTGAGAAAAAAAATCAGAGAAACAACACCCTTTACAATAGCCACAAATATATATAATATCTTAGGGTAACTTTAACTAAACAAGTGAAGACTTGAATGACAAGAACTTTCAGCCTTTGAAGAAAGAAACTGAAGAAGATAGCAGAAAATGAAAAGATCTCCCATGCTCTTGGGCAGGCAGTATAAACATAGTTAAAAATGGCAATCTTACCAAAAGCAATCTACAGATTCAATGCAATCCCCAACACAATTCTTTACTAACCTTGAAAGAATAATACTTTTTTTTTTTGATTTTTCGAGACAGGGTTTCTCTGTGGCTTTGGAGCCTGTCCTAGAACTAGCTCTTGTAGACCAGGCTGGCCTCGAACTCACAAAGATCTGCCTGCCTCTGCCTCCCGAGTGCTGGGATTAAAGGCGTGCTCCACCACCGCCCAGCAAGAACAATACTTAACTTTAAATGGATTAACAAAAAACCCACGATAGCTAAACAATTCTGTAGATTAAGGAACTTTTGAGAGTATCACCATCCCTGATTTTAAGCATTAATACAGAGCATTAGTAATAAAAACAGCTTGATATTGGCATAAAAACATACATGTGATCAATGGAATCAAATCAAAGACCCTGACATAAATCCACACACCTACCAACACCTGATTTTTGTGAAAGAAGCCAAAATTGTACAATAGAAAAAAAGAAAGCATCTTCAACAAATGACGCTGTCATAACTGAATGTCGGCATGTAGAAGAATGCAAACAGACCCATACCTATCACCCTACATAACACTCAAGATCAAGTGGATCAACGATCACAACATGAATCTAGTTACACTGAACCTGACAGAAGAGAAAGTGGGAAGTAGCCTTGAACAAACTGGCATAGGAAACTACTTTCTGAATATAACACCAATAGCACAGACACTGAGATCAACAAATAATAAATGGGACCTTCTGAAACCAAAAAGCTTCTGCAAGGCAAAGGACACAATAAGACAAAACAGCAGACTATAAAATGGGAAAAGATCCCCACCAACCCCACATCTGACAGAGGGATGATCTCCAAAATAGATAAAGAACTCAAGAAACTAAACATCAAAGTATCAAATAATGCAATTTAAAAATGGAGTACAGATTGAAACTGAGAATTCTCAACAGAAGAATCTCAAATGGCTGAAAGACATTTATGAAATTGCTTAACATCTGTAACCATCAGGGAAATGCAAACCAAAATGACTCTGAGACACCATAATCTTACACCTGTAAGAATGGCTAAAATCAAAAACACTGATGACAACTTACATTGGAGAGGATGCAGAGTAAGGGGAATACTCCATTGCTAGTGGGAGTGCAAATTTGTACAATCACTTTGGAAAACAAGTATGACCCCGGCTAAGATTCCTAGCAGTAGAAAAGGTACCTAAACTGGCCTTCTCCTGTAAGCAGACTGTTGACTACTCAAACTGTCATCATAGAACCTTTATCTAGTAACTAATGGAAGCAGATGCAGAGATTCAGAGCCAAGCACTAGGCCAAATTCCAGGAGCCCTGTTGAAGAGAGAGGAGGGATTATATGAGCAAAGGGGTCAAAATCATGATGCGGAAAGTCAGAGACAGCTGACCTGAGCACGTGGGAGTCATGGACTCTAGACTAACAGCTAGGGAACCTATATAGGACTGACCTAGGTCTTCTGCAGGTGGGACAGTTGCGCAGAGTGGTCTGTTTGTATGGTCCCTGGCAGAGGGACCAGGATCTGCTCCTGACACATGAGCTGGCTTTTTGGAACATGTTCCCTATGGTGAATGTCTTGCTCAGCCTTGATGCACGGGAGAGGAGCTTGGTCCTGCCTCAATATGACATGCCATGCTTTGTTTACTCCCCTGGGATCCCTTACCCTTTCTAAGAAGTGAATGGGGGTTGGGGATAGAAAGGAGGTGGGAACAGTAAGAGAGGAAGGAAGGGAAACTGTGGTTGATATGGTAAATAAATTTTAAAAATTTAACAAAAAATTTTAAATTTACTAAATTAAAATTATTCTTGAGGCAATACTATTTATTTATTTTGGTTTTTATCAAGACAGGGTTGCTCTGTAGACCAACTTGGTCTCAAACTCAGAGATCCTTTTGCCTCTGACTCCTGGGATTAAAGACATGAGCCATCACACCCAGCAAAACCACACTTACAGTTCACGTCTGTTAGCATCACTTTCTGGACAGTCCCCCCTCACTCCTCTATGGTACTATGGTACTGTACACTTCACTTAGCATTAATTCACACTAGTTTATGTCCACGCTTCCCTTCCGTCTTTTTTCCATTTTGTTTTGGTTTTGCTTGTAAATAAATAAATAGAGGTAATTATGGTCTCTAAAATGGTTTCTTCATCTAAATAGACTGAATTAGCAGACAGCTAAGAATAATAGAAGTCGGTCAGGCATTGGTGGATCATTCCTTTAATCCCAGCACTCAGAAGGCAGAAGCAGGCAGATCTCTGTGAGTTCGAGGCCAGTCTGGTCTACAAGAGCTAGTTCCAGGACAGACTCCAAAGCTACAGGGAAATCCTGTGTCGAAGAAAAAACAAAAAACAAAAACACAAAAAACAAACAAAAAAAAAAGCCTTGTGGTTTTCTTGGTTATTTTTACATTTTAGATTTATTTATTTTAGGTATATGTTTTGCCAGTCTATCTATGCGCATCACATGCATGCCTGGTGCCCACAAAGGTTAGAAGAAGGGTGTTAGTTGCCCTGAAACTGGAATTACAGCTGATTGTGATGCACCATGTAGGTGGTCGCAATTGAAACCAGGTTGTTAGGAAGAGGAACAAGTGCTCATCTCTCCAGTACCAGAAAACACTTTTGTATCCACACTCAAGATTCTTTGATCTCACATAAGAATTAGATACCAATGCAGTTAAATAAGAATTAAAGATAAGTAACCACACCCAAAAGCAACAAAAATACAATACCCCTTAAAAAAAAAAAAAGCAGAAACACATTCATGCATCTTTTCATTCAAAGATACATGCAAAAAAACACAAATTAACAAATGCATCTGCCAACTACTGAGAAAAGAGGAAACTTCAGTATGATATGGCTGAAATCTCTGCTCTAACTTGTCATTTCCTTACAGTGAGTGATATGACCACCACACTATCTGAATAAAAATGCAAGCTATAAAACAGCTATGACAAAGATTCAAAAGTTTGGACAGGAGGGCAAACATACACATATTTAGATACTCACTTGCTCCAATTTAAAGATATGCTGATTAAAGTAGTGTTGTAAACGTTCATTAGCAAAATTAATACAGAACTGCTCAAAACTATTATTTTCATAGTCTTCAAACCCAAAAATATCAAGAACACCAATGGACAAAGTCTGTAAAACAAAAGAAAACATTTAAAAACAAGTCTCCAACTTACTCATATTATAAGTAATAAAATACTCCTTTCTATAACAGTTCTGGTGCCGTCTAGTATTTAAGTAAAATATGCAGCAATCTGTTTATCACTTATGTAAATTATCACATAAAACAATTATAACAGGAAAATGTACTTCATTCTAATTTAGAAACATTTGGGAGCTAAAGAGATGGCTCAGCAATTAAGAGCACATACTATCTTTTGCAAAGGACCCATATTCAGTTCCCTGCACCCACATCAGGTGACTGACAACAATCAGTGACTCCAGCTTTAGGGAATTTGATACCTCTGGTCATTGTGAACACCGGACATAAATGCATATGCATATATACCCACATAAACACACATGTGCAGGCATGCATTAAGTAATATCTGTAATGTAATGATACCCATATAATCTATTATAAATATTTTTAAAGACATGGATATTTATTAATCATTGGACATGAAATTGAATGGATTTTTTTAAGAAAACAGACTTATAACAGATGGTAAAACAGGTAAAATGGCAATCAACCAGAGCAAACTATATTTTCTTGTTATAGTGGTTATCATATGATAATTGACATTAGTGTTTAACAGTTTTTCTCAACTCTAAAAATAACATTTAATTGACAAGAACTGATTGAGATGTGATTTTAGGGTGAGCAGGAGGAGGGAGCCATCACCGTAACTCACCCACAGCAGTGTGAGTATACATTTACAATTTTCTGAAAACTCACATTGTAGGGTCTTAAGGCAAATAGGTAAATTAACTAAAGTAAGCTATTTTCATTGTAAGTATTTCTTTTAATAATACAAATTTAAACATATAATATTTCTGCACTACAGTATCAAAATACACAAAGTACAGGGTGAGTGAACTATTATCTTGAGAAAACCAAGAAATTTTAAGTCCTATGAGGGAACAGAAACAATAGGTATAAGAAAAATCAAAAATGGTTAGCTATGTGAAAATAAGCACAATAAAGTTACTTTTGGTTGTGACAAAAAATGATGCAATTCTTCTTACTTTGATCTAAACCGCAAATAAACAATTTTGTTATCAGTACTGGGCATACAACATAGCTCAGTGGGTAAAGGTACTTGACGTGAAACCGGACCTGAATTCTAGCTGAGTAGTTAAATCCACTTAGTAGAACGGGAGAACTGACTCCCACAAGCTGTCCTCTGACCTCCAGATAGTCAAGAAGACAAAATAAATGTACAGAAAAAAAGTTCTCCAGAGACAGAGGCAGGAGAAATGTGAGGTCAAGGCCACCATGGGATTCATAGGGAGACTTTGATAGATAGATAGATAGATAGATAGATAGATAGATAGATAGATAGATAGATAGACAGACAGACAGATAGATAAAATGCATGAGTGAATGTTTGAAAAGTGATTAAGGACCACCCTAGCCCTCCTCCCCGCCAAAATAAAACAAACCACTAAATCAACTCATGACTCTTCAGCAACAACACTCAAATCCTAGCTATTTAGTAGAAGACATAAATGTCTAGTGTTCCCTTTCTTAATATTTGACTTCTAGGAATTACCTTTGTAATGTCTTACTATGATTCATTCAGATTCAACTCTAATATCTGTTACCAAATTTGATTACTAATATTCATTGACAACTTGACAGAATCTAGGAGAAAGGTCTCTCTCTGGCCATGTCTGTGAGGGCATTTCCAGAGAGTTTAACTGAGGTGGGGAGATTCACCTTTAATGTGGGTGGGCAGCTCTATTGCACTGACTGGGTTACAGGGACATGGGGGAGGTATCCCAGGCTGAGAGAGCTGAATGTCAGAATCCACCTCTTTCTGCTTCCATTCTGCAGATAAGATGGGACCAACCACCTCAAGTCCTTGCTGGAATGACTTATCCAAGGTGGAGAGCTGTACCCTCATAATGTGATTAAAATAAAATGTCCTTAAGTTACTCTTGTCGGTTATTTTGTTATAGCAACAACAAAAATAAAACCTAATGAACCATTTTATATTTCTCACTTCCCTATCCCCCAACTCTGAAAATGGGTCTTGGTCTCTAAGTCCTAATCTTCCATCTTTAGCCTCTTGAGTGCTAGGATTAGAGGCATGCACCACAACCCGAAACTCAATCTCATTCTAATATGGGATATAATACTCTTGATTAAATGAGAAAATGCCTCCACTGGTACTAAGACACAGTAAGCAAACTAATATAGTGTACAAAAAGATGTTTTGAAAACTGTATCAGGCCGGGCGGTGGTGGCGCACGCCTTTAATCCCAGCACTTGGGAAGCAGAGGCAGGCAGATCTCTGTGAATTTGAGGCCAGCCTGGTCTACAAAAGCTGGTACCAGGACTGGCTCCAAAGCAACAGAGAGAAACCCTGTCTCGAAAAACAAAAACAAAAACAAAACAAAAAACTGTATCAAGAGGGTATTATTCAATTTTGGTCACTAAAAATCTAGTCACTTAGAAGAAAATGAAATAATATTCTTCACAAATAAGTTAATTTAATAATAAGATTGAGATTTTAGTTTTATAGTTATGGAATTACTTGAAATATAAAAAAAAATGTAAGAATAGTTTTATGGGACAGGTAAGACTGTTCTTCAGAGGAACTAGGTTCAATTCCCAACACCCACACGCAGCTCACAACTGTCTGTAACTCCACTTTCAGGGGATCTGACACTCTCATACAGACATACATGTAAACAAAACTCTAATGCACATAAAATAAAAATAATTTTTTTAAAAAAGAATAATTTTACATTGAGTTAGTAGGATTAAACAAAAAAGATGAAACTTTTTCACAGTAAGTAAATTGGTACATAATGGTTATTAAAAATTAAAATGGATCTGGATCTAAAATTATTAAAGTTTTATAATATAGACATATAATCTGTCACATCAAAATAATGTCCAGAGGTAAGCATGGCAGCATACAACTATAATTACAACATTCAAGAGAAAGCAGGAAAATGGTCAGCTTATGCCTAAACTACAATAACCTAAAAAAAAAAAAAAAAAAACAAGAAAAAGCAGGGCACGATGGCATTGCCTTTATTCCTAGGACTCAGGAGGCAAAAGCAAGTAGATCTAAGGTTATATATAGAGAAAATGTCTTTAAAAAAAAAAAACCAAGCAAACAAAAAGATCTAAATCTAATTTGAAAACAAAATTAAATTTTAAAAGTAGAATACTAAATATGTTATAAACTCGAACTAGAACAAGTATTTCTAATAAGCAAATATATAAATGAAAGACTATAAACGAATGACAAAACTAAATGCATAAAAACTTATAGCATGAGTCGGGCAGAGGTGGCGCATGCCTTTAATCCCAGCACTCGGAAGGCAGAGGCAAGCGAATCTCTGTGAGTTCGAGGCCAGCCTGGTCTACAAGAGCTAGCTCCAGGACAGGCTCCAAAGCAACAGAAAAACCCTGTCTCAAAGAACCAAAAAAAAAAAAAAAAAAAAAACCCTTGTAACATGAATAACTATTTAAGAAGAGAAAATATTTGCAGCATACATCAAACAAAAATCTCTAAGATATTTCACATTAGCTCTTAAAAAGGAAAAGCAGAAAGGAACTAAAACAGAACTATGATATAAATAAGTAATACAGAAGATACACAAGTTTAAGAAAAATATGACAGCCAAGTGTTGAGGTACATCCCTTTAATCCCAGCACTTGGTAGCCAGAGGCAGGCAGATTTCTGTAAGTTCGAGGCCAGCCTGGGCTACAGAGCAAGTACCAGAACAAGCTCCAAAATGACATAGAGAAACCTGTATCAAAAAACAACAATAAAAAGGGGGAGGGACAAAAAAGAATAGCATGACAAGATGTTTGGCTTTCATTCCTAAAAAGAATGGGAAAAACAGGAAAGGAGGATAATTTCTCTTATATTAGAAAATATAAACACCGATAATATACAATATGGATAAAAGTTCAGAGAAAAAAAGAGAACTACATCTCACTGGTAGAAGTATACAGTCCTTGCCAGGTGGTGCTGGCACAAGCCTCTAATCCCAACACTTGGTAGGCAGAGGCAGGCAGAACTCTGAGTTCGAGTCCAGCCTGGTCTACAAGAGCTAGTTCCAGTGACAGAGAAGCCGTCTTGAAAAACAAAAAACAAAACGAAAAAAAATTATACAGTCCTTTTGGGAGCAACAGATAACATCCTTAAACCCAGGAACAATAAGCTAAATTTATCCTACAGAGAAGTATACAAAGGCCAGTAAAAGAATATCTATACCGGAACATGGTGGAGTCCACCTCTAACCCCAAGAACCTATCAGTCAGGCATAGAAGGATCTCAAGTTCAAAACAACCTGGCTATACGGTAGCACTCTGTCTTTAAAAAAAAAAAAAAAAGTATTTATTTTAGTATTGTTTAGGATGAAATAAAAATATTTACTTGTAGTGAGATCATCTTAGAAACAAATCACACTAAATATTATAATTTATAATTTTGGAGGTTTTTTGGGGCGGGGTTCCCCCCAAGGAAGTTTCTTCATGTAGTCCTAGCTGTCCTGTAACTCATTCTATCACATGAGTGGGATGGTCTCGAACACACAGATATCCACTTGCCTTTTCCTCCCAAGGATTGGGATTAAAGGTGTATGCAACCATGCCCAGCTAGTATTACACGATCATTAAAAATATATAATTACATACTTTATGAAATCTTATATGAAAATGTATTTTATAGGAATCTATTTTAAGAAATTTTTATATAAAAAAACAAAACTGGAACAATACAAAGTCTGATTCTATTTCTATTTTTAAGATCAACTTTGTATATAAAGCTCTTTAGCATGTAAGTAAATAGGGTAATAGTATAGAAAGACACACAGAACAGTTAACCTGAATATGGAAATAAGTAACAGAAGTAAAGCTGATTTGACTCTATGTAATTTTATTCCTTAAAATTTCAAGTACTCACCACTTTATTGAACAGTTTTTGGGTAAAATATAATACAATAGGTCTTTACCTTGGTATCATGCTCCAAATCTTTACTATTTAGAAGTGCATGATTAATACGAAACACGATCCAGTCAAACAGAGCACTATATAAAGATTTAGCCATGGAGTTTCTCACTGTCACAGCCTACAAAACACAAAGAAAATTATGAGTGAAAAGTGAATTAAGATTACAAAGTGGAATGGTAATAATTTCACTAAGATACAATAACAAAGACTATTTTTGCTTTCATTTCAGAAGGAAAACCTATTCTGAATTAGAAAACTAGATTGTCTGTCAATTTAAATAGCCTATAATTAAAGTTTTCTGTATGTACTCTAATTTAGTCCAACTCAGGAATCTAGAAAATAATTCCATGAAACAAAATCTATGTATGAATCACTCAATTCAAAGCATTTAAAAAAAACATTTATTTATTTATTGTGTATACAATATTCTGTCTGTATGTATGCCTGCAGGCCAGAAGAGGGCACCAGACCCCATCACAGATGGTTGTGAGCCACCATGTGGTTGCTAGGAATTGAACTCAGGACCTTTGGAAGAGCAGGCAGTGCTCTTAACCTCTGAGCCATCTCTCCAGCCCCTTCAAAGCATTTTTTTAACTGTATATGGGGGCATATTTTCTCCCAAACAAAGGTGGTAAAATGGGAAGTCTGAAAACAAATAACTATACCTGTTATAATTGGAGAAAATAGTCTAGGTTAAGAAACCTGACAGCAAAAGAGGACATTGCAATTTGCAGAATCCTTCTTTCACTCTTAGAATATAGACATTATATAAGCTGTCTTCAGTTTGTCATTCACAGTACTATATGACAGTTTCATTCAAGAAAATATTAACAAGCCAGGCAATTGTGGCGCACGCCTTTAATCCCAGCACTCGGCAGGTGGATCTCTGTGAGTTCAATGCCAGGCTGGTCTACAGAGCGAGTTCCAGGACAGGCTCCAAAACAACTGAAAACCCTGTCTCGAAAAAAATAAAAAATAAACAAACAAACAAAAAAGAAAATAATAGCAATCTCTTAATTAGGCAATTATGAAATTTATACTTTATTTCACTTCACTAGTTTCTTGATAGAATCCAAGAAATCTGAAATTTGTTTCGGGGGAAAAAGTGGGAGCAGGGCTAAGGAGATAAGCAGCTAAACTGCTTGTTAGAGAATCATGAGGACAGGAGTTCACAACCCACATCAATGTACGGTGCACATGGCAACCTTTGCATAATTCCACATGCGAAGAAGTCAACAGGGGTACGCACAGGAAACTGGTTATCTGGGAAGCTTTAGGTTACATTGAGAGACCCTACTTCAAAAAGTTAAAAAAAAAAAGAAAGAAACGAAAAGAAAAGAAAAGAAAAAAAACCCTGAAAAAGTAATTTTGAAAGATTCCAGGTATCAAAATTGGGTATACTTGAAAACAAAAGGTCGGAGAGGATATAAATTAAAGAAAATTCACATTTAAAAAGCAGTAAATTCCAGCACACAAGAAATTGAAGCAGGCAAACTGTCATGAGTTCGAGGCTAGCATGAATCACAAAGTCAAACTGTCTCCCAAAGAGAGGGAAAGAAAAACACTTTACAAAAATTAAAAAAAAATAATTGAGTCCTATCACATAAGAGAATATAAATGCTAATCATGTTTTACTGTTTATATTAACACCTCTGTTTTCAAGTGGTGAGGAAATAAGAGAAGACTACCAGTCAATTTCTGTTTCTGAACTCATTCTAGCTGTATGGACTGCACAAGACACTTGAATTATTAGGCTACAGCTTAGATATCTATAAAGTAGTGATATAATATAACACATAACACAAAAAAGATGAACTTATTTATGAATTTCAATAATTAAAAAAGTCAGGCATGGTGCAAAGGCCTGTACTCTAGGCATTTATTATTAAGAGATCATGAGTTTCCAGGTTGGTATACATTGCTGATTTTTAAATATTTATGTGGGAACATAACACTGCCTGGCAGTAAGTACTTGCACCTTTTGAGCTATCTTGCATTCCTTAACTGAAGATACTAAGTGGATCTGGCTTAATTAGAAAGCCCTCATTAAAAGGAATTGGGGACCTTTTATTTAATATTCTCTTAATGGTACTTAAGAAATAAACTGCAAATGACAAGAAATAGCATGCTCCAAGATAAGAGAGAGGCAACACCACATGGCAGAACGTAAATTAATAGAAATGTAAATAAATATTTAAGTTTGTAGAGCTAGTTAGTAAAAAAAACCAAGCTACAGGTCAACCATTTCTAATTAATATTAAGTCTCTCTGTCAGTTATTTGGAAACTGGCAGCAGGAAAGAAAAGTCTTATTGCTAATGAAGGTACTACAGCTGCTAAGACACATTATAAAAACTGTATTATAAAAAATGCTGGATTAAACCAACCTATATAATTCTGTACATTTTTAAAATGTCTTCACTTCAAAATGGAAGTCAAAAGATAGGTTACTTTGGGGGAGAGGTGATGGGGAACCTCCTCCAGCCAATGACCTTTAAGAGTCTGGACCAGGTTGGGGGTGTGAGTTTTTGGGTACCCAGAGAAAACCACAAGGCTGCCCAGCTCGCACTCTCTTGTTCTGGCATTCCACACCTTGAAGTTGGACTTCCCATTACTGTTCTGTGAGTTTTTCCCCTTACAATAAAGAATAATCTTGAAATAATCTTTTGGAGCTATCTTGGGAATATTTGACTCCCATCTCTCCCTCCCCCTTTGTACGCATTCAGATTCAGAGAGGTCATGCTTTTATTTCTATAGGACATGAGAAGCTATGGAACTGTTCCAGGTTAATATGGATCAGGTTTGACAAGGGAAGACCTGGTGAAAATTCTGACTTCAAACATAAAGAAATAAAACCACAAGACACATAACATATATATTTTACTTGTTAAAAAAACAAACAAACAAAAAACCTTTAACTGACTTGGGCACACCACATGTTCCATTCTTGTATACTACTTTTAAAAGTTTATGTATTGGGGGCTGGAGAGATGGCTCAGTGGTTATGAGCATTGCCTGCTCTTCCAAAGGTCCTGAGTTCAACTCCCAGCAACCACACGGTGGCTCACAACCATCTGTAATGAGGTCTGGTGCCCTCTTCTAGCCTGCAGGCATGCACGCAGGAAGAACACTGTATACTTAACAAATAAATCTTAAAAGTTTATGTACTTTCAGAACAAAGACACAAGACACCAATAAAAATGGATGGCCCAGGTGATCCAGCATTTCAAAATGCCTCTGCTATGGTCTTCTCCAAATTCTGCATCCAAAATAGCCTCACAGCTGCTGGCTAAGATGATCCAGCCTCACAGACTACTTTAGCAGTGGTTTCATATCCCAATTAGATTGCTTTTAGTAAGACTGCCACTTTTACTATGTTAATTCTGCCTACCAAGAGCAAGGGAGATCTTTCCACTTTCTGCTGTCTTCTTCAATTTCTTTCTTCAAAGATTTAAAGTTCTTCTCATACAAGTCTTCCACTCGTTTGGTTAGAGTTACTCTGACATATTTATGGATTCCTGATTTCTTCTTCCCCTGCCCTTTTATCATCTATGTACAGGAGGGCTACTGATTTTTTTGAGTTAATCTTGTATCCTGCTACATTGCTGAAAGTGTTTATGAGTTGTAGAAATTCCTTGGTAGAATTTTTGGGATCACTTATGTAAACTATCATATCATTCAGCAAACAGTGAGAGTTTGACTTCTTCTTTTCCAATTTGTATCCCCTTGATCTTACTAATTTTTACTTGATAACTTTTATTATATATAATTTTATATTTAAAGTTAAAAAACCTTCCTTTTTATTTAGACAAAAAATGTTGTGGAATAATCCTTCTATACACTGTGTACCCACATGGTAGCTCTAAAGTGACTCTAACTCTTGCGTCCATGGTATCTCTATACATATGGTACAAAAATATACATGCACACAAAACACCCATACAAATTAATAAGGTGGGTTTTTTTTTTAAGATCCTTAAAGAAAAATGAAAGCCTACTATTTAAAACCACAGTGAGTTTCTGGTACAAGTAGGTAAACTGCACATTACCAAAACAGCAATGTAAACACCAGGTCAGCCACAAACCCGCTGATCTACATTGTTATTGTGCCTACAAGATATGATACGGAAATGGTGGCACAAAGCTTGTGGAAGAAAGCAACCAATGTCTAATTTGACTTAACGCCCACTCCACAAGATAGAACCCATACCTGACCCTACTTGGGCAACCAAGAACCAAAAGGCAGAGTGTCCAGGAACGTAGGGTAAAATCAAATATACTAGTCTAAAAAAAAACAGGCTGGGCAGTTATGACTCACGCTTTTAATCCCAGCACTCAGGAGACAGAGACAGGCAGATCTCTATGAATTCAAGGCAAGCCTGGTTTACAAAACAAGTTCCAGGACACAAAGAAACCCTGTTTCAAAAAACAAAAAACAAAACAACAAAAACCAAACTGAGAAAGTAACTTCTAATGATATTCTGTTATACTTATAGATCAGTACCTTGTTCAGCCATCATCAGAGCTTCCTCCAGTAGCAAATATAAACAAATAAAAAACTCACAGCCAAACATTAAGCAGAGTGAGAGGCCTTGGAACACTCAGCCCTAAATGGGATATCTCCATCAAATCCTCCTCTCAGAGCTCAGGAAACCACTTGGAAGAGGAGGTAGAAAAAGTGTAAGAGTCAGAGGGGATGGAAGACACCAAGACAACAAGACCCTCTAAATAAACGTGAGTAAAACTCACTCACAGAGACTGAAGCAGCACTCGTAGGGCTTGCACAGGTCTACACCAGGTCCTCTATGGCTTGGTGTTTTTATGGGATTCTTGAGTATGCAAACAAATGGGTCTTTGACTTCTATGCCTTCTCTTGGGTTCTTTTCCTTCTGCTGGCTTGTTGTATCCAACTTCAATGTGATAATTTTGTTTTATCTTATTATGTTTTATTTTGTTTGGGGAGGAGAGTTCAATACAGGGTTTCTCTATGTAATCAGCCCTAGCTATCCTGGAACTGGTTCTGTAGACCAGGCTGGCCTCAAACTCAGAGATCTGCATGCCTCTGCCTCCCAAGTACTAGGATTAATGGCGTGTGCCTGGCTATAGTTTCATATTAAGATAGATAGATAGATAGATAGATAGATAGATAGATAGATAGATAGATAGATAGATAAAAAAACACATTAAATTTTAAGTTTCCAAACCTACAGAAGAGTTATGTTTTTTCCTCAAAAGTACGCTAATAACTTTTTGCCTAATGTAATTTTCATTACATAAAAAAGGGAAAAGAAAAAGAAAAAAACCTACAAACCCTATATTCTAGAGTATTCAAAATACTGATGCCCCAGAAAACCATACCTCTGCCAGCTTATATGGTAAAATAAGTTTTTCGCCCACGGTCACCGTCTTCCTTGTAACTAATGCTTCAAAGAGCATCTCTTCTTTAACCTATAAAGTAGAAAGGTAAATTCAATATGCAAGATTTATGACAGACTCAATTATTACACTGAAAAGCTAACTAGAGAAAAATTTTAATGAAAGGAATATAGAGTGAATATAAAAGAAATGCAAAGAAACATACACAATCTTAATAATGGCTAAAGAGGAATTTAAGCATACAACTAATGATAATTCCTCCATCTAAAATAGAAGAAAAAAGCAACAAATGGTTTCTTTTCAAAGTATGCTTCCAAGTGAAAAGTTTAACTCTAGAGAGCTTGCCTAGCATATGAAAGGTCATGGGTTCTCACCAGCATCTCACACACACATCTGGGAACAGAGACACAAATCTAAATATGGCACACTAGTTCTCTAGATTTCACTATCTAAAGAAGGCCATGGACAAAGGATGAAAGCACTCCTGGAATCTAAGACTTCTGAAGAATACTTTTGTTCTACATTTATTTTTATATATGCACATTAAACTTTCAGATAAAGGTACTGCTTTGCTTTTACTCCCATCCCAAAAGTAAACAATATTACATTTATTTGTAACACGGTCTCACTCTGTAGCCCAGGCTGGTTTCAAACTCATGGTGAACCTTCTCCTCAACCTTGTGAGTACTGAGGTTCCAGGCATACACCATCAACACCTGACTGAATTATTTTCTTTTCAAAAGAAAAAATGGATACTAATTAATAAATGACTCTGTGGTTAAAAACACCTGCTCTTGCTGAGGACCTTGTTTCAGTTCTTAACACCCATATGGTGGTTCAAAATCACTGTAATTCCAGTTCCAGAGAAAGTTACATCCTCTTGTAACCTTCGTGGGCACCAGGTACACACATGACATATATACATACATGTAAGCAAAACACTAATACACATAAAGGGATTTTCAATACAAATAAAACTGTTATATGCATCTGTATGTGCGCTCTGTGTGTGTGCGTGTATACAGGCACTATGGAAAGCAGGACTCAATGTCAGGCATTTGTTTATTTCTGTAGATCTTGTTTTGTTTTCTACAACAAGATCTCTCTGTGTAGTCCTGGCTGTCCTAGAACTGACTGTGTAGACCAAGCTGACCTTGAACTTATAGACATCAATCTGCCTTTTACTTCTGAGTGCTGGGATTTAAGGCATAGCCGCCATGCCTGATTCCACCTTACTTTTTCAGGCAGGGTATGTCAACGCAACCAGACTTCACTGACTGGCTATAATGACTGGCCAGTAAGCTCAGGGTACTGCCTTTCCTGACATCCCTCTCTCACTCTTCCCCTTCCAGTACTTAAATTACAGATGCACAAGACCAGTTTTTATTTGAGTGTGTGGATTCAAACTCAGATAAAACAGACACTTTACCAGCTGAGACATTCCAAATCCCTGAATTTCTCTTTTAATCTCCCTGAATCTCTCTTAACTAACCTCTGACAAAGGAATACTAATTAAGACTAGAATACCTGCTATTTATGTCTGAGTTTAAAATAGGACCCCAGGCACAATGTCCTAATTTATCATAATACTAAATGTTTGATTAAAATATCTGAAATGCCTGATTGAAATCTAGTCTATGACCTTCAAAATTATAATCTTCAGAGCTGGGTGGTGGTAGCGTAAGCCTTTAATCCCGGGAGGAAGAGGCAGGTAGATCTTTGTGAGTTCGAGGCCAGCCGGTCTACAAGAGCTAGTTCCAGGACAGGCTCCAGAGCTACAGAGAAACCCTGTCTCAAAAAAAAACAAAAAAGAAAAAAAGAAAAAATTACAATCTTCAGATACAATGATCTACATCTTGGTAGAAATTTATTCCATGCTCTTCTGTCACAATATCATTCCATTGAGGTTAATAAGCAATATATAAAGAAAAAATAATCACTGAGGTTAAAGATATGAAAAAGAGGTTATCCAATGCTCTCGACTGGCTTTATAATGGACATATACTGGGAAATAACTTTTTCTGTAAAAATCTCACCTAAATTATGCCAAGAAGTAAATGGTTCTACATACAATGAATTAGTTTAGACTATTTGTTTGTTTGTTTGTTTATTATGTATACGGCATTCTGCCTGCATGTATACCTACACACCAGAGGAGAACACCAGATGTCATAGATAATTACAGATGATTGTGAGCCATCATGTGATTGCTGGGAACTGGACTCAGGATCTCCAGAAGAGCAGCCAGTACTCTTAACCTCTGAGTCTTCTCTTCTGCCCTAGTTTAGACATCTTAATCTATGAAGGGGCATATGATCTAAAAGGTATTATTTGGAATTTTTAACTATAAAAAAGCACCCTGAGCTATTTCTAACTGCTCTAAACCACAAACAATCAAGATGCTCTTCAATTTATGAGAGGATCAACAACTGTACTGCACATGTACAATATAAGTATTAACCATAGTTAATGTTTTTTGTTTCGTTTTTGAGACAGGGTCTCTCTATGTAGTCCTAGCTGTCCTGGAACTCACTAGGTAAACTAGTTTGTCCTTAAATTCACTGAGAACTGCCTGCCTCTTTCTCCAAAGTGTTGGAACTAAAGACATGAGGCACTACACCTGGCTTAAAAGGATGTATCTCAAATGCATGCTACCAAATAAAATAAGTCCATCTAGAACTAAAATTAACTATATAACTACAATTACATTGCATGTGAAAATGAAAATTAGGGTGAAGAGGAGTTTTAGAGCAGTGTAAGAGTTCTGTATAAGACTGTAACTGTGAACACATGACTTCATCCATTTGTCAAAACCCATTCAAGCACAAAAAGTAAAGACACACTATCACTCTGGGAGGAGCAATAGAACAGGGTCTGGTGGTGGCGCATGCCTTCAATCTCAGCAGCCAGAGGCAGAGGCAGGTGGATCTCTGTGAGTTCAAGGCCAGCCTGGTCTACAAGAGCTAGTTCCAGGACAGGCTCCAAAAGCTACAGAGAAACCCTGTCTCGAAAAACCAAAAAAAACACCACAAATCCCGTTTCAGGAAAGAAAGAAGGAAGGAAGGGGGGAAAGGAGGGGGAGGGAGAGAAGAAAGAAGAAACCTCAAGTTAGAAAGAGCAACATTAACATAGCCCCTAAACAACCTAGAGTGGAAATATTTATCATAGTCAACAAACTGAAGGAATAATGTGCTGAGGGGAAGTGAAGGCAAGGGAGAAAACATAGACCTAACGATCTTGGCACATTCACAAGTAAAGTAAGGCAGGGATCCAGGAGGAATTTCAACTTCTGAAAACACTATCTTAAAATAGTATCGAGTGAAATCATTTTAACTAAGTATACCCACTTATAAGTATAAAGGACATATAAATTAAAAATAAGAAGTTACCAATTATCTAAAATAAGGACCGAGAATGAATGACTCACTTCTAATAATTCTGAGACAATAGGCAGTACTTCAGGATTACAGATGTCAATAGAGTCATCCCGATAGGTCTTCTTTTTATAGGAGATATTACCCAAATGTAGTATTGCTGAGAGCAGAGAGAAAATCCTATGAAAATAAAAGCACAGATTAAAGTTTGCTAGATACATTATCAAAGCTCATTTTACTCCAAATCCAAAACAAATTCACCAGTACAAATTATGAAGTATTTTGATCTTCACAAAAGAATGGTAATTTTAACTAAACTTTAACAATTAACTATGTCAGTTAATAAATTATTAACATGTAACATTCAGATACAACATATGGCATAAAACAAAACAAATTTAAAAACTAACTCTCCACTTGTACACTATATTCCATCAACTTCAGTTGATTCAGGAGTTGTACTGTCTTCATTTCCTACCTCTAACTTGGATATTGAAGAACTTTTTTTTTAATCAAAATATTGTTTATTTTCTCTTCTTTTAAATAAAATCGCCCTAGATTCAACATATTCTCTTTCTCTTTACAAAAAAAGTTTACTGAAATACTAATTCAAACTCCTTGTCAGCACTTTGCTACTTGTATTCACTATCATTTAACATCTGCTTCAACTTCATATGCCTCAGAAGTTACTAAGAACTACTTCCACTTAGTTGAGAAAAAATCATGCCCTAACTTATCTGCAATTTCAGACATTTAACACAACTGAACAACATTCTACTACTTCAGTGGTTATTAAGTGGTTGTTGTAGAATCATGAGAACCCGAGTTTGAAACACAGTACCCACATAACAAGCCAGGCTTCCTGCAAATGCCCATAACTCCAGGTCCCTAGGATTCCAATACCCTCTTCCAGTCTCCCTGTACACCTACCACACAAACATGTGCACATGTACTCACAAAGAAGCATACACATAAAATGAATGTGTACACACACATACACACACCTTTTTAAAGCCCTCAAGAGGGGCTGGAAAGATGGCTAGTTCACCAGTTAAGACCGCCAACTACTCTTGAAGAAGACACAAATTCAGTTCCCAGCACTCACATCACACGGCCAGATGTCTAATAAAAGCCTGTAACTCCAGCTCCAGGGCATCAGTCACCCTCTTCTGGCCTCCATGAACACTGCACTCATGAGTACAAACCCACACATAGACATATACATATGATTAAAAATAAAATATTTTTAAATATCCTAAATACACATATCCATATGCCTATTGACTTATTACTTCCTTAGAATAAATCTAACCTACTGTTAAAACTTAACCATGTGTCTTCTTATATTTAAATTACATATTTATAATTAAAAATTTATAATAGCTGAAATTTGACTTTGCAAAATTAGAAAATAGTCTAATTAAAATATAGTTCCTCAGAACCAAATATACTTTTTAAAATATTTATTTATTATGTGCACAATATTCTGTCTGCGTGTATGCCTGCAGGCCAGAAGAGGACACCAGACCTCATTACAAATGGTTGTGAGTCACCATGTGCTTGCTGGGAATTGAACTCAGGACCTTTGGAAGAGCAGGCAATACTCTTAACCACTGAACCATCTCTCCAGCCCAGAACCAAATATACTTTAAGAGGTATTTAATTAACATCTAATTCACAAATGTTCTTTTTCAAGTAATTTAAAATTAGAAAATATAAGTCAACCCCAAAGGAATAATTCATAAAAGTATTATAAGTATTCATAAGTATTCTAAGATATAAAAAATAAACTCAGAATCTCTTAAACATCATTAAAATCTAGAAGTCAAAAATTAAATTAACACAAATGTATGACCCACTTTTCATATCTATTTCAAAAATTGGTACATTAATGTTCTCAAAAATACGTCATACAACTCTTAAGCAATAATATCTTAAAAATAACCTAATGTGATAAGTCAGGATTGAAAAGATTTTAAAATATAAACAGGAGTCATGATATTTTTTTCTGTCTGTTGTTTGAGAACGGAGTCTCTCTATATTGTCCTGTTTGTCCTGGAAGTGACTATGTAAACCAGGCTGGCCTGAAACTCACAGAGATCAACCTCCCTCTGCCTCCAGTACGCTGAGATTAAAAGTCTATGCTACCATGCCCAGTTGGAATCTTGAGTCTTAAAATGTTTATAATTTTACATTAGAAGATAACACAAACAACTAAAAAGTAGGTATCTTAAAATACAGAAAGCAGAAATAGCATAGCAAACAAATTTTTTCATTTAACAAAGGCAAGACATTAACATTTCTTAAAACAGATTTTGTTGTGTATGGTGCCAAATCCCAGCACTCATTAGTCTAAGAAAGGAAGATCAGAGAGTCTAAGGTAGGCCTGAGCTACATAGCATATGCCTATCTATAAAAAAATTTATATTATAAAAAAAAGCTTTCAACATTGCCAAAATTTAAGGATGGCTACACAGTTATGGAAAGCAATTCTAGAGCATATCATAGGAAACAGGAAAGAATGCTACAATTTATTAGCTAACTGTGGGCACAAGAAAGGGAAGTAGCAGTACACACCATATATTCTCTATCCAAAACAACACAATTTTCTGAATGAGTGGAAAAAATATAGAGAGTACACTTCACTCAAAATTATCATGACAGGGGCTAGGGAGATGGCTCAGTGGTTAAGAGCACTGACTGCTCTTCCAGAGGACCCGGGTTCAATTCCCAGCACCCACATGGCAGCTCACAACTGTCTGTAATTCTAGTTCCAGGAGACCCAACATTCATGGCAAAACACCAATGTATGCAAAATATAAATAAATAAATATTAAAAAAAATTATCATGACAAAAAATATTTGAGGTTTTGGAATTTCTCAGACTGTAGAATAGGTTCATGACTTTTTGTACTCCTAATCTAAAAATCCCAAATGCTCCAAAGTCTGAAGAAGTTTGAGCACCGTGTAAATATTCAAGATATTTTAAATTTCAGATCATTTCAGAAATCATCTTTTTTTTGTTGTTGTTTTGTTTTTCTTCTGTACTGCTCTGGCTGTCCTAGAACTCAATCTGTTGACCAGGTTGGCCTTGAACTCAGAGACACAGCTACCTTTGCCTCCTGTGTGCTAGGATTAAAGGCGTATGCCACCACTACCAAGCCAGAATTCAGCTTTTAGCATTAGGGTCACTCACTCAGGACATATTCTCATACTTCATTCAGTTTATATGTCATCCACTCAGGATCACATGCAGTATGTAAGTGGCCCTGGGGGAAGAGGGAGATAACAGAAACCAAGGGAGGTTTTCTCCTATGTTGACCTTCACTGAATTGCAGTAAGTATGTTTGCACAATTATAGACTGTACTGTTTGGTTTTAACTAACTTCTCATAAAAGGAATCCAGAAGAGAATTTTATAATTCCAGAGGCATACCAATACACAGAAAAACAGGTCAGGCTAATATTCTCCTTATAGAAACTCATGACTCAAGAGATTATTCATTCATTTCACATCCAAATATGACATATCTTCAACATGAATCCCACAGACACTTCAAAAACAATTATAAAAACAGCTAGATTCAAAAGTGTGTGTTCGTAGTTTGAGTTACTTCGGAGGCTAGGCAGGCCCTTACACCAGTCTGAACAATACATGATATCATGACCCTGCCTCCAAAACTAAACAGATAAAAGTAATGGAAAAAAAATATTCCTGCTGGGCGGTGACTGCACACTTCTTTAATCCCAGCACTCGCACTCAGAGGCAGAGGCAGTCTGATCTCTGAGTTCAAGGTCAGCCTGTTCTACAGAGTGAGTTACAGAACAGCTAAGGCTACACAAAGAAACCCTATCCCTAACAAGAAGGAAGGAGGGGAGGAGAGGGGAGGGGGGAGGGGAGGAGAGGGAAGAGGAGGGGAGGGGAGGGGAGGGGAGGGGAGAAGAAGGCAAGGAAGGAGAGAGGAGGGGAGGGGAGGGGAGGGGAGGGGAGGGGAGGGGAGGGGAGAAGAAGGCAAGGAAGGAGAGAGGAGGGGAGGGGAGGGGAGGGGAAGGGAAAAGAAAAAATACTCCTACAGCAGTCGGATTGTGTGGTAGCGCACACCTTTAATCCCAGTACTCAGGAGGTACAGGCAGGTGGATCTATGTGAGATTGTGGCCAGCCTGATCTACAGAGTGAGCTCAGGACAGCCATGACGACACAGAGAAACCATGTATCTAAAACAACAACAACAACAAAAATATTCCTCTGGGAAGAGACAAAGTTGTATCTTTAATTTTAAATAGTTTACTGAAACATAAATTACTTCATTTTCTAAAACGAACGCTTTTGGTTTATGTATGTTACTGATCTGTTAATGCATGTATGAGGGTGAACACGTAGAGGGTACATGCATGTGAGTGAATGCATGTAGAGGCCCATTTAAACATCAGCTATCTTTTATCTAAATTTTAATTTCAACTTTTTATTATTTTATGTGTATAGGTATTTTACAAGCATGTCTATGCAACATTCATGTGGTGCCTGCAAAGGCCAAAAGAGGGCAGCAGATCCCCTGGAACTGAAGTTACAAATTATGGTGAGGAGCCCTACCTATTGGTATTGGGAACTGAACGGGCTCACGGGCTCATCTGGAGAAGCAGCCAATGTTTTTAACCTCTGAGCCATCACTCCAGTTCACAGATGTCCTTTCTTATTTCTCTGCACCTTGAGGCATATATTGAGGTAAAGTCTATTGCTGAACCAGAGCTTGTCATGTTTTCTATTTTGGCTACAGAGATTCCCTATCTTTGCTTCCTGTTCACTGGGATCATAGAGAGGCTATCATGCTCACCAGGTTTTTCTGATGTGGGTACTGAGGATCTGAACTCTAGCCCTCATTTTTAGACAGCAAGCATTTCATCTGATTAGTCATCTTCATCAGCCCTATTAAAATTTTTTTTATGTTTCCATTTTGTTTATATTAACATGTATAGAGGTTTTGTGGTTAGTTTGGCTTGCTTTTTGCTTGTTGACAATAATGCTGTTAGGTATTGAGTCTACAGTCTTATATATACAAAACAAGTATTCTACCACAGAGCTACATCCACAGATCAAAATTTTTAATACAGCAACACACATGTAAATATGCATGGAATGTTATATTTTACATAAAGATTAGAAAAAATAGAAGTCTATTTTTTCTTCATGGATATGGCTGCAGGTAGGTTCCATTGCTTATGCAAGCAACACAAATTCTATTCAGTGGGTTACAGAAGAAGGAAAAGGAATAGGAAAAAGCTGAAGATATATGTGATAAAGATATATTGTACATATGTCTGAAATTACCAAAGAATAAAAATGTCTTTAAAATAACTAAGAGAAATTTCTCAAAGACACATTATGCTTTACTTTATACGTGTAATACAAAACTACAGTAAATGAATAAAAATTTTAAAACTCACTGTCTTCGTGTCTTCGGGAGAAATCCTACCATTTCCATGGCCAATTGTAAGCGTTCAAAATCATGTCTCAAATCTTCTCCCTCCACTGTGAAGCAATCCTACTTAAGACAAGAAATGGGAGAAAATATATCAAGATTGCCTGTTTAAAAACAATGTGAGCCATTCATCAATTTCAGTAGGTTCCTGTGTAAATGATTAGAACTAGTAGAATATTTACACACAGGCTCATTAAGCCTCTTATATGAGTACAGATAAGCAAAGTAAATATATCTACCAAATATTAAATAGTACCTTTTTTTCTACCCTTAACAATCACAGGCACAGGATCTCAAAATGGTGGAGAGTTAGTGGCATTTATAAAATATATGGATACCAAGTTTGATTTTTAAGAGCACTAAAGAGTTTAGGAGATTTAAAACATAGAAGAGAGCTCAAGTCCATACACAGATGTTAATTTATTCAACAAATTTTTAACAAGTGTCTATCTTATGTAAAGCCTTGAATTAAAGCATACAAATACACAAACAAAAAAGATAATAGACAGTAAGCAGCTGAGAAGTGAAACCTGGATTTATATAATATAAACCAGTTGGTGTTACAGTAGGTATATGAAGAAAAGAAAGAGTAGCAAAAACTAATAAATACACACATCATAGTGATCAACCAAAATAAATTATGCCAAAATTGAAGACCCTTCAAAAACACACATCATGAGCAGGGTGGTGCAGGCCTTTAATCCCAACATTCAGGAGGCAGAGGCAGGAGGATCTCTGTGAGTTCAAGGCCAGCCTAGTCTACAAAAGCTAGTTACAGTACAGGCTTCAAAACGACAGCAAATCTGTCTTGAAAAATCAAAAAAAAAAAAAATACACGTCACATGAATCAATAAAAATAATTATTGAAGGGCTAGAAAGATCACTTAGCACTTAAGAATACTTGCTGCTCTCAAGAAGACCCAAGTTAGTTCCTAGTTGGCATCAGATGTCAAATAATCACCTATGACTCCAGCTCCAAGGTATCTATCTGATGTCCCTTTCTGGCCTTAACAGGCAAAGACACATACATAGTGGAGAAGACAATGCCCCGCCAAAACAGACACCTTAAACCACCAAGTAAAACTCCCAGAGCCTGGAAAGAGTTATATCTGTTGAACTGGCCAAAGGGGTCCCCTAGAACCTTGTCCCAAACATCACAGGCTATCTGCCAAGGCTATTGGTTACCCTTTACAACCTGATGGCAAGGCACTATTGCTGAAGACACAACTTACTTAATATCATCAAACAGAAAAATCAAGCTGGTGTCCCAATAGAAGCTTTATCCTTACTGACTAGAGTTCAATGTACTAGAAGGTACCTTGAACATTACACGAAGAAAAAGTAATCAATATTACCCAGCTACAACCCTGCAACCTACAACAGTGAACTAACTACCTGCAAGATATACTGGTGCAATAGTGGCACAAACATTATATGAATAACTAACCTCTTCTTGACTGGACTTAATGCCTATCATGAGCTGGAACCTGCACTGTTAAAGTGGCAAAGACTCCACAGGTTATGGGTGGGGGAGGGTGTGTGGAGGAAACGAGAGGGGAGGGAGTGGGAACTTGGATTGGTATTTTTTTTAAATATCTAATAAAATTTAAAAATAAAAAAGTTCCTCCCACAGGGCAGGAAACCCTGACTGCTCTTGGGAATGGTGAGGGAGGAGGAGAGGGAGTGGGGGGAGCGGGAAGGTATTGGGAGGAGGAGAGGAAGTGGAAATTCTTTAAATAAATAAATAAGGGGGGAAAAAGTTCCTAATAAAAAAATCATTCTCTAATTCAAATAATGCTAGCAAATGTAGAAATGACATTTTTCCACAACACTTAAGTGTTCAATACTCTATCAAATTCTTCAGACATATTGTTATTCTCAAATTTAATACAAAATTTAAAGACCATTTTTGGAGGGATTTTGGGGTTTGTTTGTTTTTTGAGAATTTCAACATGGAGTAAATTGACCTCAAATCTCCTAAGTAACACAGGCTGGTATAAACTTGAGATACTCCTGCCTCAGTCTTTCTGAGGGCCATATTACAGGCCTGGGGTTCCATCCATCTTTTTGAGAGTCTTGCTATGTAACCCAAAGTGCAAGAATATAAGCATGTTGAAGGGACCAAAGATCACTGTTCTCTGAAGTAGATGGCAGGAATAAAAGAATTAAGCAAAAAAGAAAAAAATATGAGGGGGAAATAAAATGAA
Organism: Myodes glareolus; assembly: GCF_982192425.1. NCBI lineage: Eukaryota > Metazoa > Chordata > Mammalia > Rodentia > Cricetidae > Myodes > Myodes glareolus. The sequence goes on along the minus strand of NC_142029.1, from coordinate 18,545,775 downwards.
AATTAAGTGACCTTCTGAAGGTCTCAAAATTAGTAAGTAGATGAGCTAATATTGGGGGCAAGCCAAACAACCTCAAATTCGTAAGCATTACTTTAACTTTGAAAAAATAAAGACCAATCCACAGTTCCACAGTCAAGTCTGAACAAGTAAGTCATCAATCATACTTTGATGTAAAATATACTTTTCTATTACAATTCTTCAAGAAACTACAAATTGAAATAGCTATTTCCCAAAATATTATTAAATCTGAAACCAATAACATCTTGATTATGAAATGGTAATGTAACCAAATTTTGTCTGGAAGGAAAAAAACTAACACCCACACAACATGCTGATGCTTCACAACTCTGGCATAGGGGAATTTTGCAATGAGAAAGTTGTGACTCTTTAATGCAAAGATTAAGACATGTTATATTTATAGAAAGAATACTTAAGAACTTAATTAGTTAATATAGTTAGATGTATTTATGCTTTCACCTTTGTGTAAGTGACCTAACTATAGAAAGAAATAAAAGCTTTTTATTATCATTTTATACTTACAGATTTGTACTTACATGAAATAAAACAGATAAACATAGCCATTTCCCTTTTTTGCTTTTTTTCAAGACAAGGTTTCTCTGTAGCTTTGGTGCCTGTCCTGGAACTACCTCTTGTAGACCAGGCTGACCTCAAACTCACAGAGATCCGCCTACCTCTGCCTCCCAAGTAATGGGATTAAAGGTGTGCGCCACCACTGCCCGGCTAAACAGTCATTTTCTACCATATACGCCTTATAAAACTGAACTTAAAACCTCCAGTAGTCTTTTTTTAAAAGTTTCTATTTCTGTGTGATGTATAGATAGATATACACACATGAATGCAGGGGTCTTCAGAGGCCAGAAGAGGACACAGCATCCCCTGAAACTGAGATATTCAAATTCAGACAGAGGAATTTAAAGGGAACCAATTTTAGTACTGTATTATAAGGTTAAAGAGGAACAGCCTAAGGTTTTCAAACAAATAAACTTAATATATTCAGTAACCTCACAGAAATTGCCAAATGATAGAGGCTCCGTAAAGAGCTTAATTGGACTCCTGTGCCATCGTTAGATTGAGGAGATTCTAGGAAGTGATAGTTTCATATGGCATGCATTCACCTATTGTGAAGCAAATGCTAAATTCGTGGTCAGTTTGTAATAGATTTATTCCCAAAGACTGGATAGACTTGGTTAAAGCGGTTTTAGAGCCTGGTTCACAATTACAATGGGATACCTGGTTCAGAGATGAGGCTAATGTAAGTCCTGGTCTTGGTCCTCCATCTTTGTCTCAAAAAACAAACAAACAAAAAAAGAAAAAAAAAAGACCACAAACCATAAATTAAGATGTTTCTGGGGAAAATATTACAAGGTATTATAAAGAACAATCACCAACCATTCAGGCTGTACAAGTACAGGGCACAACAACTGCTTATATTTTGTGTTTTGTTTTGTTTTTTGTTTGTTTGTTGTCTTTTTGGTTATCGAGACAGGGTTTCTCTGTAGCTTTTGGAGCCTGTCCAGGAACTAGCTCTTGTAGATCAGACTGGCCTCGAACTCAGAGATCCACCTGCCTATGCCTCCAGAGGGCTGGGATTAAAAGCGTTCGCCACAACGCCTGGCTTTTTTTGTTTTGCTTTGGGTTGTTTTGGTGTGTTTTTGTTCAGTTGCTTATATTTCAAAGGCACCAAAAGCCCTATCTTTAAAACGGTTAACAGAAAAAAACTGTATGAGTTGCACAATGGGCTTTAACAACAGAGAAACTGCAGGCTTTAGAACAGCTGGTACAGGAGCAACTAAATGTTCAGAACACTGAAGAATCAACCAGCCCTTGGAATTCTCCTGTATTTATTGTTAAAAAGAAACCTGGAAAATGGAGAGCTGTATTCAGCCAAAAAGCTATCTACAGTCTAGTATTCCTTCACCTTCTCTATTGCCTAAAGGATGATCTCTTATAGTCACTGATTTAAAATTTTGTTTCTTTACTGTATCTTTAAAGAAAAAGACAGAAAATTTGCCTTCACGTTGCCTACTCAGAATAATTCTCAGTCTGTTAAAAGATATCAATACAAGGTCCCCCGACAGGGAATGTTAAATAGCCCCACCATGTGCCAATATTTAGCATGTCAGACACTGGAATAGATACATAAGCAATTTCCTCAATCTATAATTTACCATGATATGGACAACATCTTACTCTCTGATTCAAATGCAGATAATTTAGAAAGAATGTTGAAGAAGTCAAAAAAATTTTGCCTTGGTGGGGATTAAAAATTGCTCTGGAAAAAAAAATGCAAAGGAGATTCTATTAATCATTTTGGCCATAAAATAGGTTTAAAAAATTAGACCCCAAAGGGTGAAATTTAGGAGAGATTGACTGCAGACTCTTAATGACTTCCTGGTGTGGGAGAATTGTCTGTATTCTGTCAATCATATATTTTAATAAAATGCTGATTGGCCAGGCACGAAGTATAGGCAGGTCAACCAGACAGGAAGTAGAGGCGGGGCAATGAGGACAGGAGAAGGCTAGGAAGGAGGAAGCTCCCTCAACCATTCTTGCCCAGATCATCGAAGAGGCAACATGTGAGCTGCCACACTGAAAAGGTACCAAGCCATATGGCTAAAATAGATCAGAATAATGGGTTAATATAAGTCATAATAGCTAAGAAGAAACCTGAGCTAATGGGCCAATTAGCTTTATAACTTATAGAGATCTCTGTGTGATTGATTTTCTTTGGGATTTGCCGGCTGTGGGGTACTGGGCAGGACAGCAACCCCAACAAGCAGGCCCCCTTCATGCTACAACTTCCAAAGAATGCTAGGAGACATTTCCTATCTACAGTCCACTATTGAGATAAAACCTAATGAACTGAGTAATTTGTTCAAAACCTTAGAAGATGACAAGGGCTTAAATAGTCACAGGAAATTATCAGCTCGTGCTGAGAGAATTGGCTTTGGTGGAAGATCTGAAGCTTAACTGCATTCTGGTCATATTTGTCTCTAAGCATTCTCCTACAGGAATTTTAAAGCAGAGGGAAGATATTATCTTAAAATGGATCTTTTTATCGCATAAACAGGATAAAAAATTAAAAACTTATGTGGAAAAGGTCTCTGAGTTGATTCTAAAGGGGAAATTGAAACTTTGTCAATTAGTAGAAATAGACCCAGCAGAAATTGTAGTACCTTTTACTCATGGTAAAATTGATAAATTAATGGCAGAAAGTGAATCTTGGCAAAGAGCTTGCAGTAATTTTTTTGGGAGAGATTAATAACAAATATCCTAAAGCAAGAGAATTCAACTTATAGAGAGAACTAGCTGGATTCTTCCTCTCATTGTATGGGAAACACCAATATCTGGAGCCCCTACATTCTTTATAGATGCAAATCAGGAAAAGCAAGTTACAAATCAGAATATTTAAGTGGATCAAAGCCCTGATGACTCTGTGCAAAAGTCAGAATTATATGCTATTCTCATGGTACTAAGGAATTTTAAAGAACATCTCAACATAGTTACTGATTCGTAATATGCAGAAAGGGTAGTTTTGAAAATTGAAACCGCTGAATTTATACCAGATGATACAGAATTGACTTTATTATTTATTCAGTTACAAGATACAATCAGGAATAGGAATCATCCCATATACATAAGACACATCCAATCGCATAAGGGTCTGCCAAGTCATCTAGCACAAGGTAATGCAGAAATCAATCAATTATTGATTGGAAATGTGTTGAAAGCCTCAGAATTTCATTTTAAAAAATCTTATCAATAGCAAATATTCAAAGAAAGACTTTTCCATCAAGACAAGGAAATTATAGGCAATGTCCTACCTGTTCTTTATACAACCAAACACCACTACCTGCACGAAGTAAGCCAAAGGGGACTTAAAGGAATGAAATCTGGCAGATGGATGTGTTCTATTTGGTAGAATTTGAAAAACTAAAATATGTACACCACACTACTGATACCTATTCAGGCTTTCAATAAGCAATTGCTTTGAGTTCAGAAAAGGCTGATTCGATAATCACACATTTGCTAGAAGTTATGGCCACCATAGGTATACCTGTACAAATAAAGACAGACAATGCTCCAGCATATGTCTCTAAGAAAATGAAGCTGTTGTTTGCTTATTATAATATAAAGCATACTAGAGATATACCACACAATCCTACAGGCCAGGCAGTTACAGAAAGATCAAATCACACTCCAAAGGATATGTAAAATAAACAGAAAGAGATGATAAAGACGCCCTAGAGATAGACTGCATAATGCTTTACTAACTGTAAATTTTCTAAATGCTAAAAAAAAGAAACAACAGTTATGGAGAAACAATTGGATAGTAGAAAAAAACTACAAGATTAAATTAGCCAGTATATTTTTAAAGATGCACTGACCTTAGACGGAAACCAGGACATGTGTTATGTTGGGAAAGGGGCTTTGCTTTTGTGTCCATGGAAGAAGAAAAGCTATGGATACCATCAAAATTGATAAAGATTCAATCTGAACAAGAGACACTTTATAATTAGAAGAGATGATGATAGTCTATCAAACATCACAACCTTTTAATATAAACTAACCATAAAACTAACAAATGCTTTTCATTTGCTCAGATATAACTTGCCAAAAGAGAATCTCCCCAGAATTAGGGTTGGGAAAGAGTTTGTTTCTATCTTTTCAGGAGAACAAAGGTATTCAGCTAAGGAATCCAAAGACCACTGGACAAATGAGACATCTAGAGGAAAAGGACAAATCATCCAGAAAAAAAAAAAAAGGATCAAGAAAAAGAATGAATTGGACTATTAGTATATCACATTTCCAATAGAATAAAATTTCATAAATCTTCTCAAATGTTTGTTTCTGCTGTTCTCTACAGACATATAATGTAAATGGTCTTTTTGAAGTCCCAGACCAGTTAAAGATTAAAGCTGGTTTTGGAGTTGGAGTGTGGTTCTCTCCTTCTCTAAATCCAAGCACGCTTATTCAAGTAAAATTCAAAATCTGTCTCATAACAGAAAATTCACCTGATATGGGACTATTTTATTGCTACTAATCTCATAATCCTTTGGTTCTATATTGACTCTTTACCAGCTTTTCTTGAGATACAAATATCATCTCAATTTTTTTTCTTTCTTTCTTTTTTTTTTGGGGGGGGGGGTTGTTGAGACAGTTTCTCTGTAGCTTTAGAGCCTGTCCTGGAACTAGCTCTAGTAGACCCGCTGGCCTCGAACTCACAGAGACCTACCTGCCTCTGCCTCCCGAGTGCTGGATTAAAGGCGTGCACCACCACCACCCGGTCTCATCTCAAAATTTTTAAGGTTAATATATATTTTAAACTTTTGTCATGATATTAATGGTCATGCAGAATACTAATTATAGAAAAAGGATTCATCTATCTTACTGTACATGATTTTAGGTTTGAGTCTCTATCAGTTTTCTGCAGTGAACTCATGAGCCCATATAACAGAGACCTTTAATGTCTCCAAAAGGAGGATGGGGTCCCAAAACGATAATTCTTTCAGGACTATGATAACACCACTGTGGTGAAAAACACCAACTAAAGGTCGGCTCTGAACTACAAACTGCTCAGAACAATTTCCAGGTGGCTAGCTGAGATGATCCAACCTCACAGACTACTCTCACCATGACTTGAGTCAGGCCCTCTGCTTCACCATTACACAGAGACTGGACAACAAATGATACAGCTACATCTCCAACGACTTGACAATTAACCCAAATTTTTCTTTTCAGGATCCTCTAAAGATGCCAATGGCCACAGACAACAGGAAGTAAATTTAAGAATACAATGCCCATATTCCCAAGAGGTGATGTGAGTGGTTTTTGGTCTTTCATTGGGTTATGGGTATTTGTCATTGTTTAGAGTGATTAGTTACAAACTGCCATTGGTAATGGTCAGGAAAAAAAGCTAAACAAAGGAGATTAGATTCAAGCTTCTTGATTAGAAAAGAAAAAGGAAGATACAGAAACGATAGGATAAATTGCTGAATCTACTCATAAAATAAAAAGGGGATGATATAGATATAAAAGATAAAAAGGTAGATTATTCAAAGCTGGGCTGTGGTGGCGCACGCTTTAATCCCAGCACTCGGGAGGCAGAGACAGGTGTCTCTTTCTTTGTGGCAAATGTAAGCCAATGGGCAAGAAAATGCCATCACCTCAAATGCTAACAATATTCTTTCCTGATTGGAGAATAACTGCCACGCCTTGTCAAGACAAGGTGGGACAGACCTTCAAAACTCCTGCTTCACAGAAAAGTCTGCCAAGTATTCTAGGCCTTGAGGCTGAAGATGGAAGCCCGATCATTGCAGAGGAACTTTGGTTGGCTGTCCAGGCAGGTAACTGTTTCTGTCATTTCTCACATTTTTGGAAGTTGTTTACTCACATTTCCTGCTTTCTCAGCTAATATTATTTCCTTCTTGAGTTTCTGAGGGAGTTGAAGGTTAAATAGTTATAGCTATAGTTTTTCTTGTTTACAAGACTCAGAAAAAAAAAAAACTCCCTAAAGAGGTGTAAAGTGTAAAAGGCTGACAGACATTAAAAGATAATTTGATAATACAAATTTAGAAAGTGAATTAGGTACAACTTTTTGGACTCATTAAGATAGGCTAGATAGAGATTATTTTCTCTGAATTTGTCAAAAGGAAATGGACTAGACATTAATGATGTATTTACTGCATATATATAGTATAGTTATTTTACACATTGTATATTGGTTTTTTTTTCAATATTATCTACAGCCTTTATTTTAGACAAAAAAAGGAGAAATACAATGGTTTTAATATATAAAGCTTGCCTGAAGATCTATATTATTTATGTTTTAATAAATAAAGCTTTGCCTAAGGGCAAAACAGCCATACTAGTCAATCATACAGGCAAGGCAGTGGTCGTGTATGCCTTTAATATCAATACTAGGGAGGAATTTTAGACGGGAAGAGAGGTCTCATTTTCAGTCTCAGTCTGAGGATTCACAGAGGCAGGATTGCCCATTTCCATCTAAGGTAGAGGTTAGAGCTACTGCCTGGCCACTTTGCTTCTCTTTTCTTCAGCTTGAACCCCAATATCTGTTTCTGAGTTTTTAATATTTATACTACAAGAGATTCATTATATGAAAAGTATTAAGACCCAATACAGGGAACATATATTTACACATGGAGATCATAGTTTTACATCAGCTGTCATCCCCCATCATATTCTACCTTATTTATTTGTGACAGGGGCTCTCACTGAACTTAGAACTTAACTGTTTAAGCTAGACTATTTAGCCAGAGAGCACCTGAAATCTGTTTTTTAAACACCTCACCTGCACCACACCTAGTTTTTATATGGGTACTAAGAATCTGAACTCAAGTGTTCAGGCTTCTGCAAGAAGAATGTCCTCCAATGAGTTATCTCTGTAGCTCCTAAAGAGTAATTTTTATTTTACTCATATGTGCATATAGGATGTGGATGTGTGCACTCAGAACTGGCACTACATTACCTGGAACTGGAGCTACAATTCGTAAGCCACTTAACATTGGGTGCTGGGAAACAAATTCCAATACTCTGGAAAAGCAGCAACCAATCTGAACCACTAAGCTATCTCTATAGCTCCCTAAAAAGTAATTTTAAAAAATAAATATCAGTTGGGTGGTGGTAGTGTACGTATTTGATCCCAGCACTCGGGGGGCAGAGTCAGGTGGATTTCTGTGAGTTTGAGGACAGCATGGTATACAGAACGAATTCCAGGACATGCACCAGAGATACCCTGTCTCAAAAAACAGAACAAAAAAAAAAAAAAGGAATCAAGCTAGGGATGAAGTTAAATGGCAGAGTGTGTGGATAGCAGCCACACTGCACACAAACAGAACAATAAAAACCTCAAAGGGAAAAAAAACCTACTAGAGTTAAAGAGCTACTCCAGTGCTAGGCAATCAAGAATGTATTTATTTATTGTTTGTGAAAGTGAATGTTAAATGAAGATTAAACATTAGGCTTAATATACAAAAACAATAAATTGGTATATAAACAACAAACTTTTACATACAAATCAATCATTCAAAGTAACTAAAAACTAGTGATCCTCTTTCCTAGCTCTCTTGGCACATCAGCTCATCTTCATGCTGGCTGATCAAGATGGATGGAAATGAGCAATGTGAAGTCCCTTTAACAGGAACGAAAAATATTTAGGTACTTGTACTGACCGGCTCAGAATCATAGCAATAATCATCCCAGCTCTGTCTGAGGGGTTTCTTTGTTATCTGAAAGTTAAGGCACATTAGTTAGGTAGAAGTTATTAGGAAGAAATTATACTTCTTATAATGATCTCTGAAATGCAGTATCCAGAAAGCAAGACTACTTACTATCCAAAGAACAGTTATTTTGCATGGCAACATACACTAATAAAAATAAATAAATATTCAGATTACAGGAGACCATATATTATTTTATTCAACTTATACATGTCATTGCCCAGTGGCTCTGATATTTGTATTAACCACTGAATTCCTTATCCTGTAAATACTGACATTATGTATGCCATAGCCACAAAGACTCGGGACTATAAAATTCTGAGTCAGTAAAAATTATCATCACATATAAGTGATTATCACCTGTTTAAAGAAAATAATCACAAGAGCTGAATTAGTAATTTTTAAAAATATATTTAATTTTGTACAGTAAAATTTTCTAGCATTCAAACAGAAAGTGATGTAACTTCTAAGTTCTTGATCTATTAAAAGAAAGTTAAGATGGTTTCTATTAATATAAAATTTTAAACCAGGTAGAGTACACTGTACATTTGAGAAGTCCATGACATTACTTTCATCATCTTTAATATATAATATTGATGCACTCAGTATAAATTAAATGGAAAAAATCCTAAGAATATTTTTTCATTGCCATAAAGGCCTTTTTCCCATGAATATTATATTTTGTGTCAAACAAAAATGAGAAGTTACTTTATTATTTAAATGATCTAATATAGTAACAATTCCACTAAAAATTGGATTTGGAATTTTAATGAGAAATAAAAATAGAGGAACGAATATCGTGAAAATTTGTGAAGATCACTTCTCATCACGGAAGCTTAAGGCTGAATTCTAAATTTTAAAGAAAGATATATTCTCTAAACCATTTATTTGGCTTTGAGGAATTTCATATGGTTCTATTTTGTTTTGTTTTTAACACAGAAACTCACAAGGTAGCACAAGTTGCCCTGAAATTCACTTTTATAAAGGCCTCAAAATCATGGTAATCCTCCTGCCTCAGCATCCTAAATTCTGGGATTACCAGAATGAGCAACCATGTCTGGCTTCTCACAAAATGTTTAAAGGAGCTGTTCATTTAAATTATACAGTGATACTCTGTGTCCGTATCCATAGCATGCAGACATATGAGCATTAGATTGTAAAACATGCAAATCAAGTTTGAAGCAATCTCTTGGCAATAGGTAAGGATTAGTCACCAATTACACTAACATCCTGAGGTATGTAAAAGTAAGTAACAATAGACAATGTAACATTTCTCTGATAAGAAAAGTACCATGAAACAGCTTAATATTCTTAAAAGAGTCTCACAAAATGCATGAAGAACATATTTAATTTTTTACCACTTAAATGAAAAATTAATCATTTTTAAATCTGGAAATTATACCACTTAAATTTTAGACTGCCTACATAAAGGTACTGATTAACATACATTATCTGACTTGAGAAAAAAAAAAGCATTAAAAAACTTTTTCAGTAACTAAAATTTAATCATTACCTACATTTCTAAGTAGGTTTCAGGAACTCTCACCTGATTGAGATAATGGTACTCCTCAGGCTGTTTAAGATGAAATGCTAACCTCTCTTCTTCACTTGCTCCTGCGAGGAGGTAATAGAATACATGATAGTTCCTGTTGGGAAGAAAGCATATAATGAACATGAATAATTCTGGTTAATTTTTTGTTTGTTTGTTTTGTTCCGTTTTTAAAGAACACATTACTTAGTATAATGTTTGGTTTACTTTATTTTTAAGGCAACGTAACAAATTCAACATTTAGCATGCCTACAAAATTGAATGTAGAATACCAAAAAAAGGAGAACAAAAGCAGTAAAGTGAGAAAATAAGGGCTTTCGAAAATTGTCTTCTCTAAAAGTAAAAGGGGAAAAAACCTCATAAATTTAAGCAAAAGGGGAAAAAACCTCATGAATGACTCTTTCAGAGCTCCAAAATTAGTCAGGAAACTGAGACAGAGAACTGCTATGAGTTTAAGTCAAGCCTGGGCTACACAGTAAGTGCTAGATCAAAACCTGTCTCAAAAAATTCAAACAAGCCAGGTGGTAGTGGCGCATGCGTTTAATTCCAGCACTAGTGAGGCAGAAGCAGGCGGATCTCTGTGAGTTTGAGGCCATCCTGGTCTACAAGAACTAGTTCCAGGACAAGCTCCAAAACTACAGGGAAACCCTGTCTCAAAAAAAACAAAACAAACAAAAAAATTATAACAAATTACCAAGAACAACAAAGAAAAAAGTAAGGAAGGAAGAAAGAGAGGCAGGGAGGGAGGGAGGGAGGGAGGGAGGGAGGGAGGATAGGTAGACAGATAAGGAAGTAAATGGATAAACTAAACCCAACAAGCAGAAGAAAAGCAATTAAAGGGTCACAACATTTAAAAAGTTGAGAACCACTGCTCTAAGGTTTTCCTTTTAGGTCTAATTTATAGTTCCTTAAAACGAGATGAAAGTTATTCCTCACTATAATTTCTTGCAAAAGCTTCTGAAAAGATTGAGTCACATGTACTTCATAACTATAATTTTGCTACTGTTATGAATCATAATGCAAATATCTATGTTTTTTCCTATGGTTTTGGGCAAGTCCTGTGAAAGAATCATTCGACCCTCAAAGGGGTCATGACTCAAGAGTTTGAGAACCACTGCCTTAGAGCATTAACAGACAGAAAAAAAAATCAACACCAACATAACAGCAAACTAAATCCAGAAACACATAATACAGAGAAACAAATCTGTCAAATAAAGCAATCAAAACAACAATCAGTATTGTCACTTCGAATTCATTCTCTAACACAAGAAATCAAGATTATATCCCCACTACTCTATTCATTATGTTCAAAAAACCACACAGATTATTACTAATAGTGGGAACTGAGAGCCACAGCTTTGTAAACGTGGTATACTATAGAGCCTTCTTCTACATATTCAAACATCTCTAATAAGGATCTTCTCTTATTTCTGCTACACACACACACACACACACACACACACACACACACACACACCACTAAATTCTTAACCTAATCCTGCCACTAATTCTTTTTCATTATGTAATTAGTCAATAATTTCTGAGCCTTTATTACATATAAGGACCATGTTAATCATGTTATATATAGTCCCTCAAAAACAGATATGATGTCTTACACCTTTATTTTCATCACTTGGGAAGTAGAGGCAGGCACACTGCTGTGTATTTTAGGTCAACCTGATATACATAAGGAGTTCCAAGACAGCAAAGGCTGCATAGTAATACCCTTCCTTAAAAATAAAAAAGCTGGGTGGTGGTGGCTCACACCTTTAATCAGGAGCACTTGGGAGGCAGAGGCAGGCAATTCTCTTTAAAAGAGCTAGTTCCAGGACAGTAGGACTGTTACACAGGGAAACCCTGTATCAAAAAAACAAAATAAATAAATAAATAAAAATTTAAAAAGTGAAATAAATAAGGAAAACAGATGGTCATGGTGGCACATGCCTTTAATCCCAGCATTCGGGAGGCAGAGGCAGGTAGAACTCTGTGAGTTCAAGGCCAGCCTGGTCTACAGAACAAGTTCCGGGAAAGACCAAGTCTGTTACACAGAGAAACCCTAATTCAAAAAATTAATTAATTTCAAAATGTTTTTAAAAATAGAAAACCTATTATTTCATTTAGGCCTTGAAAATGTATTTAGGTACATAAGAAAAGTGAGATCAAGGTATGCATGAGAGTTCAGGGCTATTTAACTTTACACTCCGGGTCATAACTTTATTGCTAACATACTGGCATATGAAGCAATTAACTTACCTCCATAAATTTGATTTCTTTATCTGAAATATACAACATGTTTCATTTCTAAAGTTCCACGTACCTCAAATATGACAATGGAACTAAGAGCTTTTCTGAAAACTCACTGATTTTGGAGAAAGGATCTAACACTATAGTCCCAAGTTGACATGGTACTTACTACATACCCTAGACTAGCCTTGAACTCAGGGTAATCTTTCAGCCTCAGCCTCCCAAATACAGGAATTACAGGTGTGAATCAGCACACCTAACTTATAACTACTTTCAAACAAGAAGAACACTAACAAATATAAGAAAGATCCACGTCTTATAAAGGCAGATGGTTCAAGGAAGAATGAGTTTATCACCTGAAAATCTACTTTCCTGTTCTCAATTTATTTAGAACTGAGAAAGAATAACAGTTCTGCATATCCAATAAAAATCTCCCAACGCCTTGAGCATTCTGCCCCCGCAAAAAAAAATAAAAAATACTAGTTACATACAAAAATTATGTATGATATTAGTGAATTAAGGGTCACAGGTCACAGCATACAAAGAATCTAAAAGGGAATTTGTGTGGTTCTGTGAAGTTGATCTAATTATATAAATAAAAATATATACCTTTCATTATGCTCTTGATAAACAAGTCTAGATTTCTCCAGTAGATACTTTTCAACATAGGCCCTGGAAGAAAATAAAATTGGTTAATATAAATAATAAAAATTGGTTTAGATAAATAAAGTTTAATATATAATAGATTTTATTATTTAGAAAGTTCAAAAGTATAAAGAAACATGACAGCAGTACATTTACCATTATAATTTATATATATACATATATATTATATGCATATATAACATATATATGTATATATATATTAGCTTTATCCATGTTAAATTCTAAAAAAAAACTATCTACATCATCAAATGACTAGAGAATGAGATAAGCAGGTGAACTATATCAAAAGTAAATACACAACAAAGCCCCATTTCAAAAAATAAAAACTAACCAAAATCATAACACTAGTAATCAGCAACACAATGACCTTATGTATATGAACCCAGGTCTGATTTTACTACCAAGGCTGACTTTCAATTTTACTACTCCCTAGACATCTCTTTTTCTTCCATACCAATCCAGGAGGTCTAATGGTACAAAAATTACCAGTTCAGAGAATGAGCTAGTCATACTATGCCACTACATTCACCTGCTCACCACAGTGCTGTGCACATTACGTGTGTCTGAAACTCTATTTAAAACCAGAATAGAAAAAGAAGTAACAGATGAATTAAATGTTGTTTAATCTATCTAGGACATCCTTGTTCTATTTAATTTTTCCCTCTATTTTTGTGTATAACTGACTTTTTAAATAAAATGAATTAAATTTGTTTCATATGTCAAGAAGATAATTATAATTATTAGCTTTATATTCAATCTGACTAAACTGACCACTATGATCAAGCAACAACCACTTTGTCATGCCTCCTCAAATGCAACAAGCTCTTGTTATAACTGTTACTAGAGACAATTCCTCATTTCATAAAATGATTTTCCAGTCCTTCTACTTGGTAAATTTTTAATATGCAACATAAATACCAACATTATTGAGAAAGCCTCCAGAAACATTTTAAACAATACTTATCTCATTTACTATAATCAACTTACATAAATATCTATTTTCCAAAAAACCTAATGAAAACAAAGAAAAAGAATATGCTTATAAGTTTGTTTAACCTGCAATATTTAGAACAAAGCCTGATACTCAAAATGTCCCCCAGAGACATATGCTTTAAAAATAAAATAAATTAATAATGCTAAATACATACATATGTTTTTATTGGTTTTTTTCACCATAGGAAAAAATGTTTAAATTTTTTAGGCAGTCAACAGAAGAGCCTGCATTTCCTTCCATAAAGGAAACTATACATCAACTTCCTAATTCACAAAACTATCTTAATCAGTGAAGGTATACTCTACCACCTTCAAGGTTAAAAAAGAATGTACATCTCTACCTATTGCCATTCTCTTTTAAAACAAAACTATAAGCCTAATTCCTACTTTAAGGAGGGTCTTTGAAACCTGGTGTTAAGAATCAAGAAAAGAAATGACCTATGAAACTACCACTGAACATCTCTTGTGGACTTTTGTGATTGTTGATGATACTGGTTTTAGGTTCTTCAGACAGGTCAAAAGGTTGTATACACAGTAGTTTTGAACCCCTCTTTCTTTTAATGCAGAAGTAAGACTGAGTTAAAATTTAAATAGCATAAAAATTGCAGTATCAATATATATCAGAAGGAAGACATCTTTATCTACATATATCCCAAAACACCTTTGATAAAATTTAACTTTAATAAGTAATAATAACAAACTCAAAGATAATTAAAATCAATAATACAAATAATTCTCTAACTAGAGTTTTACTTAATGTAGAAAATGGTATTAACATAAAAGGCAAAAATAACATTACAGTGGTATTTGTAATGGTTTGGCTTTTAAATATCCCTACAAAGTCTGAATCACCAGTCTATAGTGCTAGTAGGGAGGAGACTGGGCATCACTGGAAGAAAATTAGGTAATTAAAGTGTGCCCTAGGGAGGAATGCTGATGCTCCCTTGCCCCCCTCTCTCTTCTGTGCTTGCTTTCTAGCCACCATGTGGTTATCACCATGCCGTCTATCCCGCAACACCAGCAATGATACTCTGTCTTGTCATAGATTCACAAACAAGAGCCAATTAATCATGGATTTATACTTCTACAACTAACTATAAAACAAAATAAAATCTTTCCTCTTTTATCTTTGGTATTTTGTCACAGCAGTGGTAAGCTGACATAGTTATATTTCCCATTGTGAAGCAAAACACCTTACAGAAAATGAACAAGGAAGGAAAGAAGGAGAGAGGGAGGGAGGAAGAGAGGAAGGAAAGACGGACAGACAGAAGAATGGACGAAAGAAAATGATGACAGAGAGAAAGACAGACAAACAGAGACTAACTACAGAAGGAATAATTTCACTTTAACTCATGGTTCAGGAGACAGTCCATCATAACAAAAGTGACTCAATCCATGGTAGTAGGAGCTTAGAATGGTTAGTTACTGTTCTCAGCAGAACCCAAACCAGAGAGCTAGGGCCAAGAGTGGGGCTGGGATAGAACTCTAAGATCAGCCCGAAGTGAGACACTAGTCTTTTTACAAGTATTGCAATATGGTTTGAACAATAAAGACAAACAACAGTAAAGTACAAATCATCCATCAAGGTACTAAATGTAAAACTATGAAAACCAATAGCTACACATACACACAAACAATAAGCAGTAAAAAAAAACTAATGTAGAAAAAATTATACTCATAATAAAATACTTAAATATAAACTCAATCAAATATACAAAAATTTTAAGTACTCCTAAAGAGTACAAACATATCATCTCTAAAATAATTGAAAATGTAAACATTAAATTAATGAAAGCAAGTAACAGCTATAGGAGAACCTTAAGTACACAGTTAGGTTAAAGAATTCAATCTGAAAAGGCTACATACAATATGGTTCCAACTGTACATTTTGGAAATGGTGATATGGAGACTGTAAAAGCTCACAAAGTTATCAAGTTACCAAGACCTGGAAAGTAGCAGGGCTGAATAAGTCAAACACAAAAGACTTTAGCACAGTAAAACTATGCTATCGTACTAAAATGGAGACTGTAAATAGCATCTCTACATTTCTCAAAACCAACAGGACACAATCAGCAAACTTCAGTACAAGTTATGGATTTCACAATTAATAAATCTGCAGCAACAATGTTGTCATCAATTTTAACAAACAGACCATACTAATACAGATGTTTATAACAGGGGTAGATATGCTAAAATGGACAGAAATGATACATGGGAACTCTCCATAATTCCCACTTCCTTCTGCTGTGACTCTGAAACTGGTCTAAAAAAAATACCCTATTAATTTTTTAATCTATAAAATATATTGCTGGCACAATCAGATGACTAACCATAGGAAATGTAAGGATTCTTACTTTACCAAAATTAATACCTTGATTGGAAGAATAATAATATACATATGTAGAAAGTGTGATCATGCTGAAAAATACAATAATTAAAGAGACATTTTCTGATCTGAAAATAAATTTTTGAAGATTTATAATATAAACAAATTCATGTGATTGTCAACAGTTAACAAATATAAGTTAAGGATGTCAAGAATTATGATTAGTCTTAACAATTTTCTCAATTTGAACCCACCAAAAAGAAAGGAAACAATATTTATAAAGATACCAATATAATACATAGATTATGAAACGAGTAATAACTAAAATAAAAATATGCTCCAGAGGATGACAATATAACTCAGCAATTAAGAGCACTGGCTGCTCTTTCAAAGGATCTGGGTTCAATTCCTAGCTCTCACATGGCAGCTAACAACCATCTGTCACTCTAGTTCCAGGGGATCTGATGCCCTTTCTTCTGTCCTCCAATGCACTCCATGCATGTGATATACACAGAAAATAAAATAGATCTTAATACATATACATGTATGTACCAAACATGTACATATGTATGTGTGTACTATATATACATATATGTCCATATTGCCAAAATTTATTGCTTCTAAGTGGCAGTACTTACCCAAGTACAGTGCCTGTTTCTTGGTAATTTACTTGAATAAACTTGCCAAAACGACTTGAATTGTTATTATGAGCTGTCTTTGCATTTCCAAAAGCCTGTCAAAATAAATACTGCTTTTATTTAAAAGTAATTTTTAAACATTGCTTTAATACTAAAGAAAAACAATAAAGCAATTTATTTATATGTTTAGAATCATTCATATTTGAAGTAGAATAAAGTGAAGAAAAAGCTGGCAGAAAAAGTAGATTTTCAACTCATACTAATTCAGCAAAACGAATCTCAAGTTTTAGAATCTAATATATACAACTAAAAAAGAAAACTAAGTTGTTAAGAGCACATGCTGTGCAAGCATGATCTGAATTCAGATCACAACACTCCTGTAAAAAGCCCAGCATGACAATACACAGCACCTGTAACGCCAACACAATAGGTAGACAGAGAGGAGGAAGGCTGAGGTTTCTGGGCCACTTCAACTAGTTCCAGATTTAGTGAGAGACCCTATCTCAAGGGATAAGGTGGAGAGTGACAATATAGAACCATGTCCTTGTCTGATCTCCACTTCTAGGTCTACAGGCTCCTGTACCTACACACACGTGCATACAACACACATTCATATATACACAAGATTATTAAAATAAAAACACGTTTCTTTAACAAAAACCCAGGCATCAGAAGTACCTAGGAGGCTGAGATAATGCTGATGGCATCAATCAACACAGGACCAAATTCAACAAAGATCATCAGATAACTTTAAGTAGCATTAACACTTAGAAAGGAACCAGAGCTTCTGCCTAACTGCCAACCTTGGGAAACTGTGGCCACTGGTCAGTGAGCAATGCTGATTGATGGGTAAATGTTGCCAAAAACAAGACTGGGGCTGCCTCCAACACAGATGCTTATGTAGAAGAGCTGAAGAGAAAATTAAGGGTGGGGGTGGGTTGTTTTATTTTTTATTATGTTTTGTTGGGTTTTGGAGGGGATGTAAAAGTGTGCTGGTGACTTGAAGCCATATAAAGAGGTTCATTAATATTAACAAATTATTTTTAAAAAGACAACCTCATTCATCAAGATGTCTTCATATTCCAGAGACAATTCTTTTTTTAATTGTTTTTATTGAATTATATTTTTTTTTCCATTCCCCTCTTTCTCTCCCCTCCTACCCTCTCCCATAGTCCCCATGCTCTCAATTTACTCAGGAGATCTTGTCATTTTCTATTTCTCAAGGACATTAGATCCATGTATGTCTCTCTTAGGGTTCTCTTTGTTGACAGCCAGTTTCTTAAGTTTACACAAAAGAATGTTGCAAAGCTGAAATAAGAGATTAAGAAAATAATAATTACCAAGTCAAGTTCCCAGATTCTAGCCCAAGAGAGGGAAGTGGGATTATATGAGTAAAGGGGTCAAGATCATGAAAGGAAAACCCACAGAAACAGCTGGCTAATGGGAGTTCACTGACTCAGGACTGACAGCTGGGGAACCTGCATAGGACCAAATTAGGCCCTCTGAATGTGGATGACAGTTCTGTGGCTTGGGCAGTCTGTGGGGCCACCGGCAATGAGACCAGGATTTATCCCCAGTGCATGAACTACCTTTATGGAACGCATTCCCTATGGATACCTTACTCAGCTGCAAGCAGGGAGAAGCTTGGTCCTGCCTCAACTTCATATGCTGGACTTTGTAGACTCCCCATGGGCCTTACTCTTTTTGAAAAAAAATGGATAGGGGGTTGGATAAGGGGAAGGGGGATGGGAGGAGGGTAGGGAAGAGAAACTGTGGTTGGTATGTAAAATGAAAAAAATATATTTTAATAAAAAAACAAAAAACAAGAAAATAATTATATAAAAACTGATCATTCTAGAAGTATATAAATGAAGTTTCATTAAAGCACTATGTTTATCTATTTAAAACAAAACTATTGCACAGATGATAAAAGAACTATAAACTTCCTGTATCATAGTCCAAACAATGAAATAATGGTCAACAATAAAGAATAAATGAAACAAAATCAATCATGAATAGCTAACACTATGTTAAATAATACAAACTAGACAGAGAATTCCATTATATAATCTATCCACATCCAATCCAAAAAAAAAAAAAAACATAAAAATAAAATAGTAACAGTAGGTAAATGAGAGGTTGTCTTGAAATGGAGGTGGAATTGGTTCCACAGAGGACGATTGGTTGATAAAGATATTCTGAGGCCAGCAAGATGGCTTAGGAAGTAAAAGCCCTTGCCTGAAAACCTGAAATCTGAGTTTGATCACCAGGTTGTACATGGACAAAAGAAAAAAACTGACTGCCAGATGTTGATCTTTGATTTCCACATATGTGGTGTGGCCACGTGCCACACACACAAACACACACAAACACACACACACACAAATAAACAAAAAAAATCTAAAAATTCTAAGATGTTCTAAAGCTTTACTATATGACAGATGGTATACTGGCTAGTTTTGTATGACAACTTCACACAAGGTAGAGTCATCAGAGAGAAGGAACCTCAGTTAAGGAAATGCCTCCATGAAACCCAGCAGTAACCATTTTTTCAATGTAGTGATCAATGGAGGAGAAACCAGACCACAGTGGGTAGTGCAGTCCCTGGGCTGGTGGTCCTGGGTTCTATAAGAAAGCAGGCTGAGCAAGCCATGAGGAGCAAGCCAGTAAGCAGCAGCCCTCCATGGCCTCTGCATCGGCTCCTGACTCCAAGTTCCAACCCTGCCTGAGTTACTGTTCTGACTTCCTCCAATGATGAAAAATAACGTGGAAGTATAAACTAAATAAACCCTTTCCAACCAAACCTTACTAAGACAGATGGGTAAATATTTTTACATGTTTATATATTCATTAAACTGTACAAACTGTACATTTTAAATGTATCTTATTAAAAGCTATAATTCAATAAAATTAAAACTTTTTCAAAAGCAAGAGCTGGTGGTATATTTCAATACCACCAAAAGTAAATAAATTATTCACTACCTAGAGTAGCCTATTCACAGTATCTTTAAAGACATTGATTTTTAAATGATTCATTGAAGGTTTTTCTCTTCTTGTAAAGATCCATAAAAATCACATCCTTCTAATCACACACACACACACACAGCTGAAAAGATAAAACTTAACTGACACTTCATACTACACTTCAACTCCAACAGGTATCACTGTAATCAAAACCAGAAGCATGACCTGAAAATCTGTTAGAAACACAAAATTTTAGAACCTACACGGTACTGTCAGAAATTCTGGAGATAACATTCAGCAATCTGTGCTTTAGTTGTTTAAATACAATGTAAAGTCTGAGAAACATTATCTAGTATGCATGTATTCCAATTTCTTTGAAATTTTAATGAATACTAAAAATAATGCTACAGTGACATAGCAAATATGAATTCCTGAAAATCTCTAGAAATAGTGCTTGTGAATGTTTATAATCCATTATGTAATTTTAAATAAGTGATGGGAAGAGCTTGGAAGCTCAAACACAATCAATGTGATATATACACAATGTGATATATACACATACATACACCATGTCTCTCTCTCACACACACACACACACACCTTACTAGTGGTGAGATTTGAATGTCTCAAACCATTTGTCAATTCTGTCCTTCCTTTGTCCACTATAGAAGACATTTTTCCCAAAGAATTACAAAAATATCACAAAATCAAAAAAATGTAAAAAGGTCTATAACCTTTAAAAATCATATGCTACTTTGGCAAAATATAGAGGGGGAAAAAAGCAGGATTAAACACAAAGGCCATTTCATAAAATACTATTATTATTTTCACATGTGCAACCGTTTTGTTTTGCTTTAAATAATCTCGCTGCATCTCAGGCTGGCCTGAGGTTTACTATGTAGTCTTTCTAGGTTTACCTTGAACTCTAGACTCACCTACCTCAACCTTCAAAGTGCTATGATTACAGATTCGCAACAACATGCCTGGGCATACAGCACATTCAACCCTATCCTATAGGATATACTGGAAAACAAACAAGCAGAGCTTTCCCTGTTGTGTAAATTTTTATTAGAATATAAGCCTGTCAATCAGATGAAATCCTCTGGAACCATGCTGAGGTTATATGGATGGCAAATCCATGTGAGAAAGCATGCTCAACAACATAACAATAGGATTTCATTTAAGACCTCAATGTACCCAATACAGAGCCATTAGGCATCTATCAGAATGATTAAAAGAAAAATAGTAATGACTAATGTTACTGAGGATAAGAAGCAACTAGAACATTAATATTTGTTGTTGAGAAAATGATAGAACCACTCTACCTAGAATATAACAATCCTACTTTTTCAACACTGAGGTCAATAAAAAATGTCAGAATAAGGAGCTCTAAAAATCTTCCTTCATAAAACAAACAAAAACGCAGACAAGAACTGTCCAAAGAACACCTGTTAAAAATGTTATTAAGTAGCCAAGATTTTCAATAATCCTCAATTGATGGGCACTATTAACACTGGCTAAATTTTGGGATTTTGTCGTTTTTAAAAAGCATTTTAGCATTTTATCTATTACTATTCATTCGTCCTCCCTGCCTCTACAATAAAAGAGTATGCCCATTTCCCACAATTATTTATTCATATAAAGAATTCTAAACACCACAAAAACAAAGCTAAGGTGTTCTTCCAAAGCATTGTTCATCACGATTTAACCTGTCCAGTCAGCATTTCCCTAGAAAAAAACTCACTCTAAGGGTTGTTTTAATCTAAACTGACTCACTGATCACTGAGAACAACCTCTCTACACACATTATCACCATGTTTGTTTCTCCAAAACAATCAGAGGCAATTGTTTAAACACTGAAAATAGTGGTAATAATGGGGATGGGAGCACCTTCATAAATTACAAGTATAAAATGGGCTTGAAAAGACATGAAAGTCAGGACTAGAGAGGAGGCTTGGCAATTAAACACACTGGCTACTCTTTAAAGGACCAGGGATGGGCTGGACAGATGGCTCAAGAGTTAAGAGCACTGGTTGCTCTTCTAGAGGTCCTAAGTTCAATTCCCAGGAATTACATGGTGGTTCCCACTACCTCTAGTAGGATCTGATGCCCTATTCTGCATCATATGTATGAAGGCATACATGCAGCTAGAGCACTCATACATATAAATAAATCTAAAAAAGAAAAGATATCTATCTTTAAAAAATAAGTAAATAAAGGACCAGGGTTTAATTCAGAGAACTCTAATGGGGTTAACATCCATTTGGAACTCCAGGTCCAGAAGATCAAATATCCTTTTCTGGCTTCTCCAAGTACTGCATACATGTGCACACATGCATGCAGTAAGAGTATAAAAACTCAAAATAAGGTATTAAAGATTACATGCATTTGGAAGGCCATGTGCATGCAAGAGGGTTACAAATGTCAAAGAATACATGTATGCTCAGAAAAGAGCTCAGGCTTGTGTCTGAAGGAGAGGCTGCATGATAACAGAAAATAAAAGGGAAAAGTAAAATTGATACTTTCCAGGCTGAGGATGAAAACAATACTTCAACAAGCATATAAACCTCAAATAAAATTCTGAGAGCATTAATATGTAAGGCATTTTTAAAAGTCTCCATTCAATCAGAACCACAGGAAAAAAAATGGAAAATTACATGATCCCATCCCCCCCCCAAAAAAAAGAAATACAGTATTTAGAGTATTAGTTCAGAATTCGTGAAACAACAAAAACAGGAGTAACAAAACTAATAATCACAACTCTTGAGAAAATCCTGTTTCCGGAAGTACCACATTATGTTAAACTCTAGTTTTCACCTTCTTCCTTTGTAAAGCCCAATACAAACAGAAACCTTTGTAAAGAGATAGACTACTATTCCAGTGGATCAAAGAAACAGTTTTTGGTTGAATTTTCTTTTGATGGTACTAATGATCAAATCCATGGTGTGCACAAGCCAAGCAAGTGCTCTATCACTGAGCTAAAACCCTGCAAGAATCATTTCCAAAAATAAATTATTAGTATTACACCTGCCTTGCTTCTTAGCCACCTTAAAGGTTTCCTGGGTCACTAAATATAATGTCTATATTATAGTTTTATTTCATCTTTTCAAATCTACCAATTTTTTTCTTGAAGATTTAAGAAAATTGTATCTAGCTGGGTCTGGTGGCACATACCTTTAATCCCAGTACTAAGAAAGCAGAGGTTGGTGGATCTCTGTGAGTTCAAGGCTACCCAGAATTACTACATAGTGAATTCTAGGAAAGCCAGGGCTATGTAGAGAGACTGTCTTTAAAAAAAAAAAAAGAAGAGAAAGAGAAAGGGAGAGAGAGAGAAAAGCTTTTAAATACCTTACCTCAAGTACTGGTCCAGCTCCAAGAATAATCTGTTCTACTCCACTAGCAAATCCTTTCTGACTGAGGGCAGTAAGGTGATGAATAAGAAAGTTTGTGCTTTGTGTCTTTCCAGAACCACTCTCTCCTGAAATCACAATACACTGATTCTTTTTGCGCTGAAGCATAGCATGATAAGCTACATCTGCCACAGCATATATGTGGGGTTCAAGTTTTCCCAACTGGTGGTTATCATACATTTTGACATATTTAGGGTTATAAATAGGAAGAAATTTGAATGGGTTAATAGCTATTAGAATACTGCCAACATAAGTATAAATTTTTTCATGCTTAAAGCGATTCCGTAGGTTTTCTAAAAGAGTTTTCTCATTCAAATCAGGTAAGCTACATAAATCATCAAAGTCTTTCTGTTGAGGCTGTGGGAGGAAACCCCGTTCCATCATCCTGCGGCGTTCTTCGGTTACCCGTAGCCATGACTGAAGGCTACCATAATGGATTGATCCATCAAGATTTTTTTCTCTCAGAAGAAAGCGGTAATCCTCTCCACTTAAGCGATTTTCCAAAGCCATCCGGGGCCATAACATCATTCGCTGAACTGGACAGTCGGTTGGATTGAGTATCCATTCTTCTCCACCAAATTCCTTTACCTCTGCTAAGACGTAACATTTTGTTTTGTCTAGGTGAAGTCTATTTATAAGAGAATCAATCACCTCAGCAGCTGTCGAGTTTTTTCTGGCAGGAATTGGACAGTAAATTGTTCCTTCTGAAATTGTCCCAGGATATATTCGTAATGTGTGTTCATTATCTTCAAAGCGTCGTCTTCCTCCATCACTTACATTCATATTGGATCTTGTTCCATCAGAACGGACAGTATGCATTCAGGACTGGGAAAACCATCTTCTTGGCAAAAGAACTGTAACATAAAGATAGAAACACTGAGCAGTCAAATTGAATATTGCTTTCTGTGCTCCAAAGCGAAATCCTTAACAAGCATGTTGACTGCTGCTTTCTGAACACAAAATCTTAACAATAAGAACAAGTATTAACGGGGGCTGGAGAGATGGCTCAGAAGTTAAGAGCACTGACTACTCTTCCAGAGATCCTGAGTTCAATTCGCAGCAGCCACATGGTGGCTCACAACCATCTGCAATGAGATCTGGTGCCCTCTTCTGGTGTACAAGTATACATCCAGGCAAAACACTGCATACATAATAAATAAATTTATATAAAAAAAGAACAAGTATTAAACAGATTCAATGCAATGCCCAGCAAAATTCTTTAAAGACCTTGAAAAAACAGTAATTAACTTCATATGGAAAAGCAAAAAACCCAGGAGAGTCAAAACAATCTTGAACAATAAAGGAACTTCTGGAGGCATCACAATCCCTGACTTCAAACTCTACTACAGAGCTACAGTACTGAAAACAGCCTGGTATTGGCATAAGAACATACAGGAGAACCAATGGAACCGAACAGAAGACCTGGATATCAATCCACACATTTTCAAACACCTAATTTTGACAAGGAAGCAAAAAATATCAAATGGAAAAATGAAAGCATATTTAACAAGTGGTGCTGGCATAAGTGGATATCAACATGTAGAAAAATGAAAATAGACCCATATCTATCTCCATGCACAAAACTCAAGTCCAAATGGAGCAAAGACCTCAACATAAAGACAGCCACACTGAACCTTATAAAAGAGAAAGTGGGAAGTACACTTGAACGCACTGGCACAGGGAACCACTTCCTAAATAGAACCCCAGCAGCACAGACACAGAGAGAAACAATTAATTAATGGGACCTCCTAAAAATGAAAAGGTTCTGTAAGGTAAATGACATGTTCAACAAGACAAAACGACAGCCTACAGAATGGGAAAAGATCTTCACTAATCCCACATCAGACAGAGGTCTGATCTCTAAAATATACAAAGAACTCAAGAAATTGGACACCAAAAGAACACATAATCCAATAAAAAAAAAAATGGAGTACAGACCTAAACAGAGAACTCTCAACAGAGGAATCTAAAATGGCTGAAAGACACTTAAGGAAATGTTCAACATCCTTAGTCATCAGAGAAATGCAAATCAAAATAACTCTGAGATTCCATCTTACACCTAAAAGAATGGCCAAGATCAAAAACACTGATGACAACTTACACTGGAGAGGTTGTGAGGAAAAGCGAACACTTCTGTATTGCTGGTGGGAATGCAAGCTGGTACAGCCCCTTTGGATGTCAGTGTGGCAATTTCTCAGAAACAACCTTCCTCAAGATCCAGTAATACCACTTTTGGGTATATATCCAAAGGATGCTCAATCGTGCCACAAGGACATGTGCTCAACTACATTCATAGCAGCTTCGTTTGTCATAGCCAGAACTTGGAAACAACCTAAATGCCCCTCAACCGAAGAAAGAATAAGGAAAATGTGGTACATTTACACAATGGAGTACTACACCGCAGAAAAAAATAACAGACTGAATTTTACAGGAAAATGAATGGAAATAGAAAACATTATTGAGTGAGGTAACCCAGACATAGAAAGACAATTATCACATGTACTCACTCATAGGTGGTTTTTAAACATAAAGCAAAGAAAGCCAGCCTACAAACCACAATCTCAATGCAGACACTAAGAGAGTCTACATGGGAAGTAGAAAGTAGAAAAAGACAAGATCTCCTGAGTAAATTGGGAGTATGGGGACCTTGGGGGAGGTTTGAAGGGGGGAGGGGAGAGCCAGAAAGGGAAGCAGAGAAAAATGTAGAGCTCAATAAATATCAATTTAAAAAAAAAGACAGCTTTAAAAAAAAAAAAACAAATAAAGCTTGCCTGAGGATCAAAGTGCGGAGCTAAACCACCAGTTAACAAAGTGGCCAGGCAGTGGTGGCACACACCTTCAATCCCAAGACTCAGGAGGCAGAGGCAGACAGCTGTTTGTGAGTTCAAGGTCACCCTGGGCTACCTGAGATTGAACAAGTTTCAAGGAGAAACAGAACCAGGTAGTGAAGGCTCACACCTTTAATCCCAGCACTTGGAAGGTGGGGACAAGCAAGATATGGCTGGGCAGAAAAAGAAATATAAGACAGGAATAGACAGGAGCTCAGGAATTTAGTCTGAGAATTCGTAGGAACAGGATCGCCCCTTAGGTTTAAGTAATCTGAAGAGGGAAGTCTCTCTGGTAACTGCTGCTCTGCTTCTCTATCTTTCAGCTATCACTCTCAAAAAAAAAAAAAAAAAGTGTTTTTTTTCTGCCTGCATTTATATATATGCACCACATGTGTACCTGGTATCTCTGGAGGTCAGATGAGTGTATCAGATCCTTGGAACTGGATTACAAGAGTTGTGAACTGCCATGTGGCTGCTAGAGACTGAGCTTGGGTTCTCTGCAATAACAGTTAATGCTATTATTAACTAATGAGCCATTTCTCCATCCCCTATCATAGGAATTTATTGACAAATGTTAGTAAGTAGAATTATACAGTATCATTCAGTATAAAGATAGACAGAAGAAATAAACCAGGCAAATGTATGCATCTTTAAGAAATAAAAATCTGGTGAGGGTATGGTAGCACAGGCCTGTAATCCAAGTCTTACCAGTATACAAGGAAATGGCACAACGTACTACGGAGGAAAGGCCCATTTGAGAAAACATAAATGATTTGCCTACAACTGTAAAGATTAGGGGAATGAGCTAATAAGTATTCTGAACTTATTTTAGATGTGTAACTATGGGAAAATGGTGTTCAAGACCTAATATCGGAGCTGGGGAAATGGCACAGTGGGTAAAGTTCTTACCATGTGCAAAAGGAACCTGACTTTGGATCCCCAGAACCCACATAAAACCAGACACAGCAATACACGTTTGCAATCCCAGCACTCCTATTCACCGGTGAGATGAGGGGTGGAGACAGGAGAATCCACAAAAGCTCTTGGGTGGACCAGTTAGCACACTGTGCTTAGCAGTGAACAAACAAAAAATAGTCTCAAACAAGGTGAAAGGCAAGGATCACCACCTTGAAATATCCTTTAACTTACAGACACAGTGAGGCTTCTGCTCAAATGATAACTCCTAAAAAGAAAATTTTTCTTTATTAATCTAAAATATCTTTGTTGAAAGAATGAAACAAGTTTAAAAGTTAAAATAACCCTTTATTCTGCATCTCCTTATCTGTATCTCCCCTTTTCCTTATTTACTTACTTTTTAATCAGAGAACTTGATACACAACCTAAACATATTTTAGGGTTTTGTTTATTAACTGACATGCTCGCTAAAAGGTAGTAGAGTTCCATCATTCCATCAAGAGTATTCATGCCTCAAAAACACATGGTACGGGGCAAAAGAGACAGCTCAGCAGTTAAGAGCACTTGTTGCTCCTACAAAGAACCCAGGTTCAGTTCCCAGCTCTCACATGGTGGCTCAAAATCATCTGTAACTCCAATTCCAGAAAATCCAGTACTCTCTTTTGGCTTCTGCAGGCACTAGGTATGCAAATGGCACACTACATACATACAAGCAGACTAAACACTCATATGCATAAAAATACAATAAATAAATCAAAAATCACTTTAAATGTGTTGAAAAGAATAAGCAGTTCACATATACATTAATAAATATGTCAATTTAGCAAACATTTTTATTGCTTAAGTTAAGCATTTCACAGGTCGGTGGTGGCACACGCCTTTAATCCCAGAAGAGGCAGGTGGCTAAATAGATGAATACATTTGCTGCTAAGCCCAATGAAGAGTTTTCAGATACGTATACTGTTAATTACTTCAACAATTTCAGAGATATACTTTATAGACGCACATTTGCATCTTCTATACATATTACCACAAGAGGCGTTCAGAGTCATGAACTGACTGTTTAACAAACTACCTTTGTCTATTTTGGAAGAAGTCTCAACTATCATTTTTATCACTTGCTGATCTTTTAACTGCAATTGTAATATTCCTTATTTTTGTTCAGTTCTTTCACACAATCAACATTCCAAGACTCAACAAGAAAGCATGGGGGGGTATGATGGGCAAAACAAGGAAAGAAATGAACAAAATAATTCCAGAAAGTACTTTTCTGTAAAGGACAGGATAGATAGAAAATATTTTATAATTTGGGGAACACAGAGTCTTTCACATGAAGTTTTTTGTTTGTGTTTTGTTTTATAGCCTTAAAAATATGAAAAACATTTTTAGCTCTCAGACAGGACAAAATCAGGCCACCGGCAGGATTTGGCTTGTGGATGGCAGTTTGCCTATCATTATACTAAAGAGCTCCAGCACACTATTTTAGTTATCAGTAGTAAGCAGTAACTTCTTCAAGGTGGTAAAGCCTATAAGGCATGCAGAAGCCAATTATGCTAACACATGAGAGATATGCTTCAAACTAAGAGCAGTGAAAAAGGCAAAAATGTCTCAACCAAGAACAAATTTGGAACTTTGAGAAATGAAATCACTGTGGTTCAAGTCAAGAAGGAATGTAGTAAAAAAGATGAGGTCAGAGATATGAAGGGGTCAGATTACACAGTTCCTTGTAGTCTGAGGTTCTGTTCTAAATGTAAAAGAGGGCACCAGCAAAATGTTTCAAGCAAGTAAAGGTGCCTACCACCAAGCCTGACCTGAGTTCAATTCTGAGACCCAGATGGTTGAAGGATCCTATAAATTGTTCTCTGAACTCTACCTGTGTGCCATGTGAGTACTAGCATCCATTTGCTTATTCTGTTAAACATTTATTTGTGTATGTGTGTGTGTGTGTGCATGCGCGCATGTATGTGCTCACATGGCACACAGGTAGAGTTCACAGGATAACCAAGAATACACACACACACACACACACACACACACACAAAATGTCTTGAAAAACCAAACAAATAATCTACAGTGGAGGAATTGGGACAGTAACCCAACCACATAAGCTTCAACCTACAATCTGCCCTGTCTATGAGATGTCCTGGGGAAAGGGTGGTACAGAGATTGTGGGAGTGGCCAATTAATGATTGGTCCAGTCTGAGACACATGCGATAAGAATGAGCCCACCCCGACACTGACTGGAGTGTCAGGACCCAGAGGCTGGATAGCCCAGAGATCAATGATAAAACCAAATACAACTGGAAGAAAAAAAAAAAGTCAATGTAATGATGCCTAATGATATTCTGCTATACTCAAGAGATTGGTGCCTAGCCCAACTATCATGAGAGGCTTCATCTAACAACTGATGGAAACAGATGCAGATACCCACAGAGGCAAACATTAAGCTGAACTCAGGAAATTCTGCTGAAAAAGGGAGGAAGGATTGTAGGAACCAGAGTGGTCA
Source organism: Myodes glareolus (assembly GCF_982192425.1). Classification (NCBI taxonomy): domain Eukaryota; kingdom Metazoa; phylum Chordata; class Mammalia; order Rodentia; family Cricetidae; genus Myodes; species Myodes glareolus. The sequence continues at coordinate 18,516,475 of NC_142029.1, read as the reverse complement.
AGGAAATCACAAAAAAAAAAAAAAAAAAAACCACCACCCACAGAATCAACTAAACTGGGCTCATAGGAGCTCACAGAAACTGAACCAACAACCAGGGAGCCTGCATGGGACCAACCTAGGCCCTCTGCATATATGTGATAGTTGTGTAGCTTGGTCTTCTTGTGGGACTTGAAATGTAACAATGGAAGCAGGGGCTATCTCTGATCTTTTGCTGACTTTTGAGACCCTATTCCTCATACTGAGTGCCTTGACCAGCCTTAATACAAGGTGTTCAGTATTACTGCAACTTGATATCCATGGGAGGTGTGCATCCTTCTGAATAGAGACAGATGAGGAACGGATTGGGGGAAGAGGAAAAGAGAAGAAGTGGGGGAAAGGGACTAGGAGGAAAAGAGAAAGGGGAAACTGCAGTCAGTATTAGTATTCAGGCATCTGTACTGGCCTGCCCTTAGGATCCTGACAGGATACATCCTCAGTTGCAGCCACTAATAGCACCTCCTGTGCACATTTGCTGTGTTTCCTTTTAAAAGGTGGGATTGCATGCAACCAGAGACTGTTTGTTTGTTCCTGACTGCTCAGGCCCAGAAAACACACACACACACACACACACACACACACACACACACACACACACACCGGGCAGTGGTGGAGCACTCCTTTAATCCCAGCACTCGAAATGCAGGTGGATCTCTGTGAGTTCGAGGCCAGCCTGGTCTACAAGAGCTAGTTCCAAGACAGGCACCAAAGCTACAGAGAAACCCTGTCTCAAAATAAAAAAAAAAAAGAAAGAAAGAAAAAAAATCACACAGAAACTATATTAATTACAACATTGCCTGGCCAATAGCTTAGGCTTTTTATTGGCTAGCTCTTATACCTCAAAATAATCCATTTCTATTAATTTGTGTATCACCACAAGACTGTGGCCTACCAGGTAAGGCTCCAGCAACCATCTCTGGCAGCTTCATGGCGGCTCCTTGCCTCCGTCTACTCTCTATATGTTGGGTCCCTAGAGGACAGGCCTTTGCACCCCCACTTGATCCGTTTTGCACTCTTGTGGTTGGTTGAAAAGCAGAAACAATCTGTTGTTTCCAGCAATGTTTCTAAGGATGTTTACCTCTAAGATATGTGAGTTACGGTGATGAGCTTCCTGCTTTTGCTGGCTTAGCCTCCCCTGCTGAGGGCTATATATACTCTGTGAGAAAGTGGAATAAAGGCTTGTCTGCAGAACCTGAAGTTGTGTTGTGTGTTAATCCTGACATCCCTCGCTCAGAAGAACTACAGTTGCCGCGGTGGCGCGGCATATGTATGTATGTATGTATGTATGTATGTATATATGTATGTTCAGATTTCCCTCCTGGCTTTACTCTGCCGAAACAGTTTTATTCATTAACCAATAAAAAGCAACACATATACAAAAGGACATCCCTCATCACCTGCCCACCTCCTGTCTGTCTCTTATTTTCTTTTTTTCTATCTCTCCCTCTCTCTTTTTTTCTCTCACCACTCTTGTACCCAGGGACCAGTCTCTGCTCCTTCTCTCTCCTCTTCCAATAAACCTATATGAGCCTTGTTGCATGGTGTGACTTCTCTTCACAACATTTTTTAAATTTTTTAAACAGTCAGAATGTTATATATATATATATATATATATATATATATATATATATATATATATAAACAAACAAATGTAAAAGTCCCTAAGTTCCTGGTTGTTACTTTTACTTCTTGTTTATTTTTTTAAGGCAATCTCATTCATGTATCTCAGGCTATCCTCAAATGTTATAGGTAAACTTCAATTTATGATTTTCTTGCCTTCATTTCCCAAGTGCTGGGATTACAAGCATGTACTACCACACAGCTGTTTTTGTTCTCTAAAAATATAATGACAGTGCTTAGAGAATTGGCCTAGTAGTTAAGACTACCTGTTCTTCGAGGACCAGGGTTCAAGTACTAGCACCCTGCAGCTCACAACTATCTGTAACTACCATCTAGGGGATCTGATGCACTTTTCTGACTTCTGCAGGCTGCCCAGGAATGTACATAAAACACAAACATACATGCAGTAAAGATACACACATATGTATAAGGTTTTTTAACTTAAAAAAATAATGGTAGTCTATTTTTTAAAAATATTCCAATTGGGAACTGAGAAAATGACCTGGTCTAAATATTTTGCTATACTAAGGACCTGAGTTGGGATTCTCAGACCTATAAGCCAGGCAAACTGCTTATAATTCCCCCAGCACTAGGAAAAAAGAGAAAAAAGGATCCCTGAGCTTACTGGCCAGGCAATATAAGTTAAATGATGATTTCCAAGTTCAGTGAGAGACCTCAAAGATAAGAGAGACTGAAAAGATGGCTCAGCAATTAAGTGCACTGAATATTCTTCCAGAGGACCTAGGTACAATTCCCAGCATCCAGGTGACAGCTAAAAACTGTCTATAACTCCAATTTCAGGGGTTCAACACCCTCCTCTAATCTTCATAGACACTGAGAACATACATGATACAGACATACATGCAGGTAAATCACTTACATACACACAAAATATAAATAGTTCAATCTTTTACTTAAAAAATGTATTTTGCTTTGTTCAACAAGGTGGAGAGCAACTGAGGAAGCCATCCAATATCAACCTCCAACCTCCACACAGAAGTTCAAAAGTGTATTTGCAACTGCACATATATATGTATATATACACACCAATATGTATACTCACATAGACAAGATACTCCAATTGCTTGAAAGAGAATACATTAAGGTTGGAGGTCAATTAGGGGTACAGTCCAAGTATAACTTTAATCATTTTAGCTCTAAAGATCATAGGACTTATACCAAGACCATTAAATTTCCCACATCATTTTCTCCCAGAATTTTCTTTTGTGCTTTTGTTTTTGTTTTTAAAAAGAGTTTACTCTGTAGCTTTGGAGCCTGTCATGGAAAGAGGTCTTGTAGACAGGCTGGCCTTGAAATCACAGAGGATCTGACCATTTCTGCCTCCCTAGGATTGATGGTGTGCTCCACTCCCCAGACACTTTAAAAAAAAAAAAAAGATTGATTGATTGATTGGTTGGTTGGTTGGTTGATTTATTTATTATGTATACATTGTTCTGCCTGCAGGCCAGAAGAGGGCCTAGATCTCATTACAGATGATTGTGAGCCACCATGTGTTTGCTGGGAATTGAACTCAGGACATCTGGAAGAGCAGCCAGTGCTCTTAACCAAGAGTCACCTCTCCAGTCCCCTCATTTACATGATTTTATAACAAGAATAAATCAAAAAGCACAACTATCTCAATCAGCTATCACCATGATTGTCAGTGTCTATGAACAATGTTTTGTAACACATTTGGCACTATAACCATTGTATCTTACACATTGTGTTGTAATTCATCACTGAACCTAAATGTCCTTTCACTCATGTCTCAATATAATCTACCTTAAAATACAGTAAGTAGCCAGGCGGTGGTGAGGCAAGCCTTTAATCCCAGCACTGGAGAGGCAGAAGCAGGTGGCTCTCTTTGAGTTCAAGGCCAGACTGGTCTACAGAGTGAGTTCCAGGACAGTCAGAGCTATGCGAGAAACCATGTCTTCAAAAACCGAAAAATAAATAAATGAGAATGAAAAAAGGAAGGAAGGAGGGAGGGAAGGAGAAAGGGGTGAGGGAGGAAAGGAAGGAAGGAAAGAAAGAAAATACAGTAAGTAGATAATCTCTGAAAGACTGATCTGAAGCTAGAAGGAATAATGGTACATGCCTACAATTACAGAACTTGAAGAAACGGCTGTAGCAGGATCAAAAGCGCAGACAGAGCTACTGAAAGAAAAACACAGATTAGGAAGCGCTACATTTTAAAACAAACATGTATAGCTAGGACTAGCTGTTTAGCAAAGTTCACCACGGCAACAATTTCACAGCAAATCCCAGAGGGACTTAAAATGTATTGCTATACAAAAATATTTCCCTATTTGGACAACTTTACAAGTAGAACTGAGATGGTTACTAATCAAAAGAAACCAACAGGAAATAACAACATTGATCGGGAATATGTGAATTCCCTTTTACAGTTTAATATATCAAAGACACTCCATGAAATTTTTGGAATAATAGTTAGGAAGCAGTAACTATGTACTGTGAAGCAATTACTTAACTTGAAATGCTAATCACCGGCATCTGATCAAGGTCTAGTTTCAAAGTCATTAAGCTTTTTCTGTGACAGTGAATATGTTATACTTTTGCAGGTCATATGAACTCTATCCCACTACTTCATTTGCCTTTACATGAGAATAGCTATAAACAAATACAGCTGGGTATGGTGGCACAAGCCTTTAATTCCAGCACTCAGGAGGCAGTAGCAGAAAGATCTCTTTTAGTCCAAGGATAGCCTGGTCTACAAAGTGAGTTCCAGGACAACCAGGGTTACACAGAGCAACCCTGTCTCAAAGCCCCCACCTCAAAAAAAAAAAAAAAACACTTACTTGTTTACAAGTTTCTAGTTGCATTGATGCTCTGATAATTATGGAACCAATTACAATAAAGCTCACTTAAAACACATACATCATATATACAAAAAAGCAAGAAAAACTTTCATTCAGCTTTTAAAAGCTGAAATCTTGAGGCTGGAGAGATGACTCAGAGGTTAAGAGCACTGGCTGCTCTTCCACAGGTCCTGAATTCAATTCCCAGATCCTACATGGTGGCTCACAATCATCTATAATGTGATCTGGTGCCCTCTTCTGGTGTGCAAGCATATGTTGAGGGATAACACTGTACACACAATCAATAAGTAAATGTTTATTTATAAAAGCTGAAATTTCATGGGAAAAAATAACTGATGGAAAGGGAGGTTGATACGGCATTATTACTGTGTTTTAATAATAAGGAAAAATTAACCATAAACTCCTGTAGCTTCTACCAACTTCAGTGAAAAACAGAAAAAAAGAGAATACTTAAGTCAACCCATCGTTCCAGCAAATCTGTTAGTTATTAGAGTAACTTTCGAATCTGTACAAATTAAGAAACTAATAAAATGAAATACTGAGTTTTCATTCTAGTCTGAGTACAGATCATAATAGAAAACCTCTCACTTATTATAAGAAAAAGAAAGGGGTGATAAACTACAGAATCAAAATTGTAAAACTCATTTGAGAACTGAGAATACCTTCCCTCCCGCCCCACAAAAATTTAAACAAGTTCAGTTCCAGACAGGGATACGCCCTTCCTAAGTAAACAGTAAAATTACTACTTTCAACACTAAGCACAAGGTGAGCAAAGGGGCAAATAATCAATCCTCAGACTGACATGACAGACTGAAATTCAGGAGTTTCAGAAGCAAAGCTACCCAACACAAGCTAAAAAGTCTTTCCAATGGAGCTTTCATAGAGTAAACATCAGTCTATGGCCACACTACCCTGAATCTATTCCATCCTGTCTGACCTTAGGAACTAAGTAGGGTCAAACCTGGCTAGTACTTGGATGGGAACACAAATTACTGTGTACTAATCAAAGAGTGGATGAGAAAGAAAAAGTAAGTCTCCAGAACTGAAAAGTCAAGAACAGAGGTATAAAGCAAAGAGATCTATAGAAACTAGTTCAAATTAAATGGCAAGTTTTATTACAAATTATAAATTGAATCTACATAAGATAAATTAAAGTCAAAATTAACTACAGTTTTTGCCCACCCAGAAATCAATTCCAGGTCAGAAAAAATACATATTTAAGCTAATTTAGCCTTTTTAGTTGAATTAACATGCCTTATTTCTTTCTAAGAAGTAAGAGAACTTTAATTCTCATTATTCTTAGCATCCATAATATTCATGCATAGTAAGAATAATGGTACCTAAGGGATCATGAAAGTGATGGATAAACAACAGGAAAATGCAAAACCAATGATAACTCAAATAGAATGATTTTAAAATAAAAATAAATCTCATAAAAATGTATATTATATAGTGTATACCACCAGAGAGGGGGATGATTTAACATATTTTGGCAGAAAGTGTAAATTTAAAGTAAAAGAATCAAAGAGCAACATTCAACAAATAATATATAATAGTTAAAATGAGTCTGTTCTACATAGCAAGTTTCAGGCCTACATAAATAAACCCTGTCTCAACAACAAAAAACAAACAATCAAAAGTCAAGAAAAAGGAAATAAGATCTAAAGTGAAAATGAAAAAGTCACTGGAAGGCTTACCAGCACATGCATGCACACAGATTATAAATTCAAAAAAGATCAATGGACAGTTTCCAAAATAAAGCATGGAGGAAATATGGGAGAGGGGATCTGAATATTCCCATAAAAGAAGACCTATAAATGGCAAATTAACATATTGGGGAATGAAAAAGTAAAACACTGATATAGTACCACATACCTATCAGACAGCAAAATTCCAAAGCAACAACACTACCAAATGCTAACAAGAATGTGAGGCACTGGTAGGAATGAAAAGGGCACAAACACTAGGTAAGTATGTGTCAGCTTCTTACACACTTGGACCGTGTCATCTCATTTCTTGTTATTTACCCAAACAAGCTGAAAAATACACTCAAACAAACTTCACAAGGATAACTATAATAACCAACATATTTTTCAAAAAGTAGTAGTGCCAAAAAAACAAACAAACAAAACAAAGTCAGGTAGTCCTGGTACCTGCCTTGCCTTTAATCCCAGTACTCAAGAGGTAGAGGTAGGCAGATCACTGTGAGTTCAAGGCCAGTCAGAGCTGTTACACAGAAGGAAAAAACAAAAATAGTGATACAGGGAATGTTCCAGAATAAAAAGAATCTAATCATGAAAAGACACACAGGATCTTTAAATACATACAGCTAAGTGAAAGAAAACCCAATCTGAATAACTATATACTGTATGGTTCCAATTATGTAACATCACTGAAAAGGCAAAACAATAGCGATATGGCAGAATAAATCTAGAGACTACAGCATCAGAGTAACAGCCAAAAAAAAAACCCAGTAAGCAAAAATTGGAAATCCTGACTCACCTGAGCTTCATCTAACAGAGTGTGTGTGTGTGTGTGTGTGTGTATGTATGTATGTATATGTAAGGAAAGCCAGACATACAAAGTAAGAAAGGCAGACATGTAAACGTCCTGAAATGATCAAGCTCCTTGAGCCTAAGGCTTTTTAGGGCTTTTTCCTTCTTAGGAAACTGTTATTTCTATTCCTGTATGTGTGTATCTGGTACAGGCCTTTGTCCTGAGACATAAGAGCCTGGACTGCAGAACCCTCTGAGCACTGGTCTACATCCGACCTAAGAGTGTTTTTCCTTTTTATCTTTTTTCAGATATTGACTCGTGGCATAAGCATGCTTTCTCTGAAACTCTAGGCTTTCTCACTATTTTTCTGAGCTCCACACCTAACAAAGGCTGAATTTGTCTCCACTTCCAACCTCTCAGCAGATGTTGAGATTTTCAGCTTGCATTCCGTTGTTTTTCTTCCAAACTAATAAAAATGGCCTTTGAGCTTTCTTTCAAGTCCATTTCTGAATTGTTTTATTGACAAGACTAAGAACTTACAAAACAGAACTTTAGTTTCCTCGGCTACAGGAAATCAAAATGATTAATGGTTGCCAAAAAAGATGAAACAGGGATTTTTACAGCAATAAAATTACTGGGTATGATATCAACAAGGAAATAATATGGAAACACAGCCAGTAGGAACAGAATAGGATGAAAGAACAAGACAGAGAACTTACTTAACCCATAAATTTTCATCTGAACTGGAAGTATCTAGAGTAATTGTTTTGGGGTTTTTTTGGGGGGGTTGCGTTGGTTTGGTTTGGTTGTGGTTTTTTTTAAAATATTTATTTATTTATATTTTACATACATTGGTGTTTTGTCGTGAGTGTTGGGTCTCCTGGAGCTAGAATTACAGACAGTTGTCAGCTGCCATGTGGTTGCTGGGAATTGAACCCGGGTCCTCTGGAAGAGCAGACAGTGCTCTTAACCACTGAGCCATCTCCCCAGCCCCCTGGTTTTGGTTTTTGAGACAAGGTTTTTTGTTTTGGTTTTAAAAAAAATAAGATGATTCAGTCAATGGAGTCTTTTTTTTAAAAAAAAAAATTATTTATTTACTTACTTACTTACTTACTTACTGTGTGTACAATATATGCCTGCAGGCCAGAAGAGGGCACCAGACCTCATTACAAATGGTTGTGAGTCACCATGTGGTTGCCGGGAATTGAACTCAGGACCTTTGAAAAAGCAGGCAATGCTCTTAACCGCTGAGCCATCTTTCCAGTCCTGACAAGGTTTTTCTGTGTATCTTTGGAGCCTGTCCTGAAACGTGCTCTGTAGATCAGGCTGGCCTCGAACTCAAAGATCCACCTACCTCTGCCTCCCAAGTGCTGGGATTAATCACCACTGCCTATCTAGAGTAATTGGTTTTAATTAACTGCACACTCTAGATTTTATAGTGGTTTTGTTGTTGCTGCTGTTTGGTTGGTTGGTTGGTTGGTTGGGTTTTTTTGTTTGGTTGGTTGGTTTAATAAAACAGGGTTTCTCTGTTTAGTTCTAGCTGTCCTGGAACTCACTCTGTAGACCAGGCTGGCCTCAAACTCAAGAGATCTGCCGGCTTCTTCCTCCCTTACTGAGTGCCCACCATGCCATGCTTTACAGAGTATTCTAAATGCAGGCTTCAGAATTTGAAAATTATTTTCAGATTGTTTTATGAAACTTACAGGTTGAAAACCTTGTCATAAATTAGCATCTGAGGTATAGCTTTATCTGTAAATATTTCTGCACCTAACAAAATTTTAAATTGCTCAACAGTGACTACCCAAACAAGGAACAATTACTTGTTACTAATTCTTGTTGGGGCGGGGGAGAAGAAAAGAAACAAAAGCATCTGGGAGGCTGAAATGAGACTATCTCAAATTTGATGCCAACAAACTTGTAAGAAAAAGTAAAACTACATTTTACATTATAACACTGGACTCTCAGAAAACTAAAAAACTTAAGGTTTTTTAAGCTGGACAGATGGCTTAGCAGTTAAAAAGCTTGCTGCTCTTGCTGAGAACCCAGTTACCAAGTCAGGCGCCTCAAACTGCCTGTAACTGCAGCTTCAGTATATCTGATGCACTCTTTGGACCTTGCTGGTTACCTGCACACACAAGCACATACCCACCCTTACTGTCCTAGAATTTACTATGTAGAGCAGGCTGGCCTCAAACTCACAGAGATCCACTTGCTTCTGCCTCCTGAAGTGCTTGGATTAAAGGCCTTACCCACCACACCGGTTCAACAGTAATAAAATTTGTATAAAATTTAAAGAACCCAGTCAAGCATTGGTGGCACATGCCTTTAATTCCAGTACTCAGAAGGCAGAGCCAGTAATACCACTTTTGGGTATATATCCAAAGGATGCTCAATCGTGCCACAAGGACATGTGCTCAACTACGTTCATAGCAACTTTGTTTGTCATAGCCAGAACCTGGAAACAACCTAAATGTCCCTCGACTGAAGAATGGATAAGGAAAATGTGGTACCTTTACACAACGGAGTACTACATATCAGAAAAAAATAACAGCTTGAATTTTGCAGAAAAATGGATGGAAATAGAAAACATTATTTTGAGTGAGGTAACCCAGATACAGAAAGACAATTATCACATGTACTCACTCATAGGTGGTTTTTAAACATAAAGCAACGAAAGTCAGCCTACAAACCACAATCTCAGAGAACTTAGACAACAATGAAGACACTAAGAGAGATTTACATAGATCTAATCGACTTGGGAAGTAGAAAGTAGAAAAAGACAAGATCTCCTGAGTAAATTGGGAGCATGGGGACCTTGGGGGAGGGTCAAAGGGGGGAGGGAAGAATCAGGGAGGGGAGCAGAGAAAAATGTAGAGCTCAATAAATATCATGGAAAAAAAAGAAGAGGTAAGCACTCTCCTTGACAGAATTAAATCTTGTGGGTCCTGTGGGCAATGTAATGATTATAGTTTTCACCCTGCAATAGAAAGTCATTGGAAGAAGCTCATGATTTGATTAAGGCTTTAACAAGAGACTCCTGTTCTGGGTGAGGAGCAAAGGATAGCAAGTGTATAAAGAGGATACTCAGAATCACAGATGAACTGTGACTTATACCCACACAGGCGGCGAAGGGTCAAGTTCTGCCAAGATTTCGAAGGCAGCGTCTACTGACTGAGCTAATTAGATGTGGTGTGTGAGAAAGAAGGGTTAAGAATTTTACCAAAGTAGTTGCTTAGGAAATTATTGAAATAGAAGCAGTTAATAAAAGGTATTTTCCTTTTTAAAAAAAAGAAGAGGAAATTCAAATAATGAAGTACATTCCTATACCTCAGCAATAAAGAAGCTGAGGCAAGAGGAGCTAGAGTTCTAAGACAATCTAGACTTCAGAGCCAGTTTAAGATCAGAAAGGAAGGAAGGAAGGAAGGAAGGAAGGAAGGAAGGAAGGAAGGAAGGAAGGAAGGAAGGAAGGAAAAAAGTAGAAAAAATGCCCAGTTTCAATAATAATCATGAAAATGAAACATTAAATCATAGGATACTATCATTTGGTAAAAACTGAAGATTCTACCAACATCTAGTGCTAAAGTGGATACAAGCCGGGCAGTGGTGGCACATGCCTTTAATCCCAGCACTCGTGAAGCAGAGGCAGGCAGATCTCTGCGAGTTCGAGACCAGACTGGTCTACAAGAGCTAGCTCCAGGACAAGCTCAAAAGCTATAGAGAAACCCTGTCTCAAAAAACAAAAACAAAAACAAAAAACCAAACAAACAAACAAAAAACCCCGAAATACAAAGTTCCTGTCTCCAAAAAGAAAAAAAAAAAAGAAAAGTCCTCACTGTAATGATTATGTAGAAGATATAGTCAAGAGCTAGGTGTGATGGCACACACCTTTAATACAGAGCCAGGGGAATCTGTGAGTTACAGGCTAGCCTGATCTACATAATGGGACAGTCAGAGCTAACAGACCCTGTTTAAAAAATATATATATAAATAAATAAATAAATAAAAGTGGATACAGACCAAGGGAAATTTATACTGTGTTAGTTAAAAGTAAAAACTAAAACTCCTGTCATCATCTAAGTTTTCATTTGCTCATTCTTTGCAACCTATCTGTTCTTGTGACCAAACAATTCTGATCACATGCATTTTTGAAAACTTGTCTGTATACAAATGTACTATTATTAGATATAAGCATACTCACCATTCTACCATTTTTCTCATAAGAGCAAGAAATTGAAATCAACTCAAATGTTCATCAAAACTAGAACGGATAATTGGCAATATAAACTAATGGATCAATTTACCACAGTGAAATCTAATAAATTATGACTAACTATAACAATCTGGAATTAATTTTGCAATCATAATGCTAAACTCAATTTCTTAATCACATAAAATAAACAGTTATTCAACTCACATGTTTAAAAATGAAAGCAATACAGTATTTAAGGATATGCTACTGGCATATAAAATCTTGAAGGATTGGGTCAAGGATTTAGCACAGCAGTAGCAGAGCACTTGACTAGGAAGCAACCAAAGGGTTCTAAGTTCATTCTTTTTTACCAGGAAAAAAAAAAGAAGAAGAAGCAACAGCAAATCAAGATTACATTCATAAATTCAGGAAAAAGGTTACTTCTACAAAGAGACATATATTGACAAACAAAGTATGATAAGAAAGGAATATTTCTGGTTTACTCGTCTAGACAATGAAATATATACATGTGTGTGCAGGTGCAGGTTTCTACACTGTATGCATGCGACATCATCAAAGCAATCTTGGGAATCCTCCCTTGGGCCTACCATCCTTTAAAAAAGAAATGCACTATGAACTCACAGAGACTGTAGCAGTACACAGAAAACCTGAGTTGGTTTTAAGTCAGATAGGGGTCCCAGTACTGAGAGAAAAAAAGTAGTTCCCACCCCTAATGAAGAACTGATATCCACTGGCAAAGGGAAAATCAGTTTTTGTCAATGGAATGTCACTGTGTATATCTACCAACACTCCAGGGCAAGCCCTATGTCCAGAAGAAGTTAGCAGGCCAACATAAAATGAACTCAATGCTGCTTCTGTGGACTTTTCTATCATTTTGTTTTGTTGTGAATTTTGTTTTTTGTTTTGTTGGTCTTTTATCTGCATCTTTTGATTTTCATTTTTGAGGTGTGTTTCTTGCTCTGGGTTTTTGGGGGGTTTTTTGTATGTGTGTGTTTGTTTTTGAGAGAGAAAGAACATAAAGCTGGGTAGGTAGGGAATGGGAAAGGATCTGGGAGGAATTGAGAAAGGTGGAAAAACATGATTAAAAAATATTATATGGCCAGGAATAGTAAGTAACACACGCCTTTAATCCCAGCACTGGGAACGCAGAGGCAGGCGGATCTCTGTGAGCTGGAACCCAGCCTGGTCTATTTAATTCCAGCACAGCCAGAGATACATAGTAAAGCCCAGTCTCAATAAAAGAAAAGAAAAAAATAATTAAAATATATTAAATGCAGAAAGCTGTAATTTAAAATTTTTTAAAAAAAAAACTGTAAAAATGGATTTCTTACTGTCCTTAGGCTTGTCAATTAGAGTAAGTAGCTTGACCAGACCACTACAAGGATTTGCCTGTTTCAACCTCCCTAGTGCTAGAGTTAAAAGTGCACACTATCACTGCTTTAAAAAAAAAAAAATGAGTTCTGGGAATCAAAGTCAGGTTGTTTGCATGGGAAATACTTTATTGATAGCTACCTTCCCAGCACCCCCACACCTCACTAGTTTAATAAGGTAATATAAATAAGTCTGATATTCAGTGTATAATTTTGGGTTTGTTTCAACTCAGAGATTCAACAAGAATGGGGCTAGTGAGATGCTCAGAGACAAAAGCACTTGCCACCAAGTCTAATAACCTGAATTTGACACCATATTCATATGGTAGGAGAAAAATTTCTCCAGAAAATTATTCTCTGACCTATGTAAATATGTACACACACACACACACACACACACACACACACACACACACACACACACACACAATTAATGTTAAAAAAAAAAAGAAAGAAAATTTGTAAAAGAGCCGGGCAGTGGTGGCACACGCCTTTAATCCCAGCACTCGGGAGGCAGAGGCAGGCAGATCTCAGTGAGTTCGAGGCTAGCCTGGTCTACAAGAGCTAGTTCCAGGCAAGCTCCAAAGCTACAGAGAAACCCAGTCTTGAAAAACCAAAAAAAGATAGATAGATAGATAGATAGACAGACAGACAGATAGATAGAAAGAATAAACAAAGGCTAGAGAGATGGCTCAGAAGTTAAGAGCATTTGCTGCTCTGCTGCTCTTCCAGGGGACCCTACTTTAGTTTCCAGCAGCCACATCAGGCTGCTTAGAACCAACTATAGTTGTAGTTCCAAAGATTCCCAAAACCTTCTTCTGGTTTCCACAGGCATCTGCACAAACATGGCATTTGTTCACCCAAACACATACACACACAAATAAAAATGTCTTTCTTTTAAAATGTTTTTAGAAAATAAGAAAAAAGTGCTTAATAATCAAGCAGTGGTGACACACACCTTTAGTCCCAGCACTCTGGAGGCAGAGGCAAGCATATCTCCATGAGTTCAAGGCCAGACTGATCTACTGAGCTAGTTCCAGTACAGCTAAGGCTATACAAATAAATCCTGTATCGAAAACAAAAATTAAAAACTAAAGGAAAAAAAAAAGACACATACACAAAGACTATCATGTCGCCACTTTAAAAAAAGAGGGGGATAGGGGCCTGAAGAGGTGGGAACCATCTCTAACTCCAGTTCTGGAGGATCCAAGACCCTCTTCTGGCCTCTGTGGGTACCAGGCATACAGGTAGTACAGATAAATATACAGGCAGGTGTATAAATATAAATAAAAACAAAATAAATAAATAAAAAAAATAAATAAATAAATAAATAAATAAAAATAAATAAATAAATAAATAAAATAAAACCACCAAGTGGTTACTAGGAATTGAATTCAGAATCTCTGGAAGGAAGTTCAGCCAATGTGCTCTTTAAACTCTAAGTCAACTCTCTGGCCCAAGTACTTTTTTTGAAACTACAAAGAACTGACAATTACTAGAACACTAAAGAACAGAGTACAGTGTGGTGTGAAAATACAACTCACATAAGTATACCTGATTTAGGAGCAAAAAAGGTAGTTTTAAAATACAAAGTTATAGCAAATACCACCTTAAACTCTGTCAAACTTGAATCACTAATACTGGGACACTGAATATCATGTGTCTCCATTCAGACTTGTTCAACCTCTTAACACTGTAACACCATGTTGTCATCTGCAAGTTCATGCTTGAGAACCTCTCAACAATGTTGTCAAAAGGATTTTAAGATTCATTAAGTTTACAATTTTTGGTTGGACTGAAGTCATAGCTATCCTCATATCTGTGGCTATAGCCTGGATGATACATACATATCATGCATGATATATACCAACTCTTATGAAAAATTTTACCAAAAAAAAAGCATACATTTAAGCTTTAAGAACATAGCATCCAATTCAAAAACAGAGCCCAGAAAAGAGCAATTTAAACAACAGTCAATAAATAACTCTAGAAAATAAGCTGTTCATCAAAATAATCTGCTCTTTTCAAGACAATTTCAGTATCTTGGGGAGAAGAACATTACAATATCTTGTCAGAAAGTGTTCTCAATAAAAGAGATAAGTGAAATAAAAAAATTGAATTCTAATTTGAAATTTTTATTTTAAGAAACAACTAGGAAATTTCAAATATAGACTGAAAATTTATAGACGGTCAGTCAGGTGGTTCAGTGAGTAAAAGCACTTGCCAATGAGCTTGTAACTTGAGTTCACTCCCCAGAACCCACAGTAGAGAAGAATAACCCCTGTGGATATCCTTGGACCTCAGCATGCACACCATGGAGCACAAACACAATAAATTACTTAACTTCTGGAGAATTATTATTATTACCCTAAGGTTTTGGCAATGGTAAACTAGAAATGTAAAAAAAATCTACTTTTTAAGAAATATTTTTCTGGGCCAGTAAAATGGCTCAGCAAGTAAAGGTACCTGCTACCAAGCAAGATTACCCGAGTTCCATCCCCAGAAATTACATAGTAAAGGAGAAAAATCAACTTCCACAAGCTTCCTCTGGTCTCCACACCTACACATACACAAACAAGTTTTTAAAAAATATTTTTCAAAGCACTTTGAAACAAACTTGTCATGGTATCTGTCATTTACTATCAAGAAGTTCAGCAAAATATGCAGACACAAAGAATATTCTAGTAATTCATAGCGCTATGGGAGGCAAATAGTTCTAACTTTGAATATAGACTGCATATACGTTCAACCTTTTTATTCTCCCCTTTCCATTTTAACTTTTCAATGTGAGTAGATTTTATAATTTAAAAAAGAATTGGAGGGGGCAGGAAAACTAAAAGAAAATAAAGTTTCAAACAGTATTGAGGGGAAAAATGATTGAAAAATCACTTATGAAGATGTCTACAGTCTCCTGAAGAACTTTCTCCCTTACATTAAAAAAACGGAGAGAGAAAGAAAGATTACTCAGGCCACTATCAGACGATCGATAAGAGTAAGCAGACTGCAAACAAATACTTAACACACTACAAACAGCAATAGTACTAAAACCTGTCAATGATTTAAGGAATGGCTGTCATTGCCAAACACAACACATTCAAAATGATACCTGACCCAAAATACATTCTATTATCCATTAAAACTTTGTCTCAAAAAACAAAAATAAAATAAAAGACAGCAGTCAGAAAGCAAGGTGTTTTAATGACGTGGTAGCTACAAAAGGCAAAACTGAGGAATAAATGGAAGCTATAAAACAGAAGAGGAAAAGATAGAGAGAGATTAAGCAAAAACAAATAATAAAGCAACAACTAACCTGAGGTAAAACCTAGGTCTTGGGTATGACTCAGTGGTAGAATGACCTTAGCATGCACAAGACCCTGGGTTCTAGTCACAGCACTGTCATAAATTAAAGTGAAATCTGTCTTCTCCTGTTTCTAACTTTTTTTTTTCTTGTTTCCAACTTAATAGGTTCATTTTCTTCTTGAAGTCAACTTGTTTCATTTTTACTGGGCTCCCTTCTGCATGTACAAACCGTTTGTTTTCCAAAAACACTAACTACTTAAGGTAATCTGAGTCTCTTCCTTGCAACTGGATGAGCCTAAGAGTATTTTAGAATACTTGATTTTGGCAGCAGTGCAAAAAACATACAAGAAACAAACAGCAGAAGACAGAAAGCAAAAAGATTAACCATTTGGAAAGCATCACAGAAGCCTAAGAGGCATTTGAATTTAAAAGAAAGAATACAGAAGAAAAGAAGGTTGTGAAATATTATAATAAAAAAAGGTGCAAGAAATAATGACAAGGGGCTAGAGAGATGACTCAGAGGTTAAGAGCACTGCCTGTTCTTCCAGAGGACCTGAGTTCAATTCCCAGCACCCACATGGTGGCTCACAACCACCTGTGATGAGATCTGGTGCCCTCTTCTCACGGGCAGGGATACATGCAGACAGGACACTATACATCACTAATAAATAAATCTTCAAAAACAAAATAGAAATAATGACAAACTGAGCCGTGCAGTGCTAGCGCACGCCTTTAATCCCAGCACTCGGGAGACAGAGGCAGGCGGATCTTTGTGAGTTCGAGACCAGCCTGATCTGCAAGAGCTAGTTCCAGGACAGGCTCCAAAGTTGCAGAGAAACCCTTTTTTCCAAGCCACCACCACCCGGCTTGGAACTGAAGTTCTATAATACCATGCTTGACTCAAGTTGATGTATTTTTAAAATATCTGGTTTGATTGTTTACTTCAAACTATTAATATTCCTAAAAAATTAATCATTCAATTTTTTAAAAAAGACTTACTATTTAATATCTTTGGCCAACTTACTCTCAAACTTTCTGTACCTCTTTGAAAATGTTAATGACTGAGAGGCTGAAATGGATAAGAGCACTTACCACTCTTTCAGAGGATGCAGGTTCAAACCCCAGCACCTATGACAGCCAGCTTACTAATGCCTATAACTCCAGTTTTAGGGGAGTTGATCCCTTTTTCTGGCCCCCACTGACACTGGTAGACACATACATGATAAAAATTAAAATAATTAAATAAAAATAATAAAGATTGAATAAATATCTACATAATTCAAAATGATGAGAAAAATAGGGTGTATATTACTAATTTCCACTTAAGTAATATTTCTTTTGAAACATAAGTTTAGTTGAACAGAATGGTGCACATTAGCAGTTCCAACTACCTAATTAAGTAGCTGAGGCAAGAAGATCAACTGAGCCCCAGAGTTCAAAATACATCAGCAGCTATATACAAAGCAGCAAATCACCATCAAATTAAAAACAAAACAAAAACAATGAATTTATACCATCTCTTCATAAACTGTATATCACTAAATTAATTCAAAAAAAATTTAAAGTCCTACATTAGCACTATGTACTAGCACCTCTAATCTGAGGGCTTAGTGTGCTCCAGAGTTTGAAACCTGCCTAGGCTATTTAGAGAATTCTAGGACAACTATACTAAATGGAAAAACACTATCTCACAAAAATAATAAATGGACTGGGGACACAGCTCAACTGATAGTGTCTGCCTGGCATACACAAAGTCCTGGGTTCAGTCCAGAGCACTGCATTAAAGAGACAGCAGCACATTCATGCAATCCCAGCATTCCAGAGGTAGAGTTAAGGAGTTCAAGACCAGCCTGGGCTACATGAGTTTTGAGGGACATGAGACCCTATTACAAAAAAGTAGTAATAGTGGGACTGGAGAGGTTGTTGAGAGATTAAGAGTTCATCTTGTTCTTGCAGAGGACCCTAGTAAGGTTCCTAGAACCTATGTCCAGCTGCTCTAACTACCTCTAACTCCAGCTTCAGGGGGTTCGGACACACTCTTTTGGCTCCAAACACTCTCATGCACATAAGCGCACACAGACATACTCTAAGAAATAAAAATAAGATTTTAAAAAGTAACAGCAGTAGTAAAAATAACACATTAGGTTGTGGTTTTCACTAATAAAACTTTTGAAAAGAACTTAATCTAGGTTTTTATGAGCTTTAACTATGGTTTCTGCCTGAAATCTTTTCCCTCCATCTGTATGCATCTTTGCCTCCAAAATTTACTACTAACACAAACCCCATTTTATGAATTTCAGTCACAAATTCAGCTACCTAAAAGCCAATAATTTAACATGTCACAACTGAACCTATCCTTCTGTCATGAAATAAAAATACTCATCATGTGACCCCCACTTATAAGGGAAAAGATTAGCAAGATATCTAGAATTCTGTCCTCTCTGTATTCTCTTCCCTCAAATCACTAAGGCTAGTCAACTTGCTTATTCTACTTTATTTCATTTGTTTATTTGATTGCTTTTTTTGGTGTTTCAAGACAAGGTTTCTCTGTGTAACAGTCCTGGCTGTCCTGAAACTTGCTGAGATCCCCCTGCCTCTGCCTCCCAAGTGTTGGGAACTAAAGGGTGCACCACCACTGCCCAGCAACTTTATTCTACTTTTAATCTGCTCTAAAGTGACTTACAAAAATACAAATCTGAACATTTTTCTGATAAATATAACCACCCCCAAAACTAGTCAAGACAGTTAGTTGTTCAGGAAGTCAATGAGAACATCACTTTACATACACTTATTTGTATATCTCAGAAAGTCAACAAGGACAACACTTATATACACTTCTTTGTACAGGTTCAACACAAAAACAAATACCAGATTTTTTTTCAAATCATGAAAACCATTTATACATAACTGAACATACATTTAAAATAAAGCATTCAGAAATTTTTGGAAAAGGACTGAAAATAAATCCATATCCATCAAAATGAAATACTATCAGTCAGTAAATGAGGTTTTTTTCATGCATACTATTGCTGAATGATCACGAGGACTTAGCAGTTTTATTTGAAAACAGAACTATTTGTGTGTAATTTGTGTATCTTAAGGCTGCAAGTAGATACAAGTTTGTAAACGCTGGAAATATCACCCTATACCAGTTACAGAAGCTGAAAAATAGAAAATGAGTGGCTGGAGACTAAACCTTTTTAAAACTACATTATTGTTCTGACCCTTTTGACTTTTAAACGGTGTCTCATTAGTACCTATGATGTCAATTGATTTTTCTCCCTATATTACACGAAGGCACACACACACACACACACCCAAAATGGAAAAAATAAAACTTTAAGTACTAACTACAAAGATCTTATTATCCCTCACCCTTGCATCAACATTAAAATTATACACTTAACACTTAATTTAACTATTACATTTCCTTTTTTGCATCTCAGGAGTACAACTTCAACAAACATTTTATTCATTATTCTACTACTTCTGAGAAGGCTGTTAGCAATGACTTCGACACTGAATGACATTTATATTTGCCCGGTGGAGAAGACAGTAACATCGGTTGGTAAAAATTACTAAACAACCTTAGTCTTCAGGAGTTAAGAACAGCTATAAACCCTGTTTTCCTAACAAGTTCAAAAACAGTACATTTAAAATTCTAATTAAAACCTATATATCTGTATAAATCTACAAAGAGGTGAGATAAATACTATATGGAGACTTGTTTATCTTCATTGGCGTAATGCAACTTAATCCTTACAGAAGCCCCTAAAGTGTCTGATTTAGACTGGTTCTTTCGTTCTACTAAGGCAAGATGAGGAGCAAGCAAGCTGCTCGACCTTGTAATGGTACACACACCCTCCTTCTCTGAGCTTCTACACTCTTCCCTTTCTCCCTTTCAGCAGCCAGCCCAAAGGGTCCAAACATTGGTCTCAGTCTGACCCCTTAATATCCAACGGAGTGAATACACTGGACTAAGTAAATAATTTCTTTAAGTTTTCCTGAAAATTTCTTTACAAGCGAAGAAAAATCCCGACTGGGTCGAAAACAGGTAGCACGGTTTGCTTAAGGAGTGATCTTCTAGAAAAGGTACACACCACCAGGGCATGAGGGAGATCCAGGACTATGTTGGTGATTTGAAGGGCTGACCCGAGACCTACTAAGTAACAGCATCATGACATTGGGGCTATCTGAAAGCTTGTATGGGTAGGGGGAAAAGCTAGCCAACCCGACTGGAAGTAAGCTGCGGAAGGGACCCTACGAAGGCAGGGTAGCGATGATTCGTAGGAGAACCAAAGATCTGGGACGTTGCAATGGGGTAGGAAGCACTAGTGGCTGTGGCTCCGGGACTGGGATCCGTCCAGACGTAACGGAGTCTAGAGGCTACAATCAGAGTCCTAAGAGAGTGGAAAGGGGTTCTAGCAGCAGGGGCGGGTAGGGGCCGGTGACAAGAATCGTCGCGGCCGCTGGTGGGCAGAATGGTGTCTGGTCAATGAAAGGTATGAGGGGGCAGAGTCTAGAGGGGGATTCCGACCGCATTCGGGCGTTTGCCAGTCTACAGAGGCTGAGCCGCTCGCGGGGCGTCTCCGCCGGGGCGGGGCGGGGCAGCCCGCCGGGAGCCAAAGAGCCGAGCGGGAGACGTGGGCCGGGCCAGGCCGGGCGGCAGGGCCGCTGGGCGCTGGGGCGGGTCTTACCTCGGGCTGTGCCGCGGTGGCCACCACAGCCCCTTCCTCTTCTGCAGTAGCCGCTTCCCACCCTCGGTTTGCAGGGTCAGGCCGGACAAAAACAGCAGAGGCCGAGGCCGCCGGGGGTCGGACGGTTCCGCGAGGGTGGGCCCAGCCGCCCTAGGGTCCGAGCGAGCGGCGTCCGCGCATCCCCCGCCCTGTCACAGAGACTCCGCCCGGCCGGGGCAGGCACATCCCCCGCCGCACCCCGCCTAGAGAGCACGCGTTAGAACGGCCGCCTCAATCCGCGGTCTCCGCTTCTGCCCGCGGGACCGGTATCTGCGCCGCAGTCCCTCCCAGTCCTGCCAGGACTTTCCGTCAGCCACCGCCAACTGCCTCCGCGTCCCCAGTCCGCTTGGGCCTGCGCGCCCGCGCCCCCGACCCCGCTCACGCGGCCCCGCCCCGCGCGACTCTCCAGCGGCAGACGAGCAGGCGCGCGCGCACTCACCTCCCACGCCCCCTGCTGCCAAGCCCGGGACGGCCCCGCACGGCCCCGCCTCTGCACGTGACGCCACCGGAGCGTGCGGCGTGCGCTTGCGCGGACACGCCCCGTTTCCTCCACCCCCGGCTGGCCCCGCCTCCCTTTTCCTTCCTCACTTTACGGCCGTGCTGAGACCTCGTTAGAGTCTCTCTGCTTCTAGGCAGAAGTGTCGTAAGGTTGGAGAGGCAAACTCTGAGTTTGCGACCTTAGGTCTCACTTTCCGGCCAGTACAGAGATCCCTGAAGGCTGGTTGGGTTGGTGAGGCCTGAGGAATAGGTAAGACGCCTCCTCCCCACTTGGGTTTGTCTCAGTTTGTGGAAACAGTGGGTCGCTTTGCGGTTCACGCAGACTCTAGCGTATCCCAGCCCCTTCCCCATACTGCGGCTGGATTCTCTGCGCCGCCCCTTTCCACACACGCATGCCCCTCCCCCCACTTGTCCCCGCCCTCGAGTCCAAGTATTTCTTTCCATTCATTCCTGACTGTTCACTGAGTTGCTTCTGTACTGTAAGCCCCACCATATCAGAAGGAAATAAAATAATCTCAATTTTTCGAAGCGCTGTGATGTAGGAAACAAAGAATTCTCAGTGATAACACAGTGAAATAACACAGGATGATCTGAACACAAACGGGGAATCCATGATTGCAGAGGAGGACTTTTCCCAAATAGCTTTCAGGCCTGTCGAAAACTTGTATTAGAACCCGTAACTAGTGGGAAGAAAGTGGGAAAAGTAACATGGCCATGAGAGTGGCTAGTACAAAAAACCGTGTGACAGCGACCTAGAAGACTAAAAAGCAAGGGGGTTGCCATATACCTAGCATATACCGCCGATTAAAACAACCAGACTATGTGGCGAATTTAAGGCCAGCCAGAGTAAATAGCAAAATAGTGATCACAAGAGAAAAAAAAATTTACCAGAACAAGTGAGGGAAATGAAGAACCATATGTAGACACAAAGGCTATCTTAAAAAATGACAGGTTACCTGAATTGTCTGGCCTGTAATCCCAGCTCCTGAAAGAGTAAAACAGATCACCAAATAGGAAGCTTGGCGGAGCTAGTTTTTAAAAAAAGGCAGATGTGGTGGAACACGCCTTTAATCTCTGCATTTGGGAGCAAAGACAAGCCAGCCTGGTCTGCACAGGGAGTCTCAGGCTAGCAGGGATACATAGTGAAACCTTGTCTCAAAAAACAGAATAGAAGCCGGGAAGTGGTGGTGCAGGCCTTGAGTTCGAGGCCAGCCTGGTCTACAAGAGCTAGTTCCATGCCAGGCTCCAAAGCTACAGAGAAACCCTGTCTCGAAAAACCAAATAATAATAATAGTTTAGCGCAGTTAGTAGGACAAGCTTTAGGCTCTGGGTCGGTCCTTACTGGGGGTGGACTGAAGGTTTGACATGGAGCCTGAAAGTAGCGATAGGAGGGTGAGGAAGGGCAGAGAATAACAGTGAAACACCAACCTGTCCATTAGCATCGCCTGGGATGCTACTGTTTTAGTAAAACTAATGCTGTTGTGTCTCCCTCCCCTCACCCCCACCACTAAACTGTAGTTCCCCAGGCGACCAGTGATAAGGGTGAAGTAGTCGTGAGAACTGGGAACAGAAACAAAGTTAAGGGAGTTGATCTCACAACCTTAAAGTTGGGATCTTTTGACAGAGAGCTGTAGATAAGATGAGGAGCTTGAGCAGAATATTGAAAGAATTAAATAACTGCTCTGGGAACTGAGAGAAGAGAAGTCGCTACTGCCTTCCAGTCAACACTGTTCCCTGTGCAGGGGAGGCAGGGAGGAGGCAGGAGGTTTGTCCCTAGGGCTCTGTGCATGCTAGGCAGTGCTCTGCCACTGAACTATATCGACAACCCTCTTTCTGCTTTTTGCTTTTGGTTTTTGTAACAGGGGCAGGCATACCTTGAATTTGTCCTGTAGCCTAGGCAGGCCTTAAACTTTCAGATCCTCCCTGCATCCACCACCAGTTCTGCTTCCCATCCCTAATCCTTATCAAATCCACCTCAGTTTCTGCCCATTCCTCTTCCTGACAGCCAAGTTTTTTGTTTTGGATTTTTTTTTAAATAGTTTCTCTGTGTAGCCTTGGCTGTCCTAGAACTCTGTAGACCAGGCTGGCCTTGAACTCAGAGATCCACCTGCTGCTGCAGCCTCCCAGGTGCTGGGATTAAAGGTGTATGCCACCACCGCCCAGGGCTGTCTCCAGTCTTAGAGCTCAAGAAGCGTCCACATTTTTATCCACTCCCCTGAGACATTCCTATACACTGCCTTGACAATTCTAAATGTCTTGCTAATTTATTAATCATTTAAGAACAAGATATAAAGATGTTTAAAATGCAGCCCTCTTAGAATGACAGATTTGGGTAAATGAACTTTTAAACAAAATATAATAAACTTGGCACTCAGGAAAGAGCTGTATGAAGCCCAAGAAAGCATGGCTGCTGTGTATTAACTAGGGTTAATCAAAAAAAAAAAAAACCTGTCTATCTGCCTCCAGATAAGAGTGTTGTCTGATATGGCAGCAGCACAGTAGGAGAAGTAGGGGTGGGAAAAAGATGAAGATGATAAAATGTGAATATATTATGAGGCGCCTGGAATTCCACGGCACAGGACTTAAGTTATCTACTTTAAGCAATTTATTAATATAAATGACAAAAGCCCTTAACCTCTTACAATCTAGATTCCTTTGGCAGTTTGGTCTGTCAACCTGATCTCAGAAAATTCATTTAAGGGTATACAATAAAATACATAGAAATAAGAAGCCAATGTTAAGTATTTAAACACCTTAAAACAAGTAGTGTAGTTACAGATGTACTTCTTTATGCATTAAGTGGCATGTCACAACAGGCCTAATTATATAATGTCAACGGAGTAATAAGTATAAATTATATTAAGATACCTGCAATAACTTTAATATAATGTAAAAATATCAGATTTTGCCAGGCAGTGGTGGCACATGTCTTTAATCTCAGCATTCAGGAGGCAGAAGCAGGCAAATCTCTGTGAGTTCGAGTCCAGTCTGGTCTACAGAGCGAGTTCCAGAACAAGCTCCAAAGCTACACAGAGAAACTCTGTCTCAAAAAAACAAACAAACAAAAAAATCAAATTTTTAGTGACAAAGACATACTGCTAATACTACAGTGATTACCTACAATTATTGAAGAAATGCTAACTTTGAGCCAGAATTAACTGAAAATTAAAGTACATTTTCTTTCCTAGCCCAAGGTCTTAGAACCCTTAAATTTTAATCACATCATGCTCTGTTGATCCCCAGTTTCCAAATACCCCAGTGGAATAGTTTCAAGCAAGAATATGGCACATCAGATCTATGTTTGGGAAAGGTGATAGGTTGGAGTGAGGACAGGGAAGTGGTTACTTTTCTGTTTCTTCTTTACCTCTGGGGCATCAACTAATCCAATAATAACTCATTGTTCCCTAATAACCAGAACCTTCACTGGCAGTAAACTTGTGAATGCATGTGTGTGTGTGTGTGTGTGTGTGTGTGTGTGTAATTACAATTCTAGAAGATTATTCAGGACGGTAAATTGGAGCTTTTGTTGAAAATATATATGCTAAACTTAATTAAGAATGCCATCTTGCGATGGGAAGATGGCTCAGTAAAGCGCCTCCCACAGAAACACAAATACCTGAGTTCAAATCCCCAGCACCAATGTAAAAAACATCAGGCATGATGCACGGCATAATCCAGCACTTGATAAGAAGTCTAGAGGATCTCTAGTTCTTGCTAGCCAGCCAATCTAGGCAAGTCTGTGAACTCTCAGTTCAGTGTGATCCTATCTCAGTAATAGATGGCAGGCCAAGAGGAAAACACCTAACACTGACCTCTGCCCTCTACCCACACACAAACATATACACACAGACAGACAGACAGACATGAACACACACACGTTCATATATAACACATATACAAACATTGTCTTACTGATTAATCTTATTGTCTTAAATGTAAAATTGTTTTGCATTAATTTTCATATTCTAAGAGGCCAATAGTGCTATTAAAAGGTTATATAAAATTAATTTAAAATGCTAAACTGTCTAGTCTTGACTTGATCTTTATTTATAATCCAGGCAGGCCTTTAACTTACCTCTTGCCCCAGCCTCCAAGCATCAGGAATTATAGGTCTGTACGACAAGGCCTAACTGGCCCATGCTGTGTTAGCCATTGGTAGCGATTTCTAGTTATGAAACAGCAAATGGAAAGCCTAAGTGTTAGAATAAATTCCAAAGGATCCCTGGTCCTAAGCATAACCAAGGGGCAGGCACAATGGCTCAGCAGGTAAAGGCACTTGCCTCCAAGCCTGCCTAACTGAGTTCAGTCCCCAAGTCACATTTGGTGGAAAGAGGAAATCAACTCAAAGCTGTCCTCATAACCCTGTACACACACCAAATAATAAATGTAATCTTAAATGTTTTTAAAGAAGTCAAACAAAGGCTAAGCATAGTGGTGCACGCCTTCAATCCTAGCATTTGGGAGGCAGAGGCAGGTAGATCTCTGTGCATTCAAGGCCAGCCTGGTCTACAGAACAAGTCCAGGAGAATGGAAACCAAAAAAAAAAAAATTTAAATAAAAAAGCTTGAGCTTTCTCTCTGACAAATCTGGTTTTTGGATGATTCTTTTCTAGGAAAGTGGATAAATAATGACACATTAGATGGTGGACCTAATCTTTTTATATTGTTTTGTTTGGGTTTGTTTTGATTTGGTTTTTTGAAAGAGTCTCTCTGTGTCACCCTGGCTGTCTGGAACTACTCTATAGACCAGGCTGGCCTCAGACTCAGAGATCACCTGCCTCTGCTTTCCAAGTGTTAGGATTAAAGGTGTGCACCACCATATCCAACTAGATCTAATCTTCTTCTTTTTTTTTGTTTTGTTTTGTTTTGTTTTGTTTTTTGTTTTTCAAAATGGTTTCGCTGTAGTTTTAAAGCCTGTCCTGGAACTACTTCTTGTAGACCAGACTGGCCTCGAACTCACAGAGATCCACCTGCCTCTGCCTCCCAAGTGCTGGGATTAAAGGCGTGCGCCACCACCACCTGACTAGATCTAATCTTCTAATGCTTGTAAAGATCAACTTATTTTCAAGTCTTATTTTTGAACCATCTCCCTAGCCTCTGGATGTAAAATTTTTGATGACATGTTAAATATCTAGGAATACCTTCTGTTGTAATTTTTATCTTCTTCATTTTCCAGTGACAGATATCCTATGATAAAATTGTCTATTAATAGTCTATTAATAGTCTCACTTTACAAAAGAGGAAACTGTGACTTAATAAAAGTAATTTATTTATGGTTATATAGCTGATGAGTAACAGAATCAAATGTGTTTAGATTGGATGTTTAGAGTTCTTTGCTTGTCTATAGTGGTTTGGCCTAAGCTTAGTTCTATTTTCATTATAATTCAGGGAGTTAATCACAATCACGCTGTTTAAAATCAAATCAATCTTTGGCCTACATACTTGATTTTTTTAATTTGTGTGTTTGTCTGTTGTTTGTGTTTGTCTGTGTCTCTGCCTGTGTGTGTGTTCAAGGGTACAGAGAAGTGAGCATCAGATCCCTTAGAGTTAAAGGCATTGAGTATGCTGAGTTCTGCACTCCAGACCTCTGACAGAGTAGTAAGCGCTCTGAATTGCTGAACCATCTCTACAACCACCACACTGGGTGTTTCAAAACTCAGACAAAACACAAAACTTTTACCTCAGTTTTTGGTGCTGGGGATCAGACACAGGACTGTGTACATACTAGGCAAACATTCTGCCTCTGAGCTAATCCCTAAACCACAAAAAGTATTTGAACAAAATGTGAACTTCACTGGGTATGGTAGCTCATACTTGTAATACCATCACTCAGAAGGCTAAGGCAGGAGGATTGGCCTAAGTTTGGGGCCACCTTAGGCTGCATGAAACCTTGCATCAACAAACCGATTAAGTAAAGTAAATAAATAGAAAAGTGTCTCTAAGTATGTAGAGACTCTTGAGTGTGCCTGGAATGAAGTGGGACTAGATGGAGTGTAAACACAGGTTAGAAGATGATTAGATGGTAAGTGGTAACACTGAACACCATGTGGCGTCTTGTAGTCACTTCTTTCAAGGTGAGGCAGACTGTTATTCGGGTGCTTTTCTTGCAAGCTTCTATCTCTAGGTGGCTATTAAGTGGGGTCATGGAGAGCTAAGAGCTAGACAGCTCAGATATTTACCAAGTTGTATATCCTGATATTCACCCCTATGCTGTAGTTATTGATTTTATAAACCAGTGGATCTCAGCCTTCCTAATGCTGCAACCCCTTAATACAGTTCTTCATGTTGTGGTGACCCCCCAACTAGAAAATTATTGTGTTACTATTTCATAACTATAATTTTGCTACTGTTATGAATTGTAATGTAAATATCTGATATACACGATATCTGATATGCGACCCCCAAGGTGGTTGCAACCCACAGACGGCCATAAAGGGAGACATGTGTCCAGAAGCCTAGCTTGACATATGTGACTAGCCATTCCCCTTCAAAGTAAGATTGTTTTTTCTTTTTAAGATTTATTGCTGGGTGGTGGTAGCACAAGTCTTTAATCCCAGCACTCGGGAGGCAGAGGCAGGCGGATCTCTTTGAGTTCAAGGCCAGCCTGGTCTAGAAGAGCTAGTTCCAGGACAGGCTCCAAAGCTACAGAGAAACCCTGTCTCAAAAAACCAAAAAAAAAAAAAAAACTTAGTGTGTGTGCTTTATCTTCAAGCACACTGGAAGAGGGAACCAGATCCCATTACAGCTGGTTATGAGCCACCTTGGTGGTTGCTTGGAATTGAACTTAAGATCTCTGGAAGATCAGCCAGTGCTCTTAACAGCTCAGCCATCTCTCCAGCCCAATAAGGTATTCTTATATTAAGTCCAAGTACTTAGCCTCCACCAAGTTGCACTTGACAAACCAACTACACTGTCATTTGTCATCAGGCTTAATTTTTTTTTGTTTGTTTTGTTTTTCGAGACAGGGTTTCTCTGTGTAGCCCTGGCTGTCCTGGAAGTTGCTTTGTAGACTAGGCTGGCCTCAAACTCAGAGAGATCTACCTGCCTCTGTCTCCCGAGTGCTGGGTTTAAAGGCTCCGCCTTAATAGTAAAAGGATCTTTTTGGGAGACAGGGGTTGGTTTTTTGAGACTAGGTTTCTGTGTAGCTTTGGAGCCTGTTCTGGATTGTTGGATTAAAGATGTGTGTGCACCACCACCACCCAGCTAAAAGGATCGTTTTTTCTCTTTTTCTTTTTTGTTTTTTGTTTGTTTGTTTGTTTGTTTTGTTTTGTTTTTTTCAAGACAGGGTTTCTCTGTGCTTTGGAGCCTGTCCTGGAACTAGCTCTTGTAGTTCAGGCTGGCCTCGTACTCACAAAGATCCACCTGCCTCTGCCTCCCAAGTGCTGGGATTAAAGGTATGTGCCACCACTGCCGGGCTATAAGAATCATTTTTAAAACAATAACTTTTACATCTGTCATAAAGATGATGTGGAACACACAAATTATTGTGTACCGTGTTTGCTTTTATGAAAATCTCTTGAGAAAAAAAATTCAAAAGCTTGAAGTGGTAGCTCATGATAATAATACCAACTCATGGGAGGCTGAGACGGGATTACTATGAATTTGAAGCCAGCCTGAGCTACAGGGCAACTTCCAGGCCATCCTGAGTTATAGTGTTATACCCTGACTCAAAACACAAAACAACAATAATAATAAACTATTAGATGTTAATACAAAGAATGTTGTTACCTCCCTGAGTAAGCATTTTCTCTTTGCCTTATGGACATTGTGAATATTTAACTTAACTCTCTGTCTGGTTAGCTGCCAGAAAGATTAGAGCCAAGTTGGTGGCTCACCCATAACCAATGTGCTCTATGCCTCGTTAACTTTACTCCTGACTCCAGTTTGTCTGAACTCTAGCTATTTTTTCTTTTCTCTTACCCCCTTCCCCCCTCCCCGTTCTCTTGCTTTTGTGCTGGGTATATATGTATACAAAAATACACGTTTCTTAGAAGCAGTCTTATATTGTTTTTTAAGTCATTCAGATTATCACATGCTGTATGTATATAAGACTGTCTTCTACACATCATTAACCACCTCATTTTACTTTAATATTTTTTCTTGAAAGGTATTTTTTGTGTACAACTCTTTATGGGTTTAGTTTGGTTTATCAAAACTGTATAACCCTGACTGTTCTGGTTCTGTAGACCAGGCTGGCCTCGAACTCAGAGATCTACCTGCCTCTGCCTTCTGGGTGCTGTGACCAAAGGTGTGCACCACAATGCTTAACTTTGTGTACAATTTTGTATGGTTTGATTATGTGAAATTGGTTATATCAAATACAAATATAAATATATTTGCATGGCTTTAGTAGTATAACCAAATGATAAAAATACTTGATCTTATGGTCAGAATTGGTTAAATTGGTATCATTGTTCTCTGTTCTTATATTTTGCTTTATTTTGTTCTTTCAGTCTGCCTGTGATCCTTTTCCTGGTCTGTGGTTTTAGAAGTTCTGCTGAGTGGTCAGGCTACCGCACAGCAATTAACCATTACCTCAGTTGAGTCTTTAGGCTCAAGTAAGCCATCTTGTACACCTGCAGATTTGCCTGTTAGCACACCCTTGATTGTTCACAAGCATATTAATTCCCATGAGACATCTTGTCTGTGTTTCCTCTAAGTTAACCAACCTGTTATTTAAACAAATGAATGTGAATGGCTGTTTTCCATCCCTCATTTGCTATAATTGGTTTCTAATACTAGGTGGAT
The DNA here is from genome assembly GCF_982192425.1 of Myodes glareolus. Lineage (NCBI taxonomy): Eukaryota > Metazoa > Chordata > Mammalia > Rodentia > Cricetidae > Myodes > Myodes glareolus. The sequence continues at coordinate 18,486,622 of NC_142029.1, read as the reverse complement.
TTTTCTGACTGTATCTATAGTATTAGTTTGTTGATAATATGAATATTATGTATACAACGTTTTTAACTATTTAAATCGACTTATTTGATGCATGCCTTTAATCCTAGTACTCAGGAGGCATAGGCAGATGAGTTTGTTTGAGCTCAAAACAAACCTGATCTTCATAGTGAATTCTGGGCCAACCACGTCTACATAGTGAGAGCTTGTTTAAAATAAGTAAGCTCTTTAACTATCTTCAAGGAAATTTATTTGGCCAATTTTGCAGAGTTAGATAATGTTCCTTTTTAAGATGCTCTTTTAACCGGTCACCAAAACCAAGACAGTAGGCCAGAAAAATAGGTTACCAGGAAAAGGCACTGCTGTGCAGGCCTGATCACCTGAGTTTGATGCCCTAACCCCTCATGCTGGAAGGAGAAAATTTATTCCGGAAACTTATCCCTTGATGGCCACATGTGCATCATGGCATGCACATTCAAATAACACACACAGTAAAGGAAAAATTTAAAAGAATAACAATTTAATTCATTGCTCAAAATGATACTGGCAAATCAGTGCTAAAACTAAGGCTCAAGCCAGGATCCTGATCCTATACCAGTATGTACCAAAATATCAAAAGAAATTCTGACAGACATTACATTACATAGTTTTTATCCCATCCAATGAAGGTGGGAAATGAGCAAAAACATCACTCGTGCATACAGCTGGCCAGATTTAGGAGTGGATTTCATTTGCATTACTCTATCTGTTCTTGAAATTCCCACACCTTTTTACTGCAGATATCACCACTGTCACTTTCTACTTTGGATGGAGGAAGAAATACTTTATCTTATCTCTTTAAAATTAATGTTGTAATGGAAACTATTCCTTTTGTTAATTAGTAACTTTTTTTCAGACTCTTTGAATGCATTTTTAAGCTAAAAATAATTTGTTATTATCATGCATTATCATATTGAGATAGGGTCTCATGTAGCTTAAGCAGACCACAGACTTCATTGTGGAGCTGAGATTGACCATGAACTCCTGGTCCTCCTGCTTCTCCCTCCCAAATGTAGGGATTACAGCATATACCACCCCACCTGACTGCACGCATTCATTAGAGTTCGAATGTGTTTACTGCTCTGGTTTTTTGCAAAATCTCAGCTGTAATTTTAACCAATCTCTCTCTACATTTAAATATAAAATTAAAATTATACACTACCTGGGACTTCATTTTTATTCTAATTGTTCATATCCAGTATATAAGCTAAAGTTCCTTTAGTGTGTTTTTTAATTAATTAGTTAATTTAGTTAGTTTGGTTTTTTGAGACAGGGTTTCTCTGCATATCCCTGGCTGTACTGAAACTCGCTCTGTAGACCAGGCTGACCTCGAACTCAGAGATCCGCCTACCCCTGCCTCCGAGTGCTGGGATTAAAGATGTGTGCCACCACCACTCAACTTTAGTGTTTTATGATGTCAGCATTGTTGGAAATTATTGATAAAGACTTTATAATTACATGTCATCTTTACAATATTCCTGTAAGAGTAGCTACTGTTTTATAACCTAATATCATATTCAACAGTAAATATTGTCTTCTGACTCTCCTCCAGTTTCTGGGATTTTTGAGAAGCTCTGCTCAAAACAGAATGGATCCAGTAGTCTTGAGTTATATGGACAGTCTGCTGCGGCAGTCAGATGTCTCACTATTGGACCCTCCAAGCTGGCTCAATGATCATATTATTGGGTTTGCCTTCGAATATTTTGCCAACAGTCAGTTTCATGATTGCTCAGACCATGTCTGCTTCATCAGCCCCGAAGTCACCCAGTTCATTAAGTGCACCAGCAGCCCTGCAGAGATTGCCATGTTCCTCGAGCCCCTGAACCTTCCCCACAAGAGAGTTGTATTTTTAGCCATCAACGATAATTCCAACCAGGCAGCTGGGGGTACCCACTGGAGTTTGTTGGTTTATCTCCAAGATGAAGATAGCTTCTTTCATTATGATTCCCACAGCAGAAGCAACTCAATCCATGCAAAACAGGTGGCAGAGAAACTGAAGGCTTTCTTAGGGAGCAGAGGAGACAAACTGGTCTTTGTGGAAGAGAAAGCCCCAGCTCAACAAAACAGCTATGACTGTGGGATGTACGTGATATGCAACACCGAGGCCTTGTGTCAGAACTTCTTTAGACGACAGCCAGAATCCCCACTGCAGCTACTCACCCCGACATACATCACAAAGAAGAGGGGAGAATGGAAAGATCTAATCACCAGACTTGCTAAAAAAAAGAAGTAGCTACTGAAGAATGCTATGAAGTCTCCTCTTTCTGCCCTTCCCTATGGTGACAGCCTCAGTGCCTGCGGGAAAACCACTAGTAGATGAAACTTCACTATTCCTACTTTTGTTTTCTTGAAAAAAACGTCAGCCTATGCATTATCTGAATGGGAAGTTTCACTTTAACCCCGAAAAGAACAGTCCATTCTGTGAAAATGTCTTGAACTTAATGTACCAAAACCTTAAAAAAATAAAAACACTCATTACACAGTTTCAGGAAAGAGTCTTCTTTTCTTCTTGCTATAACATTAATTTCCTTTTGATCTCTCCTCCCCTCTGGCTTACTCTAATGGAAGAGCAACGTTCTAAAGCAAACGTATGTCATATGGAGTGTAAAGACATGCATGAAGAAAACAGCAGAAGAAACAATATTTTGTTGCAAGCCATTGATTGGAAGTGGATCATGACCTAACTCCATTTAGGGCCTTCATATTATAGAAATAAGGCATTTTCCAATGCAAAGCCTTTCCCATCTGCAAATATTTAATAAAGATGACTTTAGCTCATCTTCTCCTGATTCTGGAATGCTTTAAAAAAGGGGAACTTCATTAAAAATAAATGCCTGGGCTGCACTCGTAAGGTAGCAGTAGAGCACCTGCTGTGGTGTGCAAGAAGCCCTGGATTCAGTCCCAACCTGCAGAAAATTTAAAACATGCACACGCACACACATGCGCACACACACACACACAACAAACAAAACCCACTGTGGTGTGTGATGTATCGCTTGATGGGCTCAGGGAGTGGGTGAATTGGTTACTCTAGATTGATCATGACTTTTCTTTGCCTTGTCTGTTAGCCGTGCACATATCCCCTTCTTTTATTGAACATGCTTTGGTTCTAAAACTCAATAGTTGATAACTAACCAGGATTAGGTGTTTTTTTCAGACATAGTTTGACTTTTTAGTAGCTATAGCTTTTATACTAATCTGGCAAAATTGTTTTTAGTTATGGTATGGCAATCTCCAGACCATTAATGATCTGAAACATAGAGCCAGTTTATGTTTTAAATATAAAGGAAGAAAAGCCACCTTTCTCAAACACCATTCAAAATGCAGGCAGTATAACTGTGAAACTGTGAAACCAAGACTAAAGGAAATAGTACCCCCACAACACTATTGACGTTTTTCAGTTATTTTGAATAATTTACACAACAAGTTGGGCACACACATTAATTGGGTCACTGATGACAATTTGCAATACATATAGGATGTAAAAACCAAAGATGTGGGGGCTGCAGAGATGGCTCAGCAATTAAGAGCACTTGACTACTTTTTCAAATGTCCTAAGTTCTATTCCCAGCAACTACATGGTGGCTCACAGCCATCTCTAATGGGATCAGATTCCTTCTGGTGTGCATGAAGACAGAGCACTCATGTACATAAAATACACAAATAAATAAATCTTAAAAAAAAAACAACTAAAGATGTGATTCACCAACTGAAACTGATTTCAGCTACTTCTGCCCTTTAACCCTGACCCCAGCCTTCATGGCCCAAAATAACCTTGCCAGTCAGCAAGCACAGAAGTAGTAACTCAGTTCCCTGGAGCCAGGAAGGGGAAGATGGTGACAGTGTAAAAGCACGAGCTACATAAACAGACTTCGTGAATGGGATCTGAAACAAGTTAGAAAAGGGGGAAAAAAGTTTCCATTTCAAGTTAGTACCTTCAAACCAAAAGACTAAACGAAAGATAGGAGACAAGAAACATGTTAGGAACTGGCAATGAGCCACAGATGAAACAGAGGGAACACAGTGTAGGGTGGGGATACAGTTGCTGATAGGTCACCAATGGAGATAGGTAGCAAAGCAGTATATTTCAGTGACTGTTGACTTAGGCAGCTGAGCAGACCATCAATGAGTCTGCCCTTTCTGGGGAAAGTTGTCTTTCTGATAGTGCAAAGCATGTTTATTTGCTTACATATCAGACTGTCACCCATTTAAAAACTAATGTATATGAGAGCAGTCTTGACTAATTCCCTAAGACTTGTCCCAGAATGAATTCTTTCTTAACTAAACTATTAAGTCTTTGTTTAAAAGTACAAAGATATACAGTCTCTTTTTCCAAATATATAACATGGTTGAAGTAAGCTCCAAGTTAGTCTCTTTTTAGTAAGCTTGATGAGATGGTCCAGAGGGTTAAGACACTTGACACCAAACCTGATGACATGAGTTTGATTCCCCTGGCCAAACTTGGTAGAAAGAGAGAACTGGCTCTTTGTAAGTTGTCCTCTGTCTCCCACACATACACCATGGCATGTGTATATATACATAAATAAGTATAATAAAATCTTGAGTGTATCATTTGAAAATGTTGGCATTGTAAATAACAGATTTTGAGTTGGCATGTAGTATTTCACTAGATACTAGGATAGTCTCTTAAATTATGCACCTGCAGCCGGGCAATGGTGGCACTCACCTTTAATCCCAACACTCGGAGGCAGAGGCAGGTGGATCTCTGTGAGTTCAAGGCCAACCTGGTCTACAAGAGCGAGTTCCAGGACAGACGCCAAAGTCTCAAAAAACAAAAACAAAAAATATATATACACCTGATTGACCATACACAATTAATGTAATACTAATAATATTACATTACTAGTAATATAAATTTATTAATAATACTATTAATATGTTGGGAGTATTGCTTTAAGGTATGTTGCTTTTGTTTATGTTGCATTTATTTAGCACTGTAAAGATGTGTTACTGTGCCTGTCTAAAACACCTGATGGTCTAATAAAGAGCTGAACAGCCAATGGCAAGGCAGGAGAGAGAAATAGGGCTGGCAGGCAGAGAGGATAAATATGAGAAGAAATCTGAAAGAAAGGGATCTGGGAATGAGAGAGGAAGGAGGAGGATTTCAGGGGCCACCTACCCAGCCACCCGCCTACACAGTCAGACGTGAAGTAGGAAGGAAGGAAAAGGTATACAGGAACAGAGAAAGATTGGATAATTAAAAAAAAGCTGGTAAGAAACAAGCCAAGCTAAGGCCAGGTATTCATAACTAAGAATAAATCCCCATGTATGATTTATTTGGGAGCTGAGTGGTGGGCCCCTCAAAAGACTAAAGAGCCAAAAGAGCAAAATATCTACATTAATACAATACTATTCTGATTTCAAATATCCTATTATACTGCCCCATAAATATATTCACGTTTGTTCAACTTGGATCTCAGTATGGAATTGAGAAGTTATCACATGTAAGTGCAACATTCGCTGGTAGTGATGTATATGTATGCACATGCACACACATACATGCACAGTATCAGCAGGTTTTCTATGTGTTGCTGTCTACACAGTTATGTCCATCCTTATTAGCTAGGATGTTGAAGTTTACAAACACTGACTAGAAAAGAATAATTTAAAAATTAAGTATTATTAAGTGTACTAAGTAATTATTAAGTATTAGAGTTCTGGTATATGCTTTATTTTTACTATACTACAGATTTCTTTTGAAACAATCTTGCTTTATAGTGCAGGCTCTCCTCAAATTTGTCATTCTCCTGCCTCAGCCTACTAAGTGCTAGGATTACGGATGTGCAACACCATAGCCAGCTGATGCTATGATTTTTACAATCTCCATATTGTTTTTAGCTTTATTTTACTTCCATATGCATGAGTGTTTTTTCTGCTTATAGACATGTGCACCATATGTGTGTCTGATGCTCTCAGAGATTGGAAGAGAGTTTAGATCCCTTGAACTGAATTCTAGTAGCTGAGTTACTATCTAAAGGCCACTGTGTGGGTGCTGGAAACTGATTCTTGGTCCTCTGCAAGAGCAACAAGTGCTCTTAACTGCTAAACCGCATCTCCAGCCCGTTATCTTTTTGTCTATGTGTGTAGATCAGAAGTTGAACCCTGAGTCTTACACATCCTTGGCTCTATGGGTTGGGCAAAACCTTCAACATTGTTGTTTAGTTTTTCACTTTGGGGGATTTTTGTTTGTTTTGATTTGATTTGATTTTCTAGACATGGTTTCTCCATATAGCCCTGAATTCCTACAAACTTATTGTGTAGACAAAGCTGTCCTGGAACACAGAAATCCCCCTGCCTCTGCCTGTAAGTGATGAGATTAAAGGCATGTGCCACCACAACTGGCTTTTTTCTTTTCTTTAAAGACACATTCTCACAACCCTAACAACCCTATCTGTTCTAGAACTGACTATTTAGACCTGGCTGGCTGTGAACTCACACAGATCAATCTGCCTCTGCCTCTCAAGTGCTGGGGTTAACTTTTCTTTTTTCTTTTTTTTTCTCTTTTTTTCTTTCTTTTTTTCTTTTTTCCTTTTTTTTTTAGACTTCACATTATAGTCAAGACTAGCCTGAAACTCTATCTGGCCTGGAGCTTGCAGCAGTTCTCTGGTCTCAGGCCCCAAATTCTGGGATTTGAGAGTGGAGACACTGTGTCTAGCTGATTATAAATGTATAACCTCAGGTAAATTTGAGATTCAGGACTTCAGCTGTGGAGCAAAGCTAGTCTGTCTAAGTATCATGAGGACTGCACAGCAGTGTGAGGCGCATGACAGACACTAAAATAAACACTGTTTCCCTCTGTCCTCCCATCTACTTGCATTTTTTAAGACTAATACCAACTTTCAAGAACTTGTTTTTCACCAGGCATGGTGGTACAGGTTCTAGTTATTCAGGAAGTTGAAACAGGAGTGTAAATACAAGGCAGCCTGGGCAACTCATCAAGACCCTGTCTTAAAATAAAAAGTAAAAAAGGGTTTAACCTTTAATTCCAGCACTCAGGAGGCAGAGGGAGGCCGATCTTCAAGTCCAAAGCCAGCCTGGTCTACAGAGTGAGTTCTAAGACAGCCAGAGTTACAGAGAGAGCCCTGTCTTAGAAAAACAAAAATAAAATAAAATAATAAGTAAAAAAGGTTGGGGGTGTAGTTCAGTGGTAGAGCACCTATCTAACATGTACGAGGACCTGAATTTAGTCCCCAGTTTCACACAAATACAAACAAAATTCATGTTAGATTGTCATATGGTTATAAGAGGTCTGATGAGCCGGATGTGGTGGGCACTCGGAGCAGGTGGACCTCTGTGAACTCTAGGCCAGTCAGGGCTATATAGTGAGACCTGTCTCAACAGCAGCAAGCCTGAGAGATACTACAAGCCTGATGAACACACACAAGAAACTTATTGGTGCACACCTTTAATCCCAGCACTTGGGAAGCAGAGACAAGCACTTCTCTGTGAGTTCGAGGCCAGCCTGGTTTAAAGAACAAGTTCCAGGACAGACTCTAAAGCTATAGAAAAACCCTGTCTCAAAACAACAAAACAAACAAAATAAGAAACTTATTCAAGGATGATAAATAGCAACAAATAACCTCTATGACATTCTGTGTTGTACAGTTAAATACTTTAGACATGAATCAAAATATATGTGCTATATATTGTTATATTTTAGAGTACTAGATATATATTTTAAACATATATCATCATTTTTTACTTGTTGGGTTTTTTTTCCAGAAGGAGAGGAGTTGAGATGGTCTCTTATAGTCCAGCCTAGCCTCCAACTTGATAAGTAGTAACACCTTGAACTTCTGCTCCTGAGGCCTCCACCCCTGGAGGGCTGATCTTACAGGTAATACGCCACCACTCCTGGCTAGTCTCATTTAATCTCATGTTCTTTCCAGGTGGTATTAGTTCCATTTCATAATAAGAAATAAACTCAAAGAGTGTCAGTCATGTGACCTCTGTCTCCTCGTATTCTTGGCACCTATTTCTCCCTGCCTCCAGAAAACAGTGGCAAGGAGTCCTTGCTGGAACATATTCTAGTGCAGTCTTGCTTTCCTTTCTGGGTTTGACATGGTCTGCTGGTATGCTGCAGAAACCAACAGCCATATAACTGTTAAGCAGCAGACCCTGGATAGTAACTGACTTTGTTTTATACATTAGGTCATTTTTGGACCAGCTCCTGATGTCGATGTGCTGATCTAAGGTTCTGAAAAAGCTGTACAGCGCACTTCCTACTTTAAATGGCCTTTCATATTCTTATCTATGAAAGATAGAGTATAAAACATGGGCAAACATCTGGAGCATCTATTAAAAATGGAAAGAGGGGATGTGTCAAAAAAATCAGATCTAAGCAAAGATAAAGTAGTTCTACACAACACAGGGCGAATTAGTCCTCAAATTCCAACCTGAGTCTGAATCCCCACTAAGGAAAATGAAGTGATAAATGTTTTTGAATAAAATGTTCTTGGGGCTGGAGAAATGTCTCAGTGGTTAAACGCACTTACTGTTCTTGCAGAGGACCTGAGTTTGATTCCCAGCATCCATGTAGTGGCTCACAACCATTGGGAACTCCAGTTCCAAGGATCTGACATTCTGTTCTGAATTCTGTTGGATCCAGGCAGGCATGAGGTACACATGCATATATACAGGCAAAATAAAAGAAAAATGCTCTTGAGTAAGAAGCAACTACCATGTCTGTGTGTCAAATGACATGGCAGCTGTCTTCAATGCCCATAGTAGGGGTGAGTTTTTATGCTGGATATAAATTGCTGTTAAATCACTTTCTTACTTGCCAGTTTCTTCTCCACGCCCTGTGTTCTCGGGGTCTAGTCCCACAGCCCTGTTCTCACTGCACACTTTCTGCACTCTCCACTACTAAACCAATGACAGATTTTAGTGAATCAGTCCTATACTCCTCTTCCAAGCTTCAACCTGTATGTCCAAGTACCTGCTGCATGTCTTAGGGATGCCATAGCATCCTCACACGCACCAAATCTCAAAGCTCAACTCATCTTTCCCCATCCAACCTGTTCCACCCAATTCTAGTCAGAAATGTTCAAGTCACCTTGACTTTTTATCTCACATACTCCACACCCATCAGCCTTATATTCCTGTTGGTCCTACATTGAATTTTGCTTTAATCCACGTATTTCTGTCTCCTGTGTGTCTATTTCTCTGCGTGTCCGTATCTGTCTCTGTCTTTCTCAGCAAGTTTCTCTCTGTCTGTCTTTGTCTTTGTCTCTGTCTCTCCATTCCAAACAACCTCTCTCACACCAGGTATGGTGAGAACCCCTGTCATCCCAGCACTTGGAAAGCTGAGATAGACTATTGCAAGCTTGAGCCTGGCCTACACAGTGAATTCCAGGCCAGTCTGAACTACACAAGGACACCTTGTCTCAAAAAGACAAAAACAAACTCAGAAGACAGCAGTTCTCCTGTCTAGATGACCGAGTGTCTTTTAAAGTAGTCTTCCAGGGCTCTCAGGCTCCCCAGACTCCACTGCCCTCTGTCTTCTGCCAGTGTCTCCAGCAGAGATCTGGATAATCACATCGCCCCTTCACCAGCCCCTCAATCTTATCTTAGACTCCCTGTCCTTATTTCCTCCACACATGCTTTCCCCTAAAGCTTTCACCCAGGACTAAGGGATTTAGTTCAGTGGTAGAGTGCTTGCCTAGCACGCACAAGGCCTTAGGATATGGAGAGGAAGGACAGGAGGAGAGTGAGCACCAGCCTCTACTGGTCTTCCTCAGGGACGCTCCACACCAGTCTGCTTCCCTCGTTTATTCCTAGAATCAGGAATCTTCTCAGTGAGTCCAAATCACATATAATCTTTGATATTGTCTCTCCCCCAATCTAAGCTGTAAGAGAGAGAGGTCGGCCAGGTAGTGGTGGCACACGCCTTTAATCCCAGCACTCAGGAGGCAGAGGCAGGCGGATCTCTGTGAGTTCGAGGCCAACCTGGTCTACAAGAGCTAGTTCCAGTACAGACTCTAAAACTACAGCGAAACCTGTCTCGAAAAACAAAGAGAGAGAGAGAGAGAGAGAGAGAGAGAGAGAGAGAGAGGCCACTGCTCATCACACTACCTGGCATAAACACACTTGTTTTTGTGTGTTTGTTGAATGGATAAGTAAGAATGTAGAAGCAATTCATAAAATAAAAAAAAAAAGAAGAGGAAAACCGTCATCCTCCCACGGCATAGACACAGAACTCAAAATGCTCCAGCAATCTATGTGACTTTCCATGTTTGCATAAGAACAAGTTATGGGGGAAAGGGTTAGTGAACTTAAGTGACCTGACAGAGAAAGAGGAACCCAGCAAACTGGCCCATCTGCCAGGGACATCCTTTTAGCTGGCCTGCTGCTTTCTCGGGGATTTTCACATTTTGCCCAGTTGCAATGCATGTTGCAAGCACTATTATTCTAAAGGTAATAAGGATTTTTATCGGGCTACTAGAGTTTCATTTTCTAAGCATAGCTGTCCCATTGTTGGACTCCGGGTTAGTTCTGATTTCAGGCTTTAGGAACTCCAGTGCTGTAGAGATCCTTCAATAACTTTTATTTCCATTTTTCTCCCTAAGGAGTCAAAGCGATGACTTGGCAGGTAAAGGCATTTACTGCCAACTCCAACACCTGAGTTCAAATCTTGGAGACTTACATGGTGGGAGAAGAAAACCAACTCCTACAAGTTTGTCCTCTGGTCTCTACATATGCACATTAAAAATAAAATATATTTAAAAATATATGTAAATAAAATATTTAAAAATCAAAATTTCTCCTCAAGGAATAAAAAAACAGGTCTAAAAGTTCAAGAAGCGCTCCAGAAATAGGTATAATTACTATGTGTCAATTAGAACACACGGCAGAGCCAGGCATGGTTACACATTGACTATAATCCCACCGCTTGGGAAGCTGAAGCAGGAGGATCAGGAGTTTAAGGCTCAGTCTCAGCTACATGAGATCTTGTCTCAATGTCCCTGCCCTACCCCCTCACAAAAGGCACCAAAGTATGCATACCATTTACATCCTTTCATACAGACAGCCAAGACTGTCTAAAATTCATCATGTAGTTCCATATTGTATAATATAAAACTATACAGCTCCATATAGCTCTGCCAGCGTCGAGTTTTGTATTTGCTTACGTATTGATTTTTTAAGACATACTATATAACCCTGGCAAACCTGCAACTTGCTATATAGACCAGGGTAGTCTTTAATCCTGTGTCAATCTTCCTGCCTCCTGAATGTTAGAATCACACGCGTGCATCACCATACTCTACATTTATTTCTTGAAGCTTAGTAGACAACCAATGTTTGTTTAGCTCTTTCTATGTATCATGAGTGTTTGAGGACTGAGCATGAGTTTTTCTATATGATGATCACTGCTAACTCGGAAGGTGAGTCGGACTGGACAGCTCCTGTGAGTTTTCCCTTTGTCAACCCAGACTGTGCCCCAAAAAATCAGATTTTGGAACTTTCTTGATTTTGGATTAAGGAGGCTCAACCTGTATAATGTCTTATTATCTTTAATTATGTGTAGGTAAACCGGGTGGGGGTGCACACCTTTAATCCCAGCACTCAGAAAGGTAGAGGCAGGTGGACCCGCCTCTGCTTCCTGTCTGGTTGTCCCACCTATACTTCCTGCCTGGTTCCTGGCCAATCAGCATTTTGTCAGAATACAGACCATTCTCCCACACCAGCATGCCTTTAATCCCAGCACTCAGGAAGCAAAGGCAGGTGGATCTCGGTGAGTTTGAGGCCAGCCTGATCTACAGATCAAGTTCCAGGACTGGCTCCATAGCTACTGAGAAACCCTGTCTTGTAAAACAAACAAATAAAAAAATGATGTGTATGTGGGGGTGTACACATGGCAGCAGGTGCCCACGGGTGTCAGAAGCAGCAGATCCTGTGGAGCTGTAGTTATTGACAGTTATGAGCTACCTGGTATAAGTGCTGGGAACTCATGAGCTAGGGTTCTCTGGAACAGCATTAAGTGCTGTTAACCACTGAGCCATCTCTCCAGTCCCAACCTGCACAATTTCATTCTTCTTTTAAAAAACAGGACATTTAGACTAGGAGTTTCCCAAGTTAAGAAAATACAAGTTTAAATATAGATATACTGATTCCAAATGCTGTGTTCCTTTTCTGTTGTTGGTGGTGTGGGGGTGGAAGGGACAGGGAGGGAGAGTTAGATCGTCTCATGGAGCCCAGTTCTGGCTGGTTTTATACCTACTCTAGCTAGCTGGGCAGTGGTGGCATACTTTAATCTCAGCACTTAGGAGGCAAAGGCAGACAGATTTTCTGTAAGCTTGAGACCAGCCTGGTCTACAGAGTGAGTTCCAGAACAGGTTCCAAAGCTACAGAGAGACCTGATGTGGAATTCCCCTCTGTATACCATTGGTTAATAAAGAAGTTGCTTTCAGCCAATGACTTAACAGAATATAGCCAGGCTGGAAAAGAGAGAGAAAGAGAGAAAGAGAGAGAGAGGGAGAGAGAGAGAGAGAGAGGTGGAGTCAGGGAAAGGCCATGTAGCTGCCACTGGGAACAGATGAGCCAGAAACTTGCCAGTTAGCCACAGCCATACCATGATACACAGATTAATAGAAATGGATTAAATTAAGATGTCAGAGCTAGTCAATAAGAAGCTAGAACTAATAGTCCAAAGAGTGATTTAATTAATACAGTTTCTGTGGTTATTTCAAGTCTGGGCAATCGGGAATGAACAAGTGGCCCCCTAGTACAGAAATCCTGTCTCAAAAACCAACCTACCAGAGAAACAAAAAAAAAAAATTACTCCTCTAGCTGAGAATTACCCTCTTACCTTCCCTTAAGTTCTGGGATTTACAGGTGCGGGGCTCCAAGCCAAGCCAAAATTTAGGTTCTTTTTGTTTTGTTTTTTTTTGTTTTTAGTTTTAGTTTTTGTTTTTCAAGACAGAGTTTCTCTATAGCTTTGGAGCCTGTCCTGGAACTCACTCTGTAGACCAGGCTGGCCTCGAACTCACCGAGATCCACCTGCCTTTGCTTCCTGAGTGCTGGGATTAAAGGCATGCTGGTGTGGAAAAATGGTCTGTATTCTGACAATTGTATTTTAAATAAATGCTGATTGGCCAGGAACCAGGCAGGAAGTATAGGTGGGACAACCAGACAGGAAGTAGAGGCAGGTCAATGAGAACAGGAGAATTCTGGGAAGAAGGAAACCCATTCCTCAGCAGTCCTGCCCAGCCACAGAAGAAGCAAGATGTGACTGCCTCTCTAAAAAAGGTACTAAGCCATGTGGCTAACATAGACAAGAATAATGGGCTAATAAAAGTTATAAGAGTTAATAAGAAGCCTGAGATAATGGGCCAATCAGTTTATAGTTAATGTAGACCTCTGTGTGATTTCTTGAGGACTGAACAATTGTGGGAACCAGGCAGAACAGAAATTCAGACAACAGTGTGTGCCACTTATGCCCAGCTTAGAATTTAGGTTCTTAACCAACGTACTCTGCTATATCTTGATGGTTAGTAGTAGTGGAGCTTTTTCTGTTTCATTCAGTAGAGAAGAGAACATTACTATTAGAATCAAAACCTGAACGTAGCCTCCTTAGTTTCTAGGGATGGTGGTGCACATCTTTGATCTCAGCACTCAGGAGGCAGAGGCAGGCAGATCTCTCAGTTTGAGGGCCAGCCTGGTCTACAGAATGAGTTTCAGGACAGCCAGGGCTGCACAGAGAAACCCTGTCTTGAAAAACAGGAAGGAAGGAAGGAAGGAAGGAAGGAAGGAAGGAAGAAAGAAAAAAGGGAAGAAGAAAAGAAGAGAGGAGGGAGGGAGGAAGGGGCTAGCAAGATGATTCAGTAGTTAAGAGCATTTGCTGCACTTGCAGAGGACATGGGTTTGTTACCTGGCACCCACATAGCAGCTCACAACTATCTGCAACTCCAGTTCCAGGGAATTTAATGCTCTTCTAACATTTATGGACACCACACATGCAAGTGATAAACATGTATGCTTGCAAGCAAAACACACATATAACAATAAAGAAATCTTATAAGATGTAAAGCAGCCAGGCGGTGGTGGCACACACCTTTAATCCCAGCACTTGGAAGACAGAGTCAGGCAGGTCTCTGTGAGTTTGAGGCCAGCCTGGGCTACAGAGCAAGTTCTAGGACAGGCTCCAAATCTACAGAGAAACCCTGTCTCAAAAAAACAAAACCAAACCAAAAAAAAAAAAAAAATAAGTGGACTGTGAGGATACAAGGGAGATCAATTACAAATAATAAAAGAAAAAATTCAGAGCTTTTAATATCTCAGAGACATAGAATGAGGCCTCGAAAAGAAAGCCACCATAGTGGAGGTCAGTGAGATGGGAACATCCTAGAGTCAGGACAGGAGATTTGGGGCTACACACGACACAGCCATTGAGAAGTTCCTTACTATCGTAGAAAATGGCTATCCCGTTTCTCAAATCAGACATCCACCCGTTGAATTTGCACCTTTGCTCTGTGTGCTATGGCATTCTATTAAGCCTACCAGGCATGTCCAACCTTTTGACATTGTGATGTGATGAAATCATCTTCAAAGGTTACAGTGGGGAACTACACAACTGAGTTACTAAAAAAAATTGAGTTGATATAAAGGGGGCTATGAAATGGCTCAGCAAGTAAAAAGCCTCCTGTGCAAGCCTGAAGACCTGGGGGGACCTGCACAGCTGCCTGCGTGTGCCAACACACACACACACACACACACACACACACACAATCATAATCAATTTTAATTGTCAAAACCGAAGCTCAAAATGTTCTCAGTGCATTTACAATTTCTGTACTGAGCTGCACACAGGCTTTCCTTGGTCACAAGGGGTGGCCTGTGGCCCAAGGACTTCTAGGTGAGCACTCGACAGCCTGTCCTGCAATTGGACTCCGTGGAGCAGCTGGAAGAATGAAGTCACAAACCGTGAAGCGGAAAGGCCACAGCCAAAGGAACAGGAGACAGTGGACAAGCATGGTCTGACCCAGAAAATCAGAAGCAGTCTTGGGAAGCCTTAGAAGACTGAGATCTCAGAACGGCTTCCCACCATGAAAGGAAAGGAGTCCTAGGAATGGCGTGTAGGGCTGGACACGGAGCACATTTATGTGATCCCAGCATGCAAGGACACCGAGACAAGAGAACTGTAAGTTCAAGACTGTCTGGCCCATGTAGCCAGACTGTCTCAAAAATCAAAGAGAAGGAAGAGGGAGAGAGGGAAAAGGAGGGAGGAAGGAGAAAGGAAGGATTGATGATTAGTATTAAAATATTTGAGGGTCCAGACTGGGAACTTCTTGGTCACTTCTAAGTTCAAAAAAATCACAAGTGAATCTTGGTACTGTGCACATGCCTCTAATTCTTGTAATCACAGCTTTGGGACCAGCCTGGACTACCCAGTCAGTGAGTTCCAGGACGGCTTGGGCTACAGAATAAAAGTCTATTTTTTTAAGGCATTTATTGACACAGAGTAAAATGAATTAAATTTGCTATCATTAGTCCCTGTCTCTGCACTAATGTTTGGCGACTGGCCATCAGGACACCAAGCCCTTCTGGGTTTCCCCCTACCTCCCTGGGTGCTGCTCAGTTTCCTTTGCCACTTTATCCTCCTTTTCCTGATCTCTCAGCGACATGCATATCAGTCCCCAGGCCTCCAGTTCCTGGTCTATCAACACGTTCCTTTTCATGGTGATCTTATCCTATGTCATCCTTTTAAATATTACTATAGCCAGGGGTGGTGGCACACAACTGGAATCCCAGCACCTGGAAGGTTGAGGCAGAGGGATTGCCATGAGTCCCAAGATAATCTCGGCAACTCAGTTGTGAGTTTCAGGATAGCCAGCTACAGAGTGAAACCTGTCTCAACAGACAAAACATGAGAGAGGCAGAAGACAAGCCAGCCTCTGCGTTCCAGGTCAGAGTCACACGGAGAGACTGTCTCAAACAGACAAACAGCCACTAGAGTATCTCCCAGGCATCTCTCCCACACTCAGGCCTAGCCCATCACTTGTGTGATATCCACTCTTGGCTATCTAAAACTTACCTCAGACTTAGCATGTCCAATGCTGTTATTTCTTTTCTATTTGATTTTATTTTGCTTTGCTTGTTTATTTATTTATGATTTTTTTGAAACATGTGTGGCCCTGGCTGTCCTGGAACTCACTCTGTAGACCAGGCTGGCCTCGAACTCACAAAGATCCCCCTGCCTCTGCCTCTTGAGTGCTGGGATTAAAGGCATGTACCCAGTCATTTTATTTATTTATTTCTTCAGTGGGGTGGAGTCAGGTGACAGTTCAAGGGAGTGGGCTCTCTTCTTCCACCATGTGGGTCCCTGTGATGAAACTCGGGTTATCAGGTTTGGCTTGATACTTCCTTCCTGCCTCCATCAGTACATTCCCGACCTTCCTCTCCTGAGCTCTACTGCTCATGGATGCCTATATCCTTTCAAGCCACAAATCGTGAAGCCATCCTTAAGCCCTACAGTTCCCTATCTCCAGTCCGAGGGGTGGTCTTCCTTCTGTGTTCAGAACAGACCCAAGCTCAGCCCATTCTGCCCGTCTCCACTTCTAGTCAGCTTGCACACTCCTCAGCCAGCGGGGCCCTTGGGTGAAGAGGGCCTTGGGGGTTGGGAAGGAAGTGAAGCCTGCCATCAGCCACTCTCCTGCTGCTGGTTCTCCAGGACATTATCTATCACATTAGTCTATGTTCCAAAGGGTTCTGATTTGCAGAACCATCTACTTCTGAAGCCTCTTAGGTCAGGAAATTCTTTGGCATCAACATTTCCTATGGCAAGGAAACAATTTTTACTTTATCAGCTATTCCAAAAGTCAATAGATTTGACCAGAGTGCTAATAAAAATACCTGCTGAGCTGGGAGTTGTAGCTCAGGGACTGGATGTACAGTGCAGCAGTGTAGCACAAGGCACTGGGTTTACTCCCTAGCACCACAAACACACACACACACACGCACACACACACACAAACACACACACACACAGCAATGACAATAATAAATTTTAACACCTGTCAATATTCTGAGGTAAGTCTTTAACTTTTTGCAATTCAGACCAGTGATTCTCAGTTGGAGACAGTTTTCCCCTCTCTATAGGGGATATTTCGCAATGTTGGGGGTAGTTTGGATTGTCACAACCAGAAATAAGGGGTGCACTGGCATCAGGTGGGCAAAATCCAAGGGTATGGCTAAGTATCAGATGCAGGCAAGCCCCTATAATGAAGAATTATCCAATCCCAAATGCCAGTACTACAGACACTGGAGACATGGTCTAGACTCTGCACTTGGTCTTAGACGAAAGACCAAGAAGTGATTGATCCAGACTATTCTCTGAGACATTTTAAAACCATGAGCTGCTCATCACTCCTAGGCTGCAGTCAGCCCAGTAGCTTCATGTCTCCCTTCTCACCCTGGCACTGGGTCCTAAGAGACTTTGCAGGAACTCTGCTGAAGGGCTCACCTGCACCTTCCCCCACACCATCCTTTTCCTGACATTACCCCCAAAGCACATGTCTCTCCTCTCAGCCAAATCTCAGCCTTTGAAGCCCACGCATGCTGCACGCCCGGCCGCTGAGTCAGTCTTACCCATGAGTCCTACATTGTTACATAGCTAATGCCTCTAGCTTGCTCTGCACCAAACTCCCTTAAGGGGATCCACGTCATCGCTCAGGCTCATCTGTCTCAGTACTGACAGTCAAGTGCGAAAGCTGCGTTGCTGTATTGAGAGTCAAAAGAGCTACCAAGCATAAAAGCACATTGTATAGGGCCTGGTGAGCTGCTGTGTGTTCAGAAAGTGGTAGTATCCTAGTCTCTATAGAAGCGGTCATTCAAGAGCTCATAGCAAACACTTAATAAACTACTCCCAGGTAGTTTTGTGTTGCAGAGAGCAAGGCATTCAGGATTAGCCTGCTATTTGGAACTATCAGCAAAGAAAAACTTCCATCAGAAATCCTACACTAATTAATACGCCTTCATGCGCCACTGAATCCAGGAGCAGTGGGTGTCACATTTTCCCAAAGCGGTGCCCAAGCCAACCTTTCTGCGTTTAGCAAGTTAATGAACAGCTTGTGAGTAACTCTTGGCCCACTCCAGACCAGTTTAGAAGACAGTCAAGGGGCTAAGATATCAATATGCCCCAGCCTCTGCTTTTGCTGGGGACTCAGCTCTGTAGTGTCCCCCTTCTTCCTCCACCCAAGCGCTTCCGTGTTCAGTCACGGAAGAGTCGGAGGCCCTTAGAGAGGAGAAATCACACCAGTGGGATGAGGCTGCCCGATCGGCCTGCCCTTTCCCCATGGCAGAAGAGAGAGCCTTGTCGGAGAGCCTGTGAGAGAAAGGAGTGGGGGCATCACATTCCATGCAACCCCGGCTTTGGCTGGGAGCCAGCTGCTGAGTGCCAAACAAGAAGGAACACATTCCAGGGAGGCAAGGAGCCCTGCCGACGGGAAGGGGCCCAGTAAGCAGGGCCCCCGCTGGGCACCAGGTGCTGCTCATCTGGAGATCAGTCACGCCGGGGGAAGGAGTCCAGTTTCTCTGGTTACCGTTTCAGAGGCTGAAATGCCTCGCTCTCTCCCCCAGCCTGGGTAGCCGCAGCACTTGTAACAGCCACATTTCAAACCAGCCTCTCTAAGTAAAGACAAGGAGTGTTGTTGACATCTTGGTTCACACCCTACTGGAGCCAGATTTCTTTCATTCTGTGCTCAAACAGAGGATGCTATTTACAGCAAGAGTGGATGGGGGCAGGGAGCCTGGGTTCCAAGCCCTAGGAAACTCAGTTCCCCACCCGCGGCTCTTCCCCCGTGCGATCCAGACACACCTGCTCTTCACACCAAACCAGCCTGCCTTCCTGGCAGCCAAAGCTTCGGAAGATCTGGAGAGTCCTTGGAAGCGTTTGCGGGCCTGTCGCCAGGTCGGGAGCAGAGAGGAGGTGATGAGGGACAGGGGATTGAGCTATTCCTGTGGGGTGAGATGGCCCCACCGCCTGCCCGAAGAGTCTGCTCTTCCATTACAAACCAGAAGCCTGGGCCAGATTTCACCCAGCGAGAAGATAAACCGGGAGAGACCGTGGAAGGAAATGAAGGTCTCTTGCTGGACTTTGCTGCCACCTAGTGGCATATTTTTGTTCTCTCCCTCTTTCGGGAGGCAACTTGATAGTCAAGAAATCTTGAGAGTTCTTAAGGCAAACAAAAGAACCGCCTGGAAGAAATTCCCCTTATGCAGAACCCCTAATGTCCCTCCAGGACTCTGTGTTCAAGGACTATCACAGATATTCATCTCGTGATTTCTGCCAATAAGGTTAACTCATTTCAACTCCAAACTGAGAAGATGGGGTTATGTGCCCTGTCCGGGAGATGAGAAATGAGTGGAGAACTTGAAGAGGTTTCTCGGACTTTCCATGGGTTCTTCACAAGTCTGCAACTGGTCAGCAGTATTTTCCTGTTACATCCAAATGTTTGTTTCCTCTGGCTACACAAATCACCTGGCTCCAGCAACCACTAAACAGCCTACCACCCCAAACGTTCAAGTTTTTTAGTACATATCCGATCGAAACTTGAAATGTCTTAGTTGTCTATTTTTTATTTATTTTTGTTCGAGTAACATTCGTCTTGTTACAGTAAGTATGTCCTTCCTTCCCTTGGTACTGGGATTGATGCAGGGCCTTGAGCAAGCCAAGCATTTGTTCCCCCACTGCCCCCACTGACCTACACCCCAGCCACAACCACACGACCTCATGGCCATCAGTGCAATGGAGGGCAGATGTGTCACAGCCTCACCAACACTTGGAATTTTCTGTTTGGCAGCAACCATCCTAATCACCGTGATGGCCTCTCCATGGTTTTTAACGTGAGTAGAAATGCTGGCCAGTCTTTCATTGGTTAATGATTATTTCTAAAAATCTACGAAGAGAAATGTCTATGCAAATCTTTTGCCTGTTTTCTATTGGATCATTTGCTTTTTGCCATTGATGTCTATAACTAACCTCTTTACATTAAGTTTGTTGCTGTGTTATTGTTGCTGTTGTGTGTGATGTGTGCACGTGCACACAAATGCCATGGGATGTGTGTGGCGGTGAGAGGACAGCTGTGCGGAGTCACTCCCAGGGTGCAAACGCAGGTAATCAGACACGTGTGACAAACGGTTTATCCTCCGAGTTACACGCCCAGCCCTCCAGCCTCATTTTTAAAGTACTTTATTTACTTCATATTGCTGAGAGTGTACTTGACGCGGGGGTGGTGTGCACATGCCACTGCATGTGTGAAACTCAGAGCACAACTCTGTGGAGCAGAATCTCTTCTTCCACCCTTACACGGCTTCCAGAGTTCAAGTGCAAACAGTTAAGGCTTGTACAGCAAACACCTCTACCTACTGAGCCATCTAGCCAGCTCTCTGGCCTCTTCTCACTCCACAACTTGGCTGGTATTCCAGAGTCATGTAGATGGTTTCTCTGTTTCTTAGCCATAAATGTCCTTTCCCAACTTCTGCAGCCCCTGAGTCTCTCCCAGAAATGGCTCTTGTTCCAGCTCCTCATCCTTCAGGTCAAAGGATGTCGCTTCAAAGGACTTTCTTAACGACCCTGTCTGAAGCCAGTTTCTCCTTACCTTACATCACAGTTTTTCCCAACGTCAAGCTACTGTTACCCTGGCTGATTGCCTATTAATCAGAACTCACCTTTCTGTGGAATTTAAGTTAAACGTATTTAGAACACATTACCTGGCATGGCTGCCACTGTATCTCCAGTGCTAGCATGCTGGCACATAGTCTGGACTCAATAACACTTACTGAATGAATACACTACTAAAAGGGGGCATTGTTGGAAGAAAGAAAAGGTTGCTATGGTCCAGCAAGAGGGCCGGGGGGTGAGCTGCTTGCAACATAAGCCTGTCAACCTGAGTTCCATCCCCAAAGCAGACACACACACCAGAAGAAAACACTTTGATTAAGTTAAAAATGTGCTGTGTCAGGCAGAGCGGCACATACCTGCAATCCTAGCACACAGGAGGCTGCTTCAGGAAGACTGAGAGATCAAGGGCAGCCTAGGCGACGCTGCCAGACACTGTAGCTAAAGAAATTTGAAGTGGGGTGGGAGACGGTTCAGTGGATGGATCTGAACTCAGATCCTCAGAGGCACTGCGGTAACAGGAAGGTCCCAGTGCTCTCACGAGATGAAAGGCAGGGACCAGAGGATCCCAGAAGCCCTTGGGCCAGCTAGCTTGACACATGCAGCAGAGGAAGAACAAAGAGACACGGCCTTTTGTTTGTTGTTTTGGTTTGGGTTGGTTTTTTTGAGACAGGGTTTTTCTGTGCATCCCTGACTATTCTGGGACTCGCACTGTAGACCATAAGACCAGGCTGGTCTCAGACTCACAGAGAGCCACCTGCCTCTGCCTCCCAAGTGCTGGGATTAAAGGTGTGAACAACCTTTAAAACCTGCAAGAAACATTTCCTGTCTTAAACAAGACGGGAAACAAGATCTAGCCCTGAGCTTGTCCTCTCCTCTCCATACTCCGCACGATACACACACCCACATTCATACACATGAATTTGCGCATGTGCACACACACAAAAAAATTAAACAGAATTTATTTTTTTTCATTTTAAAAAAGTAAATTGCACATGTCGGCATACACCTATAATTTCAGCACCCAGGAGGCTAAGGCAGGAGGAGTTCTATGAGCTCAAAGCTAGCCTGGGCTACATGAGCTCTAGGTCAGTCTGAGTTAGCCAGCAAGATTCTGTCTCAAGAAATTAAAATAAATAATTGAAAATACAAATTTTAAAAGAAATACTTTTTTATTTTTAATTTTTTGTGTATGTGCATAGAGGTGTGAATGTATTTGTTCATATGGGTATACATAGGTGCATGTGTGTTCATATGGGTGTACATGGGTGCATGTAGTGTTCATATGGATGTACATGGGTGAATGTATGTATTTATATGGATGTACACAGATGAAGGTATATGTTCATAGGGAATAAATGGGTGCACATAGGTGCATGTATGTATCCATAGGGTGTACATGTGTGTATGAAAAACAAAGATCAATATCAGGAGTCTTCCTTGATGACTCTCCACCTTTAAATGTGTGTATGTGTAGTGAAGGGCCGGTTTGTTGGGGTTTCTGTCCTGCCCGGTACCCCACAGCTGGTAAGTCCCAAAGAAAATCACACAGAGTCTACATTAGGTTATAAACTGATTGGCCCATTAGCTCAGGCTTCTTGTTAACTCTTGTAGTTTATATTAACCCATTATTCTGCTCTGTGTTAGCCATATGGCTTGGTACCTTTTTCAGCTGTCAGCTCACATGTTGCTTCTTCGGTGGTCTGGGCAGGAATGGAGGAATGGGCTTCCTCCTTCCTAGCCTTCTCCTATTCTCATTGCCCCACCTCTACTTCCTGTCTGGTTGACCTGCCTATACTTCCTGCCTGGCCAATCAGCGTTTTATTAAAATACATGATTGACAGAATACAGATAATTCTCCCGCACCATGTATGTATGTGTCTTTTTTTTTTTAGATTTATTTATTATGATACAGTGTTCTGCCTACATGTGTCCCCGTAGGCCAGAAGTTGGCACCAGATTTTATTACAAGTGGTTGTGAGCTACCATGTGGTTGCTGGGAATTGAACTCAGGACCTCTGGAAGAACAATCAGTGCTCTTAACCGCTGAGCCATCTCTCCAGCCTGTGTGTGTGTGTGTGTGTGTGTGTGTGTGTGTGTGTGTGTACATGCACTCAGGAGCCTGTAGCAGTCAGAAGAAATATATCCCTTGGAACTAGAGTTACAGACACTTGTTAGCCACCATGTGGGTGCTGGGAAGTGAACTTGGGTCCTGTGCAAGCACAAGTTCTCTTAACCACTGACCCATCTCTCCATCCCCCCTTCATCTTAAAACTTTTAAAAGCACGTATTTATTGTGCATTTGTATGTGTATGTGCATGCAGACACATGCTATGATATGTGTCTGGAAATCAAAGGACAATTTGTTGGAGCTGGTTCTTTACTTCCAACATTGGGGTCCAGGGATCAAACTCAGGCTGTCAGATGAGATGGCCAGCACCTTCCCCTGAGCCATCTTTCCTGACTCTCTGCTTTGTTTTGTCTTTTAAATATTTATTTTTATTCTATGTGTATGTGTTTTGCCTACATGTATGTATGTGCACCATGTGTGTGCCTGGTTGCCCTTTGGAGGCCAGGAAAGGACATGAGATCTGCTGGAATTGGAGTTACAAATAGTTGTGAGCCGTCTGTTGTGATGTTGGGAATCCAGCCTGGGTCCTCTGCAGGAGCAAGCAGTCTCAGGACCTGAGCCATCTCGAGCGCTCCACTGTATTTTTTGAGGTCTCTGCAAACCTAGAGTTCATTCAGGTGGCTAGACTGGCTGTTTGGTGAGGTCCAGGGATTGCTTATCTCTGTGTTCCTCAATGCTGGGGTTGCCAGGTGGGCACCCTCAGCTTTTACATGTCTTCTGGAAATCTGAACTCAGATCCTCATGAGGGTTGGTTTGTTTTGAAGATAGGGGTTCTCTTTGTGTAGCCCTGGCCGTCCTGGTGCTCAATTTGTAGACCAGGCTGGCCTCACTCAGAGATCTGCCTGTCTCTGCCTCCCCATTCCTGGGATTAAAGGTGTGCACCACCACCGCCTGGCATCAGATTCTCATGTTTTCATGGCATGTACTGTACTGATTTAGCCATCCCCACCACTCAGATCATAATGAAAAAATTATTTTAGCTGGGCAGTGGTGGTACACTTCTTTAATTCCAGGAAAAACAGGCAGATATCTGTGAGTTCAAGGTCAACCTGGTCTACAAAGTGAATTCCAAAACAACTAGGGCCATGTAGAGAAACCTTGTCTCGAAAAACAAACAAACAAATAAAAATTTATATGTATTGGTGTTTTGCCTGCCTGTGGACATCAGAAGAGGGTATTAGATGCCCTGCAATTGAAGTTACAGATGGTTGTGAGCCACCATATGGGTTCTGGGATTTGAACCCAGATCTCCGGAAAGAGCAGGCTGGTGCTCTTAACTATTAAGCCACCTTCCAGTCCCATATAAATAATTTTTTAAAAAGTGTTATGATAACAGTTGGAATTTAGATGTCCTAGACTGTCACTTATAGAAGAGACCACAGGAGTTTTCTGGCTTAAACTTCCATACACTGGGAAAGACGGCTCTGTGGTTGCAAAAGACCCAGGTTCAGTTCCCAGAACCCACACAGCAGCTAACAACTGTTGCTGACTCTTCCAAGGGAGTCAATGCCCTCTTCTGGCCTGTGGACACTGAACTCACGTGGTTTGTAGGCATACATTCAGGTAAACACTCATACATATAAAAATAACTAAAATCTCAAAAAACAAAACTGATGATAAAAATGGAGACTGGAGAGATGGCTCAGTGAAGTGCTTGCTACACAAGCATGATGGCCTGAGGTCAATCCTACCATATAAAAAAAGCCAGGTATTGCCGGGTGGTGGTGGTGTGCGCCTTTAAGGCAGATCTCTGTGAGTTCGAGGCCAGCCTGGTCTACAAGAATTAGTTCCAGGACAGGCTCCAAAGCTACAGAGAAACTCTGTCTCGAAAAACAAAAAACAAATAACAACAACAACAAAGTCAGGTATGGTGGAGCATGCGCATAACTGTAGCGCTGGGGAGTGGAATCAGGGGCAGCACTAAGGCTGTCTAGGCCAGTCTAGTCTAGTCTAGTCTCATCCCATTACAGGCATTGAGACCCTGTCTCAAGGGAGCTGGTGCCTGAGGAACAATACCCAAAGTTGTCTTCTGGCTTAAACACACACACACCCATGATAAAGTGAACTTCCATACCACAGGACACTAGAAAAATCAAGATTTTATTTTTTAAAAAAACATTATTTTCAGTCCCTGTGCTTTAACCCATTTTTCTAAAGTTCAGAGGCTAATGCCATGGTGGAACAACCCACTCTTGTTGAACCAAACCCTCAGAGAATCAAAAGAGCATTAGCCAGTGCAGTTGGGAATGGATAAATACTCATAGACTGTGAACGGTCACAGCAGACAGGCAGACCCTCTAGAGGAGCTGGATGTGGGGATAGAGGGGTGAAGGAAAGAGACGACCCTCCAGAGGGATGGACACACCTGTATCACTCAAGGCCCCGGCCCCAAGTTTACCTCCAAAGCCAGCTACCCTATAGCCTGTCTCCTGCCCTTTCTGAGCCTTGGTCTGGCTGGAGACCAGGCTTTCCACGGCATGTTGGCACGGCCACCTGTGACTTGGCACACCTCTCATGAACCCTGGCTCAACCTAGCAAGGCTCAGAGAATGGATTTGTTCTCCCATCTTTTGGCAGGGACCATGGAGGGAAAGTCCTGGGGCAATAAGGATTGTTTCCATGGAAACTCGATGGGAAATTATGATGGGGAGTGGCTAAAACAAAGAGTTAAAGGATGGGCATTTGATGGGGTGGCCCTGGGAGGAGAACCAAGGGGACACTGGGTTTCACCTGAGATGTAAAGATTTGGTACAAACAACATACAAGGCTGGGCTCTGCATTCAGTCCTGGAACCTACAACAGGGGGTGATGCAGAGACCTGTAGTCTGAACTCAGGGAGTTGTCACCTACTGTCCTTTCTCCAGTCCTGTCTGGATTTGTCCTCAATGAGACAATCACAGCTCTGCGGTGATTTCCACTTGGGTTTCCTCCCCCAGATAACCTCCTGGCATCAGAGCGGGGAAACAGTGGCTATTCCTACTGCCACCCTACCCACCACCTGTGCCTTCCCATGATACCTCCGGCTTCCTCCCTAAGGCCCTTCTAAGGCACTGTCTTAGCAGATAAGAGTCCTGAGGAGATGAACCAGAGTTCTTTTAAGAGAAAAGTAGACAGGGGAAGACTCTTTATGGCAAAAAAAAAACCATCAGGAGGCACCCATTTCATTACCTCCCATCTTCTTCCCAAGGGGTCAGAGAGATCATTTTACCTGGTCTCTCATTGAACCTGTCCCACCCGGACACCTCTATCTTATTTATGATTACCGGATCCTACAGACTGGCTGGTAGCCTATGGACCACAGGTAACATAAGTGAGCTCTGTCAAGATGTGGCCCAACACTGTCAATCCCACCGTCCAGCCAAGCTGCCCTGAGACATGCAGTTGGTCATGAAGGAAGTAGGCCAGCAGTTGGACCTCAAATTCCTCACTGTCCCATTGCTTATGTCCAGGGCCTTGGAAATGTCTGTGACCACTGGGAATAGACCTAGTACCAAATACCAAAGTCTCTGTTCCACTTGTCATACCAAAGAGGGGGCCGCTGCAGAATGGGGATTCTGGGACCTCCAATCTCAGCCACCACCCCCATCTTCTCCTGCAGAAAGCCTCTTTCCAAGTTCATGGCCAGCCCAGAGCCCCAGCTCAGCTAAGAGCACTAAGTTTGGTCTCTTGCTAACTCCCTGCCGTGAGCTCTGTTCTCTATGCTCCAGCTTTCTCACAGGTGAGAAAGTGCCTGCTCCAGGCAGAGAAGTCCTGAGGGCTCCGGAGCAAAGATTCTGAGAGGCCCACGTGAGATCACAGAGTGTGGGGAAGCAGCAGAGCTCACAGAGGCGCGCTGAGCCTCTGTCACTCCCCGAACGCCCACAGGAGTGCGTCATGTGACAGCAAGCAGCAATCCAGGTATGAAAGCATGCCCTTTGTCCCTGGAGGAGGCCCCCAGGGCTCTGTCAGTGTGCCAGAACCGCTGCTTTCAAAAAAACAAGTTAATATGTTTTCTATCATTTAAGTGGTCGCTGAGGCTTAGTGTACAGAACTCCTCAACTGATTAAAAACAAAAGATCTAACATTTTGTTTGAGTCCAAAAACTGTAGAAGCCAGTTAATCTGTAAACGGGTACTTCAGAACACTCACTGGGAGAAGAAGTGTTGGGGGAAGGGGCTGGAGGAAAGATCTAGAATATTGTCCTTCATTCTTGTTCTCAACACAACTGCAGTATAAACCCCAGGAATCGTTGGTAGAGACAGCACCCAGAGCATCCTTGGACAAGGTGTGGGGATGAAGACCGAGCGACTGTTACCTGCACACAAGAAAGATGCTCAGATCAGAGGGAAGGTCCAAAGACCCTGCACCCCTCGAGAGTGGGCCAGAGTGAGATCTGGTACCCTGCACACATACCCAACCCTGCTCAAACCCAAGCCAGTTCAAAACAGAGCCGTGTTCAATCAGGGCTGTAGCAGCCTGGCCCTGACCAAAGTCATTAGGAAGAGAAAGGGCCTCACCTGTTCCCTGGGAGTGGACCGCCCCAGTTCAAAGAACATAACTGTTGTTCCAGCCGGGAGATGCGGAATGCCAGATAGGACGAAGACACCACTAAGAAGCAGATCCTGGAGAAACAGGAGCAGTGAGGGGGTGACTTGGGTTCTTCATATTCTCTCTCTCTCTCTCTCTCTCTCTCTCTCTCTCTCTCTCGTGTGTGTGTGTGTGTGTGTGTGTGTGTGTGTGTGTGTGTGTGTGCATCCACAGAGGCCAGAAGAGGGCATCAGTTCATCTAGAACTGGAGTTACAAGTGGTTGCAAGCATCTGACACAGGCATTAGAAAACAGAACTGTGTAAGGAAGGCAAGCAGGCTGAACTGCTGAGCCAGCTCTCCAGTCCCTGGTTTGCTTTGTTGAGAGAGAGTTACATTACATGTAGCCCAGGCTGGCCTCAAAAGTCATATGTAGTCAAGGATGGCCTTGAAGTCTTGAGCCTTCTGTTTCCACTCCCAATTGCTAGGGTTATAGGCACATGCTGTCGTGCCTCGTTTATACGGTGCTGGGGGATCA
Source organism: Myodes glareolus (assembly GCF_982192425.1). NCBI lineage: Eukaryota > Metazoa > Chordata > Mammalia > Rodentia > Cricetidae > Myodes > Myodes glareolus. Next base: position 18,458,776 of record NC_142029.1, on the reverse strand, counting down.
AACCCAGGGCTTTGTGCCTGCTAGGACAGCACCCTACAACTGAGCTACACCTCCATATATTTTTTTAGTTTAGCTTAGCTTTGTTTTTAAGACAGTCTGAATACATAGCCCAAGCTGGCCTGGAACTTACTAAGCAGTTCAGACTGAACTCAGCTCCACGATCCTCCTACCTTAGCCTCCAAGTTACAGCGTGGGATTACAGGTGCATCAAGTGCCACCTAGGAGTCGAGCCTTTCTCCTGAAGAAAGGGCATTCATGGAGGCTCACCAGAAACAGCAGGAGCACTCCCCCATTCTCCAAACAGCAGGCTTTAAAGAGCCCTTTGCTCCCATTCATTAAGTAGGCCTGGCATCGTTCTTCTTAAAGGCCACAAGGATGGCCTGAGACTTGTCACTGCAGAAATGTCCTTACAGTTAGCAAGAATTCTATCGAGGCCCTTCAGCTGAGCCACGGAGGAAGCCAGATAAAATGATTATCCTACTTTCTTTCTTACTAGCCACCTTGGTGTTTCCTACAGCTTCTCCAGGGGCCATTAAGGTGATGTCAATCTCTAAGCTGGCCCATTCCCCTACAAAGGCTGGGGCTGAAAAGCAAACCTAGACGGCAGAGACAGAGGATGTGGGTGATGCAAGGTTAACAATCTAAAAGCCTTGGGTGGGTTGAGATGCTCCAGACAGGAACATTGGCTTGACTGAGAACATCCGTGGGAGTTTCTGAGCTCCACAGATTAACCTCACTGGTATCTCCCACTTCCAGACTTCAGGGGAACGGACCTGCTGACGGACTCTTCCATCCCAAAGCTCCCCCTTTTCTACCCTATTAAGCCCCCAAGACCCCCATGCCACACAGACACAGTCTCACTTGCACAGCGAAGTGCAGTCCTTCAGCTGTCCTGATTAAAGAACAATTCTGTTTCTGGGGGTGCCCATCTTCTACCCTGTATTTCCATGTTGCCTCCGTCGACCCCATCTAACATTTGGTGCCCAAACCAGCAGGATGATTCGGGGTCCCACATCCCAGCCCCTCGCATCTCGGTCTCTTTTCCGAGACCCATATCACATAGCACGTGGCCCCTTGCCAATTTACTAGGGCTTACCAGCCACCAGTCTCAATTGGAAACCTCTGGGTTTTTGGCCTACAAAGTAAATCAGTGTGGGTCTTTCCCCCTCATCTGCCTCCCCACCCCTACCCCGACTCCTGTTACGGTCTTCTGTTCCCCAGTCTTCTGTTCCCCAAAGCAGCGGCCCTGTGCCAATTGTCTGTTGGACTGCGTCTACCACCAACACAGCGGAAGGTAAGGCCTGGCTAATGCCTGGAGGTGTACCAGACCCAGGCCCTCTTCACAACTCTGGGAGTTCCTAGGCTTTGACCACATGATTTTCATAAACAGGGGATGCCCTCTTCTGCAGATGTGGCTCCTCCCTTCAGCCACTCTCTAACCCTAGGTGATGACCTGGGCAATGACTACAGCCTCTCCCCAGGCTAGTTCAAATGAGAGATCCTGCCTCCATATAGAAGTTGGAAAGCAGGCTGGAGAGATGGTTCAGTGGTTAAGAGCACCGCCTGCTCTTCTAAAGGCCCTGAGTTCAATTCCCAGCAACCACATGGTGGCTCACAACCATCTGTAATGAGATTTGGTGCCCTCTTCTGGCCTGCAGGCATGCATGTAGGCAGAATACTGTATACACAATAAATAAATAAATCTTAAAAAAAAATAAGTTGGAAAGCAATCAGGAAAGACACTTACAATGTTAGTGTTAATCTTTGGCCTTCATGGGCACAGGTATGTATATATATATATATATATATATATATATATATATATATATACATACATACATACATGCAATCACATACATTTGAACATGCATGCATATAAACATGTTATAAAAAAAAGAATAAGGAGAGAGGGATACAGACAAGCCAGGGATTCTGAAAATTGTCCTGATGGTAGGCAGTGGAGAAAACGGGTTTCTCTGGCTAGTATTTCTCTCAGTTATCCGATAGCTCCCCAAGCCCGGGCAGCAACTTTTCCTTTTCTCAACAGTTTACCCTGCCCCTTGCCATAGCACTGCCTGAAGTCTGAATATGAGGACTCAGACATAAAGCTGGGAGGATGGGTCACGAGACCTTCAGAACTTGGAGTTGCTCTGGACCATCCCCTTGGGTCTAGGTAACAGTCAGCCCTCTAAAACCCCCGTTAAACCATAATCACCATGACGACTGCCACTCTGGGTTACAGACCTCGCTTGGTATAGACACCTACATCACAAAGATGACTTTGAGAAGCCGAGAATCCCACAGCCTCAATTCCTGGTCCATGGTGGGCTCTTCCTCCAACGCATCTTCCTCACAGACGGCCTCTGCAATGGGAGAGCAGCTAGGCATCTTCCTGGGGCACTCGGGGTCCCAACCAGAGTGGGGCAGCTCCCCCTCCCTTCATGTGCTGAAGCTGCTTGGGCTCTTGGACTTTCCATATGGATTTGGAGAAAGAAAGAAACAGCTCTCAGAAGCCTGGCTGGCCACGCGGGGCTCTTTGCGTAGAAGTGAGAAAAAGGGTTAAGACTCTACAAGCAGTTGCCACAGACAAGATCCTGAACTCACCAGATCCTGGAGGCTTTCTGGAGGGGAAGCAGCTATCTGTGGAGTCTGGAGGTATCCGAGAGACACAAGAGATGTTGTCTGGGAGTGACAGGGAAGTGGAGGCTGGGCACACTTTTCTCCACTTCATCTCAGGAATAAGGACTTCCTGTGGAGAAGACAGACTATGAGCATCCCCGGTCCTAAGGAGCCCACTCCAGGGTTATCAAGATTTTCTCCAGATGCCTACTCAGGAGAGGACTATAGCAACAGCATGGTTCTTCTGGAAACTCCTTGGTTATATCACCCTTTGGTCAGAAAGCATCTTTTAAGTATTAGTAACTGTAATTATACCATTCAATATTACTACTGAAAAGACATTTGGTTGAATTTTATGTCATTTTAAATGATTTCGTACATATACAATGCACCATAACCATTTGTTCCTTCTGTTATCATTTTTACTCTTGTCCCCGCTGGTCCTTTTTGTCTTAGCGTCTTGTCCCCGCCTCCTTTCGTACCTATTGCTTTATGGTTGTTGTTTTTGATCCACTGAGTTTTTGAGTTTGCTTGTATGAGCATGGGCAACTTATCAGTAGCTAAAACACTGAAGAAAATGAAACCTCCTCCCCCCAAACAATATGTCTGAAGACTACAGTGAAGAAGTACCGTGGTCATCTTCGGTCAGACAACCCGAGTACGTGCTCAGATCTGAGTTCAAGACTGCCTCAGATGGTACAAATTATGGCTTATTTAATCTAGATCCTAACTCTGAACAAGCCACTGACCTTGGCAGAGGTGAATTATGGTTCCAATTAATACAAAAGGAAACAACGACTTCTACTCCTGGCATGATATTCTGTATACTGCATGCCTGGCTAAATGCTTCATAGTCACTGAGGAGGCTCTAAACACTTCGAGGTCACCGACACTTCATCTCTGCCCTCAGAACTCAACTATTCCTACACAGGGCCTTAGCTCCCGGAGAAAAGCAGAAGTCTGGGTTGTCAGTGACAGCTTTGGGGTTCTTTTGTTTTTTAACGTATTCATTTTGTATGTGTGTGTGTGTGTTTGCCTGCTTGTGTGTGTGTGTATTTTGCCTGCTTGTATTTGTGTGTGGTGTTTTGTCTGCTTGTATTTGTCTGTGTTGCCTGCTTGTTTTTGTGTGTGTGTGTTTTGCCTGCTTGTATTTGTCTGTGTGTGTTTTGCCTGTTGTATTATGTGTGTGTGTGTTTTGCCTGTTGTATTATGTGTGTGTGTGTTTTGCCTGTTGTATTATGTGTGTGTGTGTTTTGCCTGTTGTATTATGTGTGTGTGTGTTTTGCCTGTTGTATTATGTGTGTGTGTGTTTTGCCTGTTGTATTATGTGTGTGTGTTTTGCCTGTTGTATTATGTGTGTGTGTTTTGCCTGTTGTATTATGTGTGTGTGTTTTGCCTGTTGTATTATGTGTGTGTGTGTTTTGCCTGTTGTATTATGTGTGTGTGTGTGTTGCCTGCTTGTATTTGTCTGTGTGTGTTTTGCCTGTTGTATTATGTGTGTGTGTGTTGCCTGCTTGTATTTGTCTGTGTGTGTTTTGCCTGTTGTATTATGTGTGTGTGTGTTGCCTGCTTGTATTTGTCTGTGTGTGTGTTTTGCCTGTTGTATTATGTGTGTGTGTGTTTTGCCTGTTGTATTGTGTGTGTGTGTTTTGCCTGTTGTATTGTGTGTGTGTGTGTGTTGCCTGTTGTATTGTGTGTGTGTGTTGCCTGTTGTATTATGTGTGTGTGTGTTGCCTGTTGTATGTCCTCTGCAAGAGCAGCAACCACTCTTAACCACAGAGTGTTCCTAACCACAGAACCACCGCCCCAGCGCCTGGCTTTGGAGTTCTTGTCTAAGGACATGTCTGTGGCTTTGCAAGTCCTCCTTCCTCTGAGAAAAGAAAGAGGATGGCTGGCTGGCTTTGCATCCATTTGGTTTGGGACTCAGCCCAGCCAGTGTTTGGGGGACATACTTCTGTCAGAGTCGGCAAATCTGCTGAGGCCTAAAGTGCTCCACATGGCATGCAGTCTAGGAGTCCCTTACCAGTGTGGCCACTGGCTCTAGAACCCGTACCCTAATTCTACAAGGTGGCCCTAAGGTTTTGGAGCCCCGCTCCCTCACAGGCCCTGGCTCCCAGCCTCAGCTCTCACCGGAGACTCGCACTCAGCTTCCTCAGAGCATTTCCTCACACTCAGACTCTTCTTGCTGGAAGGCTGGGGAGGAAAGGGGAGAAACAGGCGAGATCAAACACGGGGAGGCCCCACAAACACGCTGCCTGTGTCGGGTAAATTCCAGGTCAGAGTTTCTACACAGTGGGGAATTGGGGGTGTTTTGTACTACTGTAGGGAAGCAAATCCCAAGCAACTCATTTTCCATGCCCCTGCCCCCATCCTACTTCCCTTTCTTCACCTTAGCCATAGGGTACACTGAGAAGCAGCCATATGCCCCTGTATCTCTACACTTAGGAAGCATAGGTGGGGACACACCAAGACTGGCCAAAAGATATGCCAATGCCAGGTGGTGGTGGGGCACACCTTTAAGCCCAGCACTCAGGGACGTAGAGGCAGGTGGATCTCTGTGAGTTCAAGGCCAGCCTGGTCTACAGAGTTAGTTCCAGGACAGCCAGAGATACACAGAGAAACCCTGACTCAAAAAACAAAAACAAAAACAACAACCCAAAAGATATATCAGTGATGCAGAGTTCAAATACAGTCTCTGGTGTATTGAGCTCCGACAGTAAGTCCCCTCTCTCTGCTCCCATTCCTGGTGCTAGAGAGACAGGTTAATCTCCCCGAATTGCCTTCTCCCGTGACCTGGGTGCAGCCTCCTAGGTCAACTTTGCCTCTGGGTTCCATACCTGCAGGTGGGTGCAGACCCTCCTCAGCACATCATAAACACTGTCCCGGGAGAGCAGAGACACAAAGACGTACTGGGACATGCAAGGAAAACAGAAAGGACTAGAGTGAGATGGGGCTTCTTGCCGTACCAGCAGACCATGCCCATGGATCAGGGCCAAGCCCAGAGGTGGACGGGGCCATGAGAACCAACAAGACCACCACCTGGAACAGCTACAGGGTAAGAAGTCCAAGTCTGGGAGTAAGCAGGCCAGCATCAGGCCATGAGTGTCGAGAGCTATGGTGGGGAGAAGGACAGGAGAAGTCGTTGGCCCGGAGACCCACAGACCTTCTGGCTAGTGTTGGTGGTGATGGCCAGTCCATTGGGAAGGAGTCGCGCCATCTTGTGTTTTTTGATCAATTGCACAGATACCACAGGAATGACCACCTGAGAGAGAGAAAGAGAGAGAGAGGCATGCTTCTCTCAGGACTTACCCCCCAAGAACACAGGCCCTGGGTGTAGACACAGCTGGCACTCAGCCAAGAATGCACACCCTGGTGAAGCCTTGCTTGTGTGTGGTAGCAGGGGGCATCTAGACCTTTCATGGTCTCATTCAGGGTCTCCTTCCAACTATGCCCACCTCTGTGCCCCAGCCTGGATAACACATGCTGCTTCAGATTCTCCTCTGCGCATGATCCCTGTTATCCAAGACTCTAAAGACAATTGTTCGACTACTCACCGAGTCCCCTGAGCTGGCCCTTAGTCACACCCAGTGACTCTCCCTGAAAATGACACCAGACTCAGACCCTGAATTCATTTCTGATATATCTGAAGCCAGTATAATTTAGCTGTCCATCGTTCAGGCCAGCAGATGTAGAATCATCTGTGTTTTTGGAGGAAGAGAACTACTTCCCTGAACATGGGATGAGATACCTTAGTGCTGCTCATCCAGCCAGTGAGAGGCTTCACCATGTGCTGAGGACATGGCTAGAGGCATGCATACAGGACAGGAGACCGTCCCTCCTCTGGTCCCGGGCAAGGGCCTTACTGGTTCCTAGCAACCCTCACCACTCATGACTACCTTGATATCCTTGCCAAAGAGGCTGGCATGGAAGCAGAGCCAGTTAGGAGAGATATAGAGCCGGCCATGGAGAAGGAGGTCTCTCTGGAGGGCACAGGAACACACTGGGAAGTCACAGGAGAAAGGATGGCCATGAGGAAGGTTAACTCAGAGAAGGCCCAGGTCCGGACCCTCTTACCTCTTCACCTGTCCTCAGACTCTCCTGTCCCCATTCCCAGTCTATCCCACAAGCACGCAAAGAGTCCTTCTGAGAATCCCAAGTGTCCCACTCCACCCCACTAGACTACTAGATGTTTCCTCTTTCTCCACTGTCCACAAGGTCTGAGCAACTTCCTGTCCAGGTCTCTAGCCCCAGATTCCTGTTACCTCAGGAAGAGGCTTTACCCTGCCCCGAGAAGAGGATCTAGCTTGTACAAATGTCCCTATGTGCTCAGGGCGGGGTCTGGGCAGGGGACAACACTCTGTCTGCATTGAGAGCGGAACGGAAAGAGCTTTCCTCCCACAAACCTGCAGAACTCAACCCCGCATCCCACACCACACTGTCTCCTCAGGCTTTTGCAGAAAGAAGGACCTGCCGCATCTAAGTCATTCCCACATGTAAATTAAGCACAAAGGCTCCCAAGAAAAGGCCTGGGTACCCAGCAGCCGTGCTCACCTTTGAGAACCATCTCTTCCAAGGGGATGTCTTTAAACAGCTTGTGGTACTGCTGGTTGTACTTGTTCAGTGGTGTCTGCAAACACAAGACCCGGCTCTGAGAGGCTAGCGGTCAGACCACCACAGGGCCCTGCTCTGGTCACCGGGAGATCAAGGGTGTGAAGGGCTGAGTTCCAAGTCTAGCTTATCTCCTGGTAATGTTGAGTTCTTACAGGGAGCTGGTGACTACAGGGAACACACCATCCCCATCAAGGCAAGGCTCTCACTCGGGTCTCCTGGGGCTTCTGCTAACAGGCCTAGTGGCCAAGAGGTCAATAGTGAATTCAGGCATCCCAGTACACCTCCCTCAGAGAGCAGACAAAGGGGGCCTCCACACACTTACCCCTTCCCGGCCATACTTCTTTATCTCTTCACCCTTCGAGCCTTCTGACCAGTGTAGGCTGCAAAGGAGAAATTTCATTCCAGGGACAAGGAACCCTTGAGTCCGGCCCATGTATCCTCAGTGCCAGTTCTGCCCTGGCTTTGAGCCAGAAGATTGGAGCAGAGATTGGCGACTAAGGCCCTTCTCTAAGAGACACAGTAAAGTGGTAAGGACTGCAAGCACGCTGCTCATCCCTGGGGAAGGGCACTTGCGAGGCCGCCTTCCCAAGCAGATTTGAGTGACACCCACAAAGGTATGCTTGGCCTGAGCCTCCGTCTCCCACAATGCTGAGGAGCTGCTCAGCCCTGAGCAGCAAAGACACCCCAATTTCTCTAGCCAAGGAGTAGGCAGAGGCACAAGCAATGTGGGTTCAGGGACCATAGTCTAAGGGTGTACAAGCCAGAAGCGTTAGACTCACAGCTCCAGGGCCATGATACAGACAGATCTGCCCTCCTTACGGCCTCCTGGGGCAGCGTGCACCTCCTCATTGAGGCACTGAGCACATTCAACTGACTGACTGAGGCTACTGAGCAGGAAAGAACGTGCTGAAATACAAAGCATTGCTCTGGCCAGGTTGGCCCAAGGACAGGTGGGCAGGGAAGAAACTGGTAACCTGAGAAGCCTGGTCCCTGCAAGGTTCCAATGCACTGGGTCAGGCTGGAAGGGTGGGAGGAAGAGGCCTCAGCAGGCTACAAGGTGTGCTAAGGTGTTCTGCCCGACTCAGACCTACGATGCCCCCACCTCTCATATTTATATGTCTGTCTGTCTGTGTGTCTGTGTGTGGGGGGGGGGCCGGAGGACAACCTTGAGAGCAATCCTCAAGAATGCCATCCACCTCTTTTGAGTCAGGGTCTCTCACCTGTCTGGAGCCCTCCCGTTAGGCTAGGCTGGCTGTCCAGTGAGATTCTCCTGTCTCTACCTCCCTGGCACCAGAATTAGAAAAACACATCGCCACAATCAGCCTTTTTCTCTCACATGGGCACTGGGGATTGAACTCAGGTCCTCGTGCTTGGAAAGACCAGTGCTTTATTGACAAAGGGATCTTTCCGGTCCCTTAATGTCCAGCCACGAGCAGGTCACCTCCTGACAGTCCCCACCCTTCCTAGTCTGGACTTGTGTGTGATCGGAAAGGGGCCTCACCTGTCACCTGGGGGTTCCTGGACCTTTTCTGGTTTCTCTGTGCAGGGTGCAGAGCTCTTCAGAGACGCTGTCTTCCCATGCATTTGTTGTTTGCTAGAGGGAAATGTGTCCATGTTAGAAAGGAAGAGTAGGGACGTCTTTTCCTATCAGCCTCACTCTGTCCATCCAGAGCAGCGGGTCTGTCCCCTGCCCTTGCTTGATGTACAGTGTAAAGTTGAAGATGTCATAATTTGGAGTCGCTTCCAAAGGCTGTGCCCATTGACCCAGTGACCAGCCTTCGGAGAGGGAGCTCATTTTCCCATTTCCAAGCACTGTTCTCACTTCTGCCCATTTGATAGGCCATACTATGTCACCTTCATTTGCATTTTGTCTACTGGAAGGTGTCTCCCACAGCGTCTTGCCTAGAAACCTAAAGTTCAGTTAATACCTGGCCCAGAACAAAAGATCAGTCTGTCTACCTCGTTTTAATTTCTAGGCAACTGCTTGCAAGTCTAGGAAGAGTTGAGCCTCCAGCCCCACCCTGGAGGACGGACACAGACGTGTTCATGTTGAAAGTGAAAGTTTCTAAGGTGCCCTGGCAGCTACTGTAAACTATCAGTTTCTGGGAAAGGCTGCAATGTACAGGGTCCTTTATCAAATGCCATTAGAGATGTGGAAGGTAGATTCCAGTCAGCCTACAAGGGAGGGTGGCTGCGAGGAGGGAGTGGACTGCCCAGACTCGGAAGTGGTGGCTTAAGTCACTTTCAGACAATGAGAGTACCTCAGTCATGACAGCCAAGCTATTTCAAAAATATCCTTTTTCAGGCTGGGGAGAGAGCTCAGTCTGCAAAGGGCTTCCTTGCAAACAGAAAGACCCCAAGGCGATCCTCAGAACCCACGTAAAGATACCAGGCATGGCAGCACGTACTGTAATCCAAGTACTGGAGAGGCAGAGATGGGCAGTGGGCTCACTAGGCAGCCAGCCAAATCTCCTGGGAAAGCTCCAGGCCAATGAGAGACAAAAATAACAACAGCTTCCACACGTGTGTGCATCCATGGGCTTGGACAACTGCCACACCCACGTGTGCCCTCACAGGCACATGCAGACAAACACTTTGTCTTCTTTAAGAGACAGAATTACAGACTTGGCCCAAGGTCCTCCAGGACCCTCAGAGTTTATCTAGGCTGACACCCCGCAACCACAACATCATACAGATCAGAAAAAAAGTTAACCCTGACAAGGGACAGGCCCTGTCCAGTGTCACATTGTGAAGATCTGTCAACCTCACTTATAACATTGGCCTAGTCCCGTGTGACCCGGTGACCTATCTCCTCAGCCTCATAGAAGGTTTGACATGCATATCACCACACACAGTTTTACACCGCGTGCTGTTTCAGCCCATGATGGGCAACTCACCTGTGACATAGCTCCCTAAGATACACCACCCAGCGATGTCTTGGTTCCTGTAAGCACACTCTGTGTTTGCACAACAGCAAGATCTACTAATGACACATGTCTCAGAATGTTTCTTTGTGGCTAAATGACTCATGATTGTATTTACTGAAGGAAGTAACAGACTATTCTTGCAATTTGATCCTCTGGCCCCTCAGGTTAGTTTCTGGGTATACTTGGCTTTATCCCTTCCCACTTTGCAGAGGGCTTTTCTCCTAACCTTTTAATGTTTGCTGTAAAGAATGTGGTAAGTCTAAAGCATTTATAAACGATTGAAATCATCCATTAAAAACTTCCCTAAAAGTTTCTGGGGGGATGGTGGTGTACACCTTACATCCCAGCACTCAGAGAGGCAAAGGTAGGCGGATCTCTATGAAGTCAGCCCAGTCTGCAGTTCTAGGACAGGCAGTGCTATAGAGAAATCCTGTCTCAACACACATACACACACACACACACACACACACACACACACACACACCCCAAAACAATTCCCTAAAAGAGCTGAGGATGTGGTTCAGTTGATAGTGTGCTTATCTAGCATGGAGCAGGTCTCAAGTTGGAGGTCAGCCTAGACTCCATAATGTGAACCTGTTTCAAAGAAGAGAAGGAAGAAGAGGGGGAGAAAAGAAAAATTCTATTCAAGTCTTTTACCCATTTTCTTAACCTTAAGCATAAATGAATGTTTTATATAAATGTATTGCAGAGCATACAATCTGTTCTGTGACTTTTGTTGTTCCATAGAAATTCTCCCAAGTTACCATTTACTCCTGAGATAGAGTCTTTTTGGTTTTTCGAGACAAGGTTTCTCTGTATAACAGCCCTGGCTGTCCTGGAATTCATTTTGTAGACCAGGCTGGCCTCAAACTCACAGAAATCTACCTGCTTCTGCATCCCAAGTGCTGGATTCAAGGTGTGCACCACCACACCCAATCTGAGATAAATTCTAAAAAGGAAAACTAGAGGCCTGAAAACCAACTTTTCTCAAGCTCTTTAGAGCCACCTTCAAACTGCTCTGCATATGCTATGCCAACTAACCCAGTGACCAGCACCTGAAAAGCTGTCCACTCCCCATACCCAAGTTCTATTCGGAAAATCTTCTTTTCTCATCTTTGTTGATTTGATAGCAAAAACTGTGTCCTTTAATTTGGGAGGGGGGTGAGCAGAAGTTCAAGGTCATCGTTGATTACATAGAGAATTCAAGGACTGGGACCTGTCTAGTAAGAAAGGTGGACCAGAAAGAGGGCTCAGGGAATAAAGGCACCTGCTGGCAAGCCCAACAACCTGAGTTCAATCCCTGAACCCACATACTGGAAGGAAAGAATAGACTGTCCAAAGTTGTCCTCTGACTTTGACATGTGTGCCAAAGCACATATATGCCCACACATATGCACATACACATGTACATAAATAAAATAATTAATGAAAAAAGAAGGGAGAAAGAAAGGCAGGCAATGGAGCTGGGGGCATTGTAGCACATACCTGTGATCCTAGCACTTGGGAGGCAGAAGCAAGGAATCCCAGCATGCCTAAGGCTACCCTGGTCTACCATAGCAACTTTTAAGCCATCCAGAGCTTACATATCAAGACTCTGTCTCAAAAAATAAAAAAGAGCTGGTGAGATGGTTCAGCAGATTAAGGGACTTGCCACTAAGCCTGAGGGCCTGAGTCTAATCCCTGGGAGTCACATGTTGGGAAGAGAACATTGATTCCCATGAAATTTTCCTCTGACCTCCACATTCTTGCCGCAGCACATACATATCCCCCACACCATACTCATATATGTGCATTACATGCACACACAAGTCAACAAATGTAATAAATATTGAAAAGGAATAGTAGGCACACAGGAAGCAGAGGCAGGTGGATCCCTGTGAGTTTGAGGCCAGCCTGGTCTACAAAGTGAGTTCCAGGACAGCTAGGGCTGCTCCACAGAGAAATCCTGTCTTGAAAAAAAAATGAATAAATAAACCGGGCCTTTAATCCCAGCACTCAGGAGGCAGAGGCAGGGGGATCTCTGTGAGTTCGAGGCCAGCCTGGTCTACAAGAGCTAGTTTCAGGACAGGCTCCAAAAGCTACAGAGAAACCCTGTCTTGAAAAACCAAAAAAAAAAAAAGAAAAGAAAAGAAAAAAATGAATAAATAGATAAGCGAGGAGAGCGAGGAGAGAGAGAGAGAGAGAGAGAGAGAGAGAGAGAGAGAAGCAGCATAGTACCATAAGAAGACCTTCAGGCTGAGTGGCTTTCTAGCACTCGCGTTAGAACCTGCCAGGCCATGGGGCACCTGATAACTACTTGGACTCTGACCCATGGGGGAACTTTAAGAGCAGGGAGCTCAGGCCTCTACTTGACTCTGTAGGCAGCTGATGTCCATCCCCCTGCCATCGATCTTTCCTGAAAGCAATTTCTCATAACCCAAAGGTCATAAATCATACCTACAAGGCTGGAGAGATGGCTCCGGAGTTAAGAGCACTGGCTGTTCTTCCAGAGGTCATGAGTTCAATTCCTAGCAACCACATGGTGGCTCACAACCATCTATAATGAGATCTGGTGCCCTCTTCTGGTGTACAGGCACAACACTGTATACGTAATAAGTAAATCCTTAAAAAATAAAATAAAATAAATCATACCTACAACCCTGAGCTCCAACCCATCCCTATGTTCAAACAGTGGAGCTACTATCAGGGTCTAGGATACTGAAATCTGAAAATTTTTTTCTTAGAGTTTAAAAATGCATTTTAAAGTTGTGTGTATATGTGTCTGCCTATACGGTCTGTGCACTAGTGCAGAGCACTAAGCAGTCAGAGACGCTGATCCCCTGGGTCTGGAGTTATAGGTGGATATGAGCTGCCTGATGTGAGTGCTGGGTACCAAACCCAGGTCCTCTGCAAGAGCAGCACATACTCCTAACCACTGAGCATCTCTCTGGTCCAAAATCTGTACAAACCACAATAACCACTGCCATGGAAAGGATGGAAAAGGGAAATGGCAACATCTTTCAACAGTAAAGGGAGGATGCTCTCCTGAGCTGGGCTGGGTCTAAGGTAAGCCTAGGAGAGGCTCCAGGAGGAGCCTAGAGCCCCACAGGCCTGTGCAAAATTGCCGTCCACTCCGGCTTCCTCCAGGAAGGTCATTGAAGTTATCACTGCTTCTGGGCTGGGGTCTGCCCTAGGGCAACAGGGTGAGCTGGGCAGCAGCAAAGGGAGATGTCAAGAAAGGGTGATATAGAAAAGGAGGGAAAGGCAAATGAGTTGGAACCAGGGATGCAAGTCTCGCTGCCTCCCATAGACATCACAGAAGGGCCCCATGAGTTTAACCATCTCCAGATAGATACTCCCAAATCTCCCACCTGGGCAACCTATTGCCTCCCCAACTTCAGCTCTGTCCCCTGGAGGAGTCTATCAGAGTGAGCTCAGAACCACCTGTTCCCCATCCCAAGACAGCTTCTCTCTAAGCACCCAGTGAAAGGTTCCACCCTCCATCCAGTTACCCCTGGCGAGAATCTTCAAGTCAATCTCCTTCCACCCCACACAGTCCTGAGAGCCTGACCTGATTGATTAATCAAAATATCTGTTTCTCCACTGTTGCTACAGCACGCAAGCCCGGACATTGCCTGGTGTCTTCTTTTCTTGGATCCTGGCAACCTCTCCCTAGCCACACCTGCCCCAGCATCGCCAGCGTCACCTCACACACTGCCCCCCCTCCTACATCCACAGTCAGCTGCAACCAGCTCTGCCACAGCCTGTCTCTGAGAAATGCACTGAGGTCCCCAACCTGTGCCTGTCACTCCTAATCTTCCTGACAGGGTCTCACTGTGGAGCTGTGGCTGGCCTGGAACTCACACACTATGAAGCTGTATCTTATAGAAACCCACCTGCTTCCGTCTCCCCAGTGTTGGAATTAAAGTCCGCCGCCATGTCCAGCCCTGCTCCTCTTTCTACCCTCGCAACTTGCTACTCTACCCCATATAGCTCAGCTGAGCACCCCACTTTCTTCACCACAGCAGTCCCTCACAGCAGACCGCCTTCACTGCTTATCTACCTGGGGAGATCTGGGTCTTCTCTGAACCACCAGTTCAAATACCTCCCGCTGTGTAGTGCCAGCAGTTCAAATGCATTCCCGTTTCCCTGACCGGCTCCCTCTCTCCCTCTATATTCTTCATCCCTCATTGGCTGTTCTGCTTCCATTTCTTCCTTTCTCAGCTGAATCTGAGCTCCAACCGCAGTATGTCTGCATCCTAGCACACATCAACACTCAGTGTTTTCTGAAAGAAAAAGAAGGGGGTTTTCTGAAGGGAGGCAGTGAAGAGGGGGAGAAACAGAGAATATGAATACTTCTTGACACCAAAAAAAGAAGGGGAGGGGAGAGAAGAGGGGGGGAAAGCAGTAAGAATAAGTCAGAAAATGAGTGATGTCACATGGGCAAGGAAGGGAAGGATGGACAGGAGCTGGCAAGGTCACCCACGGTTGGATTCTTCCTTCCAGGAGCTGTGGCCCGAACGGGAGGCAGACAGTCCTGGCCTGGCACCAGGAGTCACTCAATCTACCGTGCTTGGCTGATCAAGGGACATAGAAGGCACACAGAAGCATAAAGAGCACTAGACAGCCAGATGCAGTGTGCATGCCTGTAATCCCAGCCTGATGCAGTGTGCATGCCTGCAATCCCAGCACTTGGGAAGTAGAGGTATCTGGACCAGGGCTCAAAGCCATCCTTGGCTACTTGTACATTCCAGGCCAGTCAAGGACATGAGATTATTGTCTCTGAGAAAGAAGGAAAAAGGAGAGAAGAAGAGAGACTAAGAAGGAGAGAAAAAGGAGACAGACAAGGAAGAGGAGAGGAGGAGGACCATCACAAGACAACATGGGATATCTATCTATTGGGTTAAAAACACAGGCGAATCCTGCAGCCTCCAGGGTACCAAGCTGCACTCCTCCTTTTGTCTGTATCCAGCCAAGGCTTCCTCCAGTTTACCAGGCCCTTTCCTGCCCTAGTCCTTCCTAACCTCAGAGCAGAGCTCCCTCCAGGTCTCCTCTGAGCCTCTGGCAGTAGCAATGCCTGTGGCTGATGCCAAAGCTGAAATCTCAGCCAGGCCCTGCTCCCCTGAACCAGCAGGGCCCCTGTGATCACAGGCAGGGCTTTCCCCACGACTCCCAGCGGAGTGTCCCTTGGGTGACTTCTCCCTAGGAAAGGACCACACTCTCCCAGGTTGATTTCTTGTGGACTTTTGAGATACTAGAGCTCCCTGTGGGTCCTGCCAACTCTTCTCAAAGCCAGGCTAAGCGCCAATGCCTCCTCTGTAGTCAGCCAAGACACTGAGACTCTGTGGTCACCAAGGAGAGAGATGCCAACAACGCTGTTCTCCTCAGACAAAGGCCACATCACCATGCAGGCCCCTGACAGGACAAATCCAAAAGTCATGGAAGCAGCCACAAGGGATAAGAAACTGGGAAGACTTCCAGCCTGGATAGAACTTCAGAAGCCAAGGCTCAGCATCCTGGGCTTGGGGTTCTGCCTTGAGGGTAGTTTCAAATCCCCCAGGCCTCCCACCCCACCTCCTGTTAGCACTAATGTGGGTCTACTAATTGGACTCACATTAGAGTCACCAGCAGGACTTTAGAGAAAAACAAACAATGCTGTGGTTGGACAGGTCCATAATTCCTGCACTTGGGAGGCTAAGCCAGGAGGGTGGTGAGTTCAAGGCCACCCTCCAGTATATAGTGAATTTAAGGCTAGCCTATGCTATATTTCAAAAAATAAATAAATAAAAATACCCAGAAAGGTCAGGTGGTGATGACAAATGCCTTTAATCCCAGCACTGAATTCAAGGCCAGTCTGGTCTACAGAGTTGGGTTCCAGGACAGCCAGGGCTAAACAAAAAAACCCTGTCAAAAAAATAAAAATAATTTATAAAAATGCCTATGAAGATATCCCAGGGAGGAATGGAGATCTGAGTTAGAGTCCTCAGGAGCCAAGCAAAGTTCATGGTAACTCCAGTACTCTGAGAGGTTGAGACAGGAGAATCCTCTGATGTTTGAGGACCAGTTAGCAATAAACCACAACAAAGATCCTGTCTCAAAGTCGGTGAAGAAGAGCGTGACTCTGAAGCTGTCTCCTGACTCCCATGTACGTGTACACACTCACACAACATGTACACACGTCATACACATGACACAGACACACATAAAAACAAAACAAAACAAAAAAAGGCGAGTGGTAGTGGCACACATCTTTAATTCCAGCACTCGGGAGGCAGAGGCTGGTGACTCTCTGTGAGTTCAAGGCCAGCCTGGTCTACAAGAGCTAGTTCCAGGACAGGCTCCAAAGCTACAGAGAAACCCAGTCTCGGAGGAGGAAAAAAAAAAAGAGGAAAATGCCTAAGTCCTGTTTAAAAGCAGTTACATCAGAGTCTCTAAGAGTTGTACTTAAACGGCTATTTTTAGGTTGCTATGACGCATAATTTACACACAGCAAAGGGACTGTATGCAAGGAAGTGTACAGTCCAAAACCTTCCTTTCCTTTTTGGTTATTTTTTCTTTCTTTCCTTTCCTTTTCTTTCTTTTTTTGTTTTTTTGTTTTGTTTTCGTTGTTGTTGTTAAGACAAGATCTCTTTATGTAGTCCTGGTTGTCCTGGAACTCACTAAGTAAATCAGACTGACCTTTGACCTTGGACTCAGAGATCTACCTGCCTCTGCCTCCCAAGTGCTGGGATTAAAGGTGTGCATCACCATATAAAGCAGTTCAAAACACAAAACGGGCAAACCAGCCCCCAGAACTCCTTCTTGCTCCTTGTAGTTTCGCCCCCACCATCCCAAGGAGAATCCAAACCCTGCCGTCTGAGGGCGGACTGCTGCCTGATGTGGGATCCCCTCTGTATGCTGCGAATACCAATGGTGGATAAAGAAACTGCCTTGTCCTGTTGATAGGGTGGAACTTAGGTAGGCAGGGAAAAGTAAACTGAATGCTGGGAGGAAGAAGGCGGAGTCAGAGAGAAGCCATGTAGCCCTGCCGGAACCAGATTGGTAAACCACAGCCATGTGGCAATACACAGATTACTAGAAAGGGGTTAAATTAAAATGTAAGAGCTAGCTGATAAGAAGCTAGAGCTAATGAGCCAAGCAGTGATTTAACTAATACAGTTTCTGTGTGATTATTTCGGGTCTGAGCAGCCGGGACAAACAAGTGATCTCATTACAACATGCTTCCTCTGTATGAGTGGGACCACGGAGATCCTGAACCCTGCCGTCTGAGGGTGGACTGCTGTCCCTGTAAGAATGGGACCACAGAGAGCCTGAACCCTGCCGTCTGAGGGCGGACTGCTGCCCCGTATGAATGGGACCATACCATCCATCTTACCACTCATCTGAAGACTCCAAGGCACATCCACAGGGTATGTAGATCTGTTTGGGACTTGGTTTTTAGAGACAGGGTCTCATGTAGCCCAGGCTGGCTTAGAACTTGCTCTATAGCTGAGGATGATCTTGAACTTCTGATCCTCCTGCCCCCATCTCCCACATGCTGGGATTATGGGTCTATGCCACCATGCACTCCTAGGGACTGAACTCAAGACTTGTGCATGTTAGGCTAGCACTCTTCCAAATGAGCTCTATCCCTAGTGCACGCTTTGTTACCTTTGTAAGCTGCATTTTCACTGATAATTCCTTTGTGTGAATATACTATAATTTATTGCTTTCCTTTTCCTGATGCCAGGCTTGGGCAGTCCCAAGTTTGGCTTGTTACCAAAGCAATGAGAAAGCTCTGGTTGCAGCCTTGCAAACACAAGTATTCACTCCTGTGGGTAAACACTCAGCACTGGCACTGCTGGGTCACAAGGCAGCTGTATGTTCAGTGTCTGAATTTTAAATGCTCCAAGGTGAGCGTTTGAAACCTGGAGGCGGAGTTAAGAAGCCACTGGCAGAGCCCTGACCGCCTCCTTTTCTGTGGCTCACAGGGAAGACCATGCCTCTTCTTCCCACGGCCAGCCTAACTAGGGTCCTGACTATACCAAGTTTCAGGAACATTGTAGCCAGACAGGATGACCCCCCCATGTCACTAGAGATTCTCCTTGCCTGTTAAGGTCATGCAATCCATTTCCTTCTGCCAAGGAAGGGATGGGTTGGCTTTCCCATGTGGTATAAGCTCGCTGGAGCCACACTGTATCCTCCCTGGGGAATCTTCCTGTGTTCTCTCAAAGCCAGAGTACTTCCACACAACCCAGAAATTGGCCGGCAAGAGCCCCCCTGAGGACAAACAGGACAATATATATGGAGTGGGGTGAGTCACTAATATGCTAAATGTGAGGATAAAAGGAAATTTCTTTCTTGAGCAAAAAATAATTCTGTAGTTGCTGTCTTGAGGCCACACCCAGCAGATACATTGCATTGAGAAAATGGCTGTGCTCTTTTGCTGACTAGAAAGAGGGACAGGAGATTCCACAGCTGAAACTCATACTGGTGCAATGGGGCAGGACTAGTACATTAGAGGTCACCTGCTAAGTCCCAGTCTTATTGCCTCAACTCAGCATCCCAGGAAAATGGCTCAAAAAGGAGCTGCACTTGTTAGGTCCCTGCCCAGAGAAGGATCTGAGGCCACCTAGACTAGCAATGCACTCAGATGAAAGGGGTGTGTCACAGGCCGGCAGAGGCTCTTCAGAGGGCTATGGAATGATCACACCAGTGTAGCCAGAACCACATGCATACCAGATTCAAGTGACACCTTCTGCACTTGGTCAGGAGCCTCCCCAGGGTGACGAGATTGCTAGCCCATCAGATTCCCTTTCTAATGGGTCCAGGCCGGGAAACAGGAGACTATGGGGAGGTGTGTGGTTAGAGTGAAGAGCAGGGGCAAGCTGTGCAGATGCTGCTGGAGGAAGGTCTAGAGCTAAGCAAGAGGCAGCAGAGTACAGACACAGGGAGGGGGCCATTGGCCAGACCTCTCTAAAGAGTGGGGGAGAGCTGCTCCCCTTGGCTGTCTATTAGCTTACAGTTCTGCCTGCAGTGCCCGGTGCTTGCAGCCAGACAGGACACCTCCAGGCCAGGTTTGCACCCAAACCATGCACCAAGTACAAAGATTAGATATCGTTTGGGCCATAAACAGGGAAAGTGCTGCTGCCTCCATTCTATGGCTGGAGAATGGGAAGCAACTGGACTCCGTGACCTGCCAGACAGCGCTGGACTGCCATGGAGGTGTCTAGCAATCAACTCTTCAGCCACAGCCACACCTGCATGAGTCTCGAAGGTCGGAAAGAGGAAAGGACTGAACCACGGTCAGTTCAAACCGTGACAAGTTTCCTTAGTCCAGGGAGTCATGTTTCTTTCTGGAAGGGTCTGTGGGAAAAGATGGTAAGCAGGTCCAGCTCAGGTTGCTACCTGACCACCTGACCTCAGTCCAGCTCTAGCCCTGTAAGAGCAAAGGTAGCGTCCCGAGACCCAGCACTAAAGCAAAAGCTCTTCCCCTCGTTCCTGAGTGCCTGGAGAATAGCAGCGCTGATTCCACTAAGTCTAGACAGTGGTCCGTCTGTCCTTCTTCCTTCCTTCCTCTCTCCCTCTCTTCCTCCCTTCTTCCCTTCTTCCCTCCTTTCCTTCTTCCTTCCCTTTCTTTCCTCCATCCTTCCTTCCTTCCCTTCCTTCCTTCTTGGTATCATTTATTCAAGTGACCTCAACTCACTAAGTAGCTAAGGACAACTTTGAATTTGAATTTCTGTCCTCCAGCCTCCACCTCTCAAGTGGCTGGGATTACAGGCCACATCCAGTTTATGTGATGCTGGAGACGGAACCTGGGGTTTCACACATGCTAAGCAAGCCCTCTACCAGCTGAGCTACAACCCAGCTAATGGTGCTCTTTTCAATATAGCACATAGCCTGGCTGCTCCAGGGCCCTGACGTTCTTCCCCTCCTGTAGCTTTCCCTGGGTGTAGAGTGAGGCTACAACTCCCTATAAAGACCCCAGGAGAGAGGACTGGAAAGGAACCAAAGAGAAGTATTGGAGCTGAGAGGACAACCCAGAAGCCCTCCACTCTGGGGAGTGGAGTTCCATAGATAGACAGTCCCCAATCTCTCTCTCTGTCTCTCTCTCTCTCTCTCTGTCTCTCTCTCTCTCTGTCTCTCTCTCTCTCTCTCTCTCTCTCTCTCCCTCCCTCTCTATGGGATTTCTCTATGTAACAGACCTCACTATCCTGGAACTTGCTTTGTAGATCAGGCTGGTTTTGAACTTTCCGAGATCCACCTGCCTCTGGGCCACCACTGGCTTCTTTACTCAAAGTACCAAATAAGCTGGGACAGCTAGGTGTGTGCAGACTCAGCCACTGGGAGGGGCACACTGGCTAAGCAAGAATGAGTTCTAACAGGAACAGAAGTTTCTTCTCCCTATAGAGAACTAAGAAACCCATGTCTTTCTGCCCAGTTTATTTTGAGAGCAAGACTGGCCTCCATCTTCCTACTGCAGCAGCCAAAACATTTGCCTGTGTCTCTTGCCTCAGTCCAGATCCGCCCTGTCCCCCAAGCCATCCTCTGTTCGGGTGACTGGACCACTCCAAGTTCTCCTGTTTCCTGACCGTTGAACTCAAATCTGGGCTCTCAGCCTGCCAAAGGGTTGCTGTGCCTTGTGAGACAGAGGTCACAGTAAGGTGCTCAACTGGCCTTGCTCTGGGAAGAGGGTACTGATGAGTGGCCCTCCCAGTTTTGCGTGGGCCATTCTCTGCCAGCCTGCTCCTACCCAGGACAGAGTCTCCTTGTCCTTGTCCCAGCACACTCCTCCCTGAAGCTGCAGCTGTGTCTAAGGAGGGAAGTGGTCTCCATCCTACCCAGAAGACTCTGTAGGCTGCATAGCCTGACCACAGAATCAGCTCCAGGATGAGTCTTCCCACTCAGTTCCCCACACTCCAGGGACCCCAGTTTCATGTGGACAGTGAGTGCTCAGAAATAATCCATGGAGGGCTGGAGAGGTGGCTCAGAGGTTAAGAGCACTGGCTGTTCTTTCAGAGGTCCTGAGTTCAATTCCCAGCAACCACATGGTGGCTCACCACCATCTGATCTGGTGCCTTCTTTCCTGCCTGCAAACATGCATGCAGACAGACACTGTGTACATAATTAATAAATCTTAAAAAAAGAAAAAGAAAAAAGAAATAATCCATGGACTAAACAAACACTCCCAGCTGAAGGGTTCCTCTGTGTATGCACTTTGTTTGGAAACAGAGGTCTCTTATGGCACAAATACAAGCCCTGGAGTGACAGCAGCTCCTGGCTGTACCTTGAACCTCTGGTGATCCTGTCACCTCCTTCAGAGCCTGCGCTTCTACAAAACAGAAGGACAGAAACTCCTCTTGCTTCTGAGCTGTGTGATGATCTGAAAGAGGTCAAAGTGCAGTGGGGGGGGTGTGAGGAGGGACTCCTACAGTCCTGCCCTTTGAGCTTCCCATTCCTTTCCAGCGCTGAGAGCTGCAGTTCCCATGTCCCACCACACTCCGCGAAAGACACTTAGAGGTCCAGCTCCCTGCCCACGGGAATTAACAATGTGGGGACAGGACTGGGCTTCGTATGCACTTACAGAGCTCCACATGTGTCCTGCATGCTTCGATCTTTGAGCTACAGCACAAGAAAGCAGGAGCCCGCAGGAGAAGGTATTCTGGTGCCTAAGCTGCACCAGGGAAGGGCTCCCACCTGCTGCCCAGGAGGCATACAACTACACCAGACCCAGCCATGCTCAGACGCCATCCTCTCTGCTCCTCCCTCCACTGGAAGTTTGAGGACAGCCATTGCTGCTTCTGTCCTGCCCAGAGCTCAAAGGCCTGCCGATTTAAAACAGCTGAAACCCGGGAGTTCCCCTTCCAGGACACCCAGGCTTTCCACAGAGCCCGGGCCACATCAGGGCACGCACTGAGTTCTACAAACTGTCTGACTGGCTGATGGCCTTGCCAGCATTGCCCACAGCTGGGGCAGCATCTGTCAAGCTGGGCCCCCTAGGCCCGATGACAGACCACTTTTTCTTGGCAGGCCCCTTGGGACCTGGCCATCTCCACACAAGAAGCTGGTCATTCAGGTCTAAAAACAGACTTGCATTCAGTCAGAAACAGAACACCCCTGTACTCCCAGTGGCCACTCTTCTGCAGGGAGGTACACAGACAACCTTGGCTACACAGATGCCCCAACCTAGGCTGCCAGGGGTGTGGCTCCTCTCTGAGGACAACTCAGCTCTGTTTACCCATGGATAGTGTCTAGCAGAGGAGCATCTGAGGATGTCCACCTCAGAATTCCTCTGGCTCTGCAGATCCACCAGACTCTGCTCAGAAGCACAGGCAACTGTCAGGCCTGAGAGACTAGGTAGAGGTGCGGGCAGAGAGGCAGGCCCCCTACAACTTCTGTTGGGGCCTCTAAGGAAGCCATTGTTGCTTTCTGGGACAAGCAAGTCTTCATTCAGAAAGTAAAAAGCAGAAGTCAGGAAATAGGGTGACCTACAGATGGTCACCCACCTTCTGCTTCAGGATTCCTGTCCCAGGAGGGGCTGGCAGTATGCTCAGAAGACAACCAGCTCCTCTCCCTTCTGCCTTCCTTCTACAAATTAATACCAACTGAAAAAATGAATGTTTGCTATTCCCTCAGCTCTGGGTAAGTGCTGTGTGTTTCAGGGAAGGAAGGCCAGGCACTAATTGCAACAAGCCTGCCTGCCCGGGGAGGCAGACAGGAAGCGAAGGTTTACATAAAGCAGCATGTATTTACAACTCTGTGGTGTATGCACCGAGGAGAAGCGAGGGTGCCAGGAGAAATTCTATCAGGGAGCCGGGCTCACCTGTGGAGGGCAAGGATGGTTCTTCTAAAGAAACAAACACCACACTGCTGAGCTCCACGGGACATTCACTGGTCGGAGAAAGACACTGGGGGCTTCAGAGGGATCGTTAGTGAGGTCAAAGGGCGGGAGGCTAGAGGTGTGGGACCGGATGTGGAGGACCACAGAAGCCCTGTGTCTGGACGGTGAACAGTGAGGCTGGAGAGGTGGCCAAAGCAGCCTGGTGTGGACACGGTGAGCCCTGATGGCAGTCACTACCTTACAAGCAGTGGGGACCCAGAGAAGGAATTTAAAGGAAGGGAGATACCATCAATTTTGGTTTTTTAAGTATAAATAGTGTATTAAATTACGCATGTGGGTGCCTGTGCACCTGTAGTGGTCGGAGCATAGCTTCAGAAGGTTGCTTTTTTCCCCCCGTGTGGTTTCCAGGGGTTAAATTCTGGTCGTCAGACTCGCTGAGCCATCATGCTAGAGCTTAACACTAAACTACATTCTTAAAACGATTAGGATGCTGGCCTGGTGGTGGTGGCGCACGCCTTTAATCCTAGCACTAGGGAGGCAGAGACAGGCGGATCTCTGTGACTTCAAGGCCAGCCTGGTCTACAAGAGCTAGATCCAGGACAGGCTCCAAAGCTACAGAGAAACCCTGTCTCGAAAAGCAATTTAAAAAGAACGAAAGAAAGAGAAAGAAAGAAAACAATTAAGATGCTAAGTTTTATGTTATGTGGATTTCTTAAATCAAAATTCATTCATTCATTCATCCATTTTGAGACATGGTCTCACTATGTAGATCAGGTTGGCCTTGAACTCACAGAAATCCACTTGCCTCCGTGTCCCAAGTGCTGGGATTAAATGAGTGGACTACCACACCAAGCTCAACAATTTAAAAAAGAATCCTTACAACTCAACAATAAAAAGACAAATAGCCCTATTAAAGAGTGGCACGTATTTGAGCCGGTATTTCTCAAAAGATATTAAATGTCCAGCAGGTATATAAACAGGCCATCAACACCATTGATCATGAGGAAGAGAGAATCAAACCCACAAAGCATACCCCACGTGCCGCCCCCAAGACCGTCATCAATGCTGGGTGTGGCTGAGACTGCGGAGAGACTGGGCGCCTTCTCTCCACCTGTTGGAATGTTAAGTGGGGCAGGTGCTTTGGAAAACAACCTGGTGGTTCTTCAAACTGCTGAAGTTACTATACAGCCTAGCAAACACACCTAGGCACATACAAAAGAGACTTTAAAATGCATGTCCAGAGACGGGAGAGAAGTCTCAGTGGTTAAGAGCATGTACTGCTCTTCCAGAGGACCAGAGTTGAATTCCCAGTACCCACATCACACATCTCACAAGCATGGTAAGTCCAGCTCCAGAGGAATCTGGGACCTCTGGGGGCACTTAGCATACACATACCCACCCACAGACACATAATTAAAAATAATAAAACAAATAGAAATATTCACACAAAATACTATGCATGGATGCTCCCAGCGCCTTTATTCAGAAAAGCCAAAAAGTACAAAGAGACCAAACGCCCAGCAATAGATAAACAAAGTCTTTTAAAAAAAAAAAGCACTGACACATGCCAGTCATGAATGGATCTTTTTAAAGAATTAACCAGGGGCTGGAGAGATGGCTCAGTGGTTAAGAGCATTGCCTTGTCTTCCAAAGGTCCTGAGTTCAATTCCCAGCAACCACATGGTGGCTCACAACCATCTGTAATGAGGTCTTCTGGCCTGTAGGCATACACGCAGACAGAACATTGCATACATAATAAATAAATAAATAAATAAATAAATAAATAAATAAATAAATAAATAAATAAATAAAAGAATTAGCCAATGACTGGAGAGAAGACTCAGAGGTTAAGAGCAATGGCTGCTCTTCCAGCAGACCCAGGTTCAATTCCCAGCACCCACATGGTAGCTCACAACCATCTGTAATGTGATCTGATGCCCTCTTCTGGCCTGCAGGCGCACATGCAGGTAGAGCACTTGTACTCATAAAATACATACATAAAAGTTAAAAAAATAAAAAGAATTAGCTGAATGGCAATAGTGCACACCTTTAATCTGTCGAGAAGCAGAGACAGGCAGATCTTGTGAGTTCAAGGACCATTGAACAGTCAGGAAAATCTGTCTTAAAAAAAAAACATATTATGGGGAGGGTAGGAAGTTAGTAAGTGGTAGTTGATTATAGTGCCTGTGGGGGCCTGCAGAGGATGTCAGATGCCCTGGAGCTGGACTTACCGGCAGCTGTGAGCCAGCTGAAGCAGGGCTGGAATCCCAACCTAGCTGCTCGTAACATTGCATTCTCTCCAGCCCTGAAGGGATCTTTAAAATATTGTTAACTGAAAGAAGCCAGTCACCACTTATTCTGTGTATACATGTGTAAGGAATATACAAAATTGGTAAATCAAAAGGCAAATGGGGGGGCTGGAGAGATGGCTCAGCGGTTAAGAGCACTGCCTGCTCTTCCAAAGGTCCTGAGTTCAATTCCCAGCAACCACATGGTGGCTCACAACCATCTGTAATGAGGTCTGGTGCCCTCTTCTGGCCTGCAGGCATACACACAGACAGAATATTGTATACATAATAAATAAATGAGTATTTTTAAAAAAAGGCAAATGGGGAGTGGTGTCTAGTGGAACACTTAGTTTCTTTGCAGGGCAAATGTATAAGTATTATAAATATCACTGAACTGGACAGGCAGCAGGTTGACTGTGTGGCACATATGTTTAACATGTATAAAAGGTTCCATCCCTAGCACTTAATAAAAAACAAACATAAATTTTATGGTATATGAATTCCATCTGAATGCAAATGAGGGAGGAAGGGAGGGAGGGAGAGAGAAGAGCCCCAGGGTTTGAAGAACGTGTGGGGAGGGGAACAGAGGGGCAGTTCCCCTAAAATTAGGTTATAAAGAGTGACCTAAGAAATAGGGGGGAAAAGCTGGTTGGTAGTGATGCCCAACTTTAATCCCAGCACCCGGGAGACAGTGGCAGGTGGATCTCTGAATTCAAGGACAGCCTGGTCTACAGAGTAAGTTGCAGGGCAGCCAGGGATACACGGAGAAATCTTTCTTGTCTTGAAACCCCTCCCCCGAAAGAAGAGAAAAAGATAAAAGGAAAAAAAAATTCCAGGTATAGGTTGCCATGGAAACAAAGAACCATTTCCTAAGGAGGAGTGGGCAATCGGTTTGCTGAGGTAACGGGAGGAATGAAGGACAGACCTTGAATTGGAACACGGAACCCGTAACTTAGCAAGGACACTTCTGTGCTATATGATAGGCCATGCTCCTCCTTCCTTCCTCCCAGACTGGTGACTAAGAGGGACAGTGAGCCTCTGACCACTGTGAAGAAGCTAGGCCACCAGCCTGTTCAGCACAACAGCCTAGGATGCTTGCTTGCCTCTCCTCACTTCCAGTAAGAGACTGCGTGGTTGCTGGGGTTGGGCAGGGTTGTGCACGTCTCTCCAGATCGGAAAGCTGAGTTCAGGCTTGGAGTCCAGGTGCTGCCTCACTCCTGGTCACATCTCCCCACCCTCCAGTCACTCTCACCTGCTAGTCCTCCACCCCAAGGACGCACCAATCACAAGCCTGTTTTCTAAACCTGCCCTCGAAAGAGATGGGAAGACCAAGGTCCCTCCTGTCCCTAGTGGCAGCCACACCCAGATTCCAGAAACACACTTAGTGGTTCCCAAGGCGGCGCCTGCAGCGACACTGATCGCGTCAGCGTGGCGCGGCCCAGCCCTCTGCCAGCCGGAGAGTCGAGCTGGTGGGTCGGCCTAAAGGTAGCACATAGCGCAGATCGGGAGACCTGACGTGAGGGCAGGAGCAGCACCCCCACCAACCGGCTTCCTTGGATGCTGAGCGCGCAACCCATTGGTGCCCGGCTCCTGGAGCTGTGCCCAGTACCAGAGCTGGCAGCTGGCCGCGACTATGCACGCCCCTGGCGGGGCTGGAGTCCACGCCCTGCCGCAGGCTCTCGCCAACGTGGCTCCCCAGGCAGATTCCTGACCAATGATCCAGTCTTGAGCCGCTTGCTGGGTCCTGGGGCCTCTTCCCCAGGGAGCAGCACCCCAGGCTGTGTAATTGATAAAAACCCTAGGAAGTGCCAGCTCTCGCCGCTCTTATTCAATACATGAAGGTTGTAGACATTGTAAAAAGGTGAGAAAAAAAATAAAGATTTATGTATTTAAAAGAAACCATTGTAGCCCAGAGGTGGTGGCGCGCGCCTTTAATCCCAGCACTCTTGAGTTGGAGGTCAGTCTACAGAGCCGAGCTCCAGGACCGCCAGGTTTACAGAGAAACCCTGTCTCGAAAAACCAAAAAAGAAAAGAAGAGAAAGAAAGAAGGAAGGAAGGAAGGAAGGAAGGAAGGAAGGAAGGAAGGAAGGAAGGAAGGAAGGAAGGAAGAAAGAAACCATTGTTATTTGACGGTATAAATTTAAGTTGGTGAAATGGACCAGTCAGTAGAACACCTGTCATGCAAGAATGAGGACTTGAATTTAATCCCTAGGGAGAGAAGATGAAGAGCAATTGAGGCAGCCACTTGATCTCTGATACAGGAGAGAGAGAAAGAGAGAAAGAGAGAGAGAGAGAGAGAGATTACACCTTAATAAACTTTAAGAAAGTGGATGGAGGGTTTTTCTGTTGGGCACTGGGCTAGCAGATGGACACACAACTAATACAATAGGAGAAGCTCCTAGCCCACTGGGGATGCTGCTCGCTTACTTACTAGCTAAGGATCTACCGTCCCACCCAACTACATCCCCAGCCCTAAGAGTTCATTACTATTCTAATTGTTACAAAATCAACACAAAAATCTGTAGTTTATCTGGGTGTGGTGGCCCATGCCTGGAATCACAGTATTCATGAGGTTGAGGCAGGAGGATAATGAGTTGGAGGTCAGCCTACATAAGGGGAAGGCGGCAGGGGGAGAGGTGAAATCTTGGTACATTGACTCTAAAAGGCCCTACATTATATATATATTATATATATATATACATATGCATGAGAACAGAAGTTTTTTTGAAAAGAAAACGTGGAGGCTTCGTCCAACTAAATGTCAGAACAAATTATAAAGAAACTATTGACTTTCAAAAGATTAATAGATCAATGGGACAAAGAGAGTCCAGCAAATGATCTCTGGATATGAGAAAACTGAGTATAAAATGAAAATAGTCTGAGAAAGAGAAAATGAGTTGTCTAATAGATGTGATGCAACAACTCTGTCTCACCACTCACAAAAATATAACCCAGGCACGGTAAACATCTACATATCTCTAACTTTAATTTTACCTGAGACAGGGCCTTAAACTCAAGGCAATCCTCCTGCCTCAGCCTCCTGAATGCTGGGATTACAGGCACACACCAGCATGCCCAGCTAACCACTTATAATCTAACTCTACAAAGATCTAGGATAAAACAGAAACATTTTTTTAATATCAAGTAAGGCATAAAAATCCAGAAAACTAAGCTTTAACTGTATAAGAAAAGGCTGGAGAGATGGCTCAGCGGTTAAACTCACTGGCTGCTCTGCCAGAGGACCCAGGTTCTATTCCCAGCACCCACATGGTGGCTCACAGCTGTACGGAACTGCAGCCCCAAGGGAGCCTACGCCCCTGGTCTCCTTGGGCACTTGTTCTCACATGTACAAACCCCACATGCAGACACACATACACCTAAGCATAGATTTTAAAATAATAAAGTTTTTAATTGTCTAAGAAATTTTAAGCTTTTGCATATTAAAATTTAATTTTTATTTATTTATCTTGGTTCTTTTGAACCAGATGTTTCTCTGTGTAGCTTTGGCTGTCCTGGAATTCTCTCTGTTGACCAGGCAGACCTCAAACTCAAAGATACACCTGCCTCTGTCTCCTGAGTGGTGGGATTAAAGGTGTGCCCCACTACCACCTGGCTCAAAATTTAAATTTTGATGTGAGATGAAAGCTGGGGGTGAGTGAAATGCTGCCTGCCCATCATCTCAGGATGTGAGACTGAAGCGGACAACTGGACAACAGAGTGGGGACTGTTTTTAAACATTTGTACAAGTTATTGATGTCTTTACTCCACAATGAATACACCCACATCATTACGGAGACAGTAAGCTGACAGAAAACAATGAACAAAGCCACTCTAGAGGTCCACTCCTGTAATCCCAGCGCTAAGGAGGCTGAGCCAAAACTGTGGAGCAGTCTAAGCTAGCCTGGGATACATAAGGAGTTTAAGACCACGGGCGGTGGTGGCACATGCCTTTAATCCTAGCACTTGGGAGGCAGAGGCAGGTGGATCTTATGAGTTCGAGGCCAGCCTGGTCTACAAAAGCTAGTTCCAGGACAGACTCTAAATCTACAGAGAAACCCTGTCTTGAAAAACAAAACAAAACAAAACAAAAACAACAACAACAACAACAAAAAACCACAAAAACAAAAAACAAAAAAAACAACAGGGTTGGTAAACCATACAAGCCTGACAACCTGAAGTCAGTCCTTGGAACAAAGAAAGGAGATGCTCCTGAGAATCATCATCTGATCTCTGCACGCATGCTGTGGCACCTACACACACACACACACACACACACACACACACACACACACACACACTAATAATACATAACACTTTAAAAATACAAAACAAATAAAACTGAATTTGAATCTACAATTATGCAGAAACTGAATCTACAAATATTTTTAAAATAAAAGTTTATTTTTAAGAATTAACTTTGGGCCGAAGAGACAGCTTAGCAGTTAAAGGTTGCAGAGTTGGTTCTCAGCACCCATTCAGTTTGCTCACTCACTCCTGTAACTGCAGCTCAAGGCGGATCCAAAGTCTCTAACCTTGGAAAGCACCCACACACAAGGCCACATTCTCCCACACAGACACACACGCACAATTTGTTTGTTTGAGACAGGGTTTGTGTTGCTTTGGAGCCTGTCCGGGAACTCACTCTGTATCGCAGGCTGGCCTTGAACTCATAGAGATCCACCTGCCTCTTCCTCCTGAGTGCTGGGATTAAAGGCATGAGCCACCACTGCCTGGCTACACACAATTTTTAAAAAATGAACTTTGGCTGGGTGTGGTGGCACACATCTTTAATTCCAGCACTTGGGAGCAGAGGCAGGTAGATCTGTGTTCAAAACCAGCCTGGTCTACAGCGAGTTCCAGGACAGCCAGGAGTGTATAAAGAGACAATGTTTAAAAACATACATACGTACATACATACATACATACATGAATTTGATCTGTCCTTTTTTTTTTTCCTTTGTACAAGCTAGAGAGCAAGAGTTATCTGAGAGAGGGAATTACAATTAAGAAAATGCCTCCATAAGACTGGGTAATAGGCAAGCCTGTGGGGCATTTTCTTAATTAGTGACTGAGGCAGAAGGGCCCAGGCCCTTTTAGGTGGGACTGCCACTGGGCAGGGGGTCCTGGGTTCTATAAGAAAGCAGGCTGAGTAGGCCCTGAGGAGCAAGTCAGTAAGAAATGTTCCTCCGTATTTTCTGCTTCAGCTCCTGGCTCCAGGTTCCTGCCTTGAGTTCCGGCCCTGACTTCCCCCAGTGGTGGAGAGCGACCTGAGAGCTGGGAGCCGAAACAAACCCTTTCCTCTCTACATGGTTTTGGCTCCTGGTGTTTCATCACAGCAACAGAAACCCTAACTAAGATGCGCAAGGATGTGGCTCAACGGTAGGTAGAGTGTTTGTCTAGCTTGTGCAATGCTAGGTTTATCCTTACTCCAAAGCTTAGAGTAGAACGACTTTACACCTTAAAAAGGGATCCAGAGGAAACGCTTAGAGCGGGTGCTGAATCATCGGAGATGCTCCGAACTGGAGGCCCTTAAAGAAGATGCCTCTGGGTGAGCACGTACTCTGTACAAGCTGCCTCGACTGCACAGCCTGAGGGTGGCCAACGACGTCACAGATGAACAGACTGGGGAGCCCACAGGTGAAATTTGTAGACTAGGACCTCAGACCCAGATCTTTCTGAAGACATGGACTATTTGTATTATATTACATTGACTACCTACCTAGAAATGACATAAAAGACCAAAAGAAAAAAAGAAAAAAAAACCAACACAAAACACCCTTTTCAATGTTATCCATATCAAAGAAATTAGGGTCAAGAAAAAAAAAAAAGTTCAGAGCTGAGAAGATGGCTCAGTGTGTGATGTGAGCCTCTAGAAGAGAAACCGGTGCTCATAACTGGCGAGCTATAGCCAGCTCCTGAAAATTAGGAAATACAAAGAAAGCGCCAAGTATTTACTCTGCCTGCCTAGTATCAGCTATCCTCAGAGTAGGGACCCTTTGAACAAAAAGAGTTCACTTGCTAAATGAAGAAAAGACTTGTGGGATTAGATTTATATTCCTTTCATCTCTAATGAAATGGGTCTAGACAACATAATCATTGGGGGCCACTTACATGGCCCTAAGGGACAGAAATAGACATGGTATCTTTCTTGGACGGTAAAATACCCTCCCTACTTGGCCAAGAATGTAGGCCCAATTTATATGACATTCAGGAGTCTGAGGAATATATGTCTTTAAAATTTAATTTATGTGCATGGGCATTTTGCTTGCATGTATATTTGTCTTTCTACACGGCTTGCAAGTCTGATACCCATAGAAACCAGAAAGGAGCATCAAATCTTCTATAACTGGCATTAACAGATGGCTGTGAGCCACCACTTGGGTGCTGGGAACAAGTCTGAGTCCTTTGGAAGAAGAGACGGTGCTCTTAACTGCTAAGCCCACTCCTCAGCTCCAACCTTTTAACAACCAACAACTGGGAGTTAGGTATTGTGGCTCATTCCTGGAATATCAATATTTCAGGGGCCAAGAGCAGAGGAACCCCATGAAATCTATTTCAGGGCAGTCTGTGCTACCGTGATACATACCATCTCCCTTCCCTCCTTCCCTCCCCCCCCCCACACACTTAAAAAAATTTAAATTTAAACACAGAAAGATTTTTCAATTTGTTTGCTAACAAGGAAGCCTTATGAATGTTACTGACTTACCATAAAATTAAATTTTCTGAATAGCCCTTCAAGGTTCAAAAGTTATTTTTGGAGCTTGGGACATAGTTTTTAGCGGAATGAATGCTGAGTGTGTATTGGCCCCTGCGTTAGATTCTCCAGCACCACCAAAGAAAAACAAAAAGGCTCCAGTCATGATAATGATGTAAATAATGTTTTGTGTGACCTGAGAGATTATTGGCAAGCCTTGAGTCACTTGGTTATTTCGAACACAAGTTGAAAAGAGAAAGGAACGGTTTTATGGCCAGAGACAGTTGACAGAGACAGACAAACCAGTCAGGGAAAAGGGAGGTGATAAAATAAAATACCGGAAGAACTGACAACTATTTAGTAAATCTTTGATATGCTATTTCAACACATGAAGAAAGAAAGCAATCCACGTGAGAGAGACTTAAACAAATTCTTTAAGTGCTTTTTATTTCCACTGGAAGAGAAAAGAAAAGGAAAAGAAAAGGAATTCTGAGTTGGTTTTAGTGGTGCAAGCCTGTAACCGCAGCTACTCAGAAGGCTGCAGCAGAAGGATCGAAATTTTGAGGATAGTTTGGACAATTTATGAAAATCAGCAATTTTTTTTTTGAAGGGCTGGGAAGCAGGAAGTGAGGTCCAAGTTCGCGCTATCCACACTTTGAAGTGGAGGATCAAGAGTTCAAGGTCAGGCTGGCGAGATGGTGCAGAGGGCAAAGATGTTTGTCTGGCAACCTGGCGACCTGAGTTCAAGTCCTAGAATTTATGGTGGGAAGGAGAGAACAACTCTCAAAAAGTTCCTTTGCCCGGCGTGGAGGTGCAAGCCTTTAATCCGGACACTTAGGAGGTAGAAATAGGTGGACTCTGTGGGTTTCAGGCTAGTTAAGGCTACACAATGAGACCCTGACCCCAAAACAAAACAAAACAAAACAAAAAACAAAACCAAAAGCAATGTTGTCCGTTGCCTCCCACACCTGTGCCGTGGTACTCACAAGCCTGAGACTAATAAATAAAACAAAGAGTCCAAGGTCATTTTCAGCTACAGATCAAGTATGGGACTAGCCCAAGTGACACAAGAACCTTCCGAAAAATTTAATAATAAATAATATATTTTTTAAAATTGGGAGAGTTGGGGGTGTAGCTTAGTGGTAGAGCACTTGCCTAGCCCTAGAGCCAACACCTAGTACTTCAAGATAGAAAGGTAAGTAGGTAGATAGGTGAGTACGTAGGTAGGTAGGTAGGTAGATAAATAACCTAATGTGATTTTAAGCATCATTGAGGAAATATTCACTTAGAACAAGGATTTAAAGCAGTGCTTCTCAATCTTCCTAATGCTGCATGCGGCCCTTCAATACATTTCCTCATGTTTTGGTGACCCCCAGCCATAAAATTATTTTGCTGCTTCTTCAAAACTGTAATTTTGCTACTGTTTTGAATTATAATGTAAATATCTGATATACGACACTCCCCCCTCCCCTCAAAAGAGCTGGGTCGTGACCCACGGGTTGAGAGCCACTGATTTAAAGATTGACTCGGTTAGTTACTCAAACTACCTCTAAATTCTCAACAAGCATTTCTCAACTAACAAAAATAAGCAGATGTGGGAAGAAAGGGGAGGGGAAACAGTTTGTCCCTTTGAAGCTTATATGCTTAAGAATAACACACGCTCTGGGCTGTCGTGGCACATGCCTTTATTCCCAGCACTCAGGAGGCAGAGGCAGGCAGATCTCTGTGAGTTCGAGGCCAGCCTGGTCTACAGAGTCCAGGACAGCTAGGGCGACAGAGAGAATGACTGTTTAAAAAAACAAAAACAAACAACCAAACAACAACAAAACAAAACAAAACAAAAACATGCACACTGCCTCAGCAGTCAGGCACACCTGGGGGAAGCTGAGTCCTTAATCACACAGGAAGCTCATCCGTGTACGTGCGCTGTGAGTACCTAGACACATTCAAAGATGTCCTGCTGTATCACCGTCCGCCCACCCCCTTGAGATAGGGTCTCTCACTGAACCTGGGGCTAGGCGGCCAGTCAGCAAGCCCCAAGGACTTCTCTCTCCCTTCTCTAGTGCTAGGGCTACAGGTGCAGGTGACCGCACCCAGCAGGCGCTGAGATTCTCACGCGTAAGCAAGTGTTGCTATCTACCGAGCCACCTCCCATCTTCAGGAAACTCGTTCTTCCTGCGATCTGCCCTCATCCCCTTCCTGCATTTGTAAACAGGTAGGAGAATCATAGCTTACAGGTTAGAGAGAACAGGCGATGAGAG
Organism: Myodes glareolus; assembly: GCF_982192425.1. Classification (NCBI taxonomy): domain Eukaryota; kingdom Metazoa; phylum Chordata; class Mammalia; order Rodentia; family Cricetidae; genus Myodes; species Myodes glareolus. Next base: position 18,424,577 of record NC_142029.1, on the reverse strand, counting down.
ACTGCCGCCTTACAGTCCATGAGCAGAGGTTCAGACTCCAAGCCTGACCTCTGTCAAGCTTGTAACTGCATCAAAGATGGCTACAGAATGAAGGGAAACTTGTCTTCCCTTCCCAGAGAAGGACAAATACATTATTTTTCTGGTCTCCAGACATGGAAGAGGAACACTACACTCTTCTTGGCTCGATGGGTTTTCAAGGCATATCATAGTAAAGGGTAACTACGAAGAGAAATGAGACACCTTCAGAAATAGAGGAGCAAATGTGTTAGCAGACACACACTGTGTGGAGGGGTCTTTAGATAGTCTAAGTCACGTCTCTCCTAAAGGGGCTAAAGCAGGCCCTGAGAAGGAAGTGATTTGTCCCAAATCACTGCAAAATGGTAACAGCATTTGAATGAATCTCCGACTCGGAAGCTCTTCACGCCAGTCTTATAAATAGGGAACACGTCTCTCCACAGCCTAAGCAACAGCTTAGGCAGCTTAAGGGCTGGGTGGAGTCACCTTGACAGGCACTAGCAGGTCGTGGAAGCGCTAGCTCCCTGGAGGCCAGCAGGCATAAACCATCTGGAATACTGTCCTCACCCTCAGTGGGTCACCAGAACATCCCCAGTGAATGAATTAGCATACAGGTGTTTCCAGTCCCAAACAAAGCTCTGAAACCCACCTGAGCTCAGAAATTTGAAAGCGGACACCAACAGGAAGGCCTGGATGGGGCCCAGGCTGACCTCCAGGCTATTTAGAAAATACTTGCCCTCTGAGACGTTGAGAAAAACTTCCATTTGGCACCAGCAGACACCAGTCAGTTTGGCCCTCTGGACCTGCTCATTTGCCCCAAGGGACCCATTGAGGACACCTTTAATGACTTCCAAACTCTAACCTCTATTCTAGGAGTGTCCTCATTGTGCCGGACTCCAAGTGGCCTTATAAGAAGACTGCAGAACAGTCTACAGGCTTGGAGAACCTTCTACTCATCTCTTCCGACAGTACCGCATTAGGAGCGGATTTTGGAGCTAAAAGGTGAGGAGGGGTGGACATCCAGCTCTTCAGATCGCCGAGGAGGGGCACCTTTGCACAATCACGTATGTTGACGGAGGAGACAAGCACAGAGACAAAGGCAGATGACAGCTAGCTGGGCACCCCACCTCCTCAAGCCCTTAGGGGGCCGAGTCGCTAAATCCACACCCCCTATGTATCCAGAGTTGATGTAGGCACAAGATCACATTTGCCCTAACTAGATCCATCCTGGCTTGCAGGAATGTCCAGCTGTGCAGGGTGGGACTGGGTAGGAGTAGGAATTTACAGTCTCACCCATAAACTGTGTCTTCCCCCAAATAATCTCATCCACAGAACCCGAAGACTTCAAGAATTAAATCCCCTCACTCCACAGGTCTGGTCCTGAATTCATTATGTGGTCCATGATGACCCTGAATCTCAGCTAAGGTAAGAGATTCACAGAGGTTAGCAAGCATAAACCATCTTGTATACTGTGCTGGGATTGTAGGTGAGCATCACCGATGCCTGGTTTATAAGATGCTGAGGATCAAACCCAGGGCCTTGCGCATGCTAGGTAAATATTACACTCACAGCGCCACCTGCCATCCCACCTCGTGTCTTCCCTGCCCCCTTACTCTCCTACAGCTACAAGAACTTTCCTTTCCTCCCAGGTCGACTTTGGACCAGCTCTCCGGGCTTGGAGACCGGCCCCAGCCCGCCCGGGCCTGGCGAACGGGGTGCGGCCGAGTCGTGCTGGGACAGCTCCACGCTGCCTCCGGGGCAGCCGCGTGCACTACTAGAACAGATCCAACTGGGAGAGAAGAGGAGCTGATTTTGCAGGGACCCGCAGAGAAGTGACAGCCTGGGAATGGAGGCAACCGGGGCTCGGGGGGGTGGGGGGTCGTTATGGTGAGAATAGAATGAAAACACAAATGAATGGACCGCGAAGGTGGCAGACAGGTGGTGAGCCCAGGAGCGTGCCTACCGTTCGGCGAAGCCATCAAGACCGACCCTCGAACACCTCGCAGCAAGGAATCGGTACAGGGTCCCAACGGCGCAACTTGACCCGAGCGGGAATTCCCGCAGCCGGGAAATGCCCGGCCCACGGGCAGAAGACGCCCAGGTGCTGCATCCCAGAGCCGCCCTGCCCATCGCCGCAGTCCAGAATCCAGAGCCCAAGGACGCCGCCCTTACCTGCCCGCCTCGACAGGCTCACTACGGCTCAGTGCGGTCATCGCAGCGCCTTCTCCTGGAGCCCAAGGCGGCGAGCCAGACCTAGTGCCCTCCGGGCTCCGCCCACCCAGAGGGAAGGCCCACCCCCTCCCGCCCATTGGCCGCTTGCTCGGGATGAGCTCAGCTAATTGGTGGAGTCTTCCCCGCTCCCAGACTGCCCTCGTGGGTCCCAGCAGCTGACCGGTCTTCGTTGGGTCTCTCAAATTGCGAGGTCCCAGAAGACAGGCTCGGCCTGCAACTATGAAGCGTCTTTTGCTTCCTCAAAGCCCTTAAGTTTGCGGCGCTTAAACTTAATTTCACTGGCCTCAGTTTCTCCACTGGACCACTTGGCTCTTGGGAGTGGCCCGAAGCAAAGCATGGTCCTACTTTGTCCCCTATTCTAGAAAGGCTATGTGTTGAACTGCTGTGGGCAGGGATTCATCCTACCCTCAAGAGGCTTCTAGGGGAGTGGTCGGCGCCAGCACATAACTCCATTATAGGTGCTAAGTGGGAGTTGTCCCCCGTCTTTGTTGAGAATAGAGCTTTCCAACACACCCAGACTTGGTACTAGAGGCAATTTGCATACCCAGTGTATGTATAGCATTCAATGGCAGCCTTTCCAGTAGCCCTTCGCCTTCCCTGCAGGTGAACTGGTGGGACCATGGCTGGGCATAAGACCGTTTGTCATGTTCACCTGCTCAGAGGGCGGAATTCAACCCCCCCCCCCAGTAGAAAAGAACAGGACACAGGTGCTTCAGCTGCTGTTTATTGACACTCAGGTGGGCACTATAGCAACAGGCCTGGAGATGCTGCACAGTAGAATGGGAGGTGGAGGGTGTGACCGCAGCGACAGCTGAGAAGTGCGCAAGGAGCAGTGGGGGAGGCCAAAGCTGTTGGGGAAGCAAGTCCGGCCAGGGGCCAGAGGTTATTATCTACACAGTAACCTGGGCCCCACGCCTTAAGCCCCTACTCTTGCTGTCTCCTGACTCCAGGTCAGGGCAGGGAGTTCTCTGGGCAACTTTCTACAGGAGCAAAGTACACAGAGATGTTGCTGCCCCTTTGTGATAAAGCCAGAGGGGAGGGTTTCCAATTCTGCATTCCTCTGTCACCCCTGGCTTGGGTAGGGTCATATGATAGACAGACAGCTGGGCTCTATTCCATGTTTCAGCGACATTAATTTTCCCGGGTGTCCCAGCCCACCAGCGCCACACTCTGGCCCAGAGTGAGCACTACAAGCGTTGCTGACCTAATGGATGGGATGGGGAAGGGGATGGGACAGGGGCTAGAAGAGGGGCTCCAGAGGGCCATCAAGGCACAGGCACGACACGCATGGTGTTGGTGAAGCCAGAGCCAGGGCGCCACCCAGTCAGCACAATGACCACATCTCCCTTCTTGAAGAAGCCTCGGGCCTTGCCTGAAAGAGCAGAAAGGTTGGTGAGTAGAGGTTTACACTTGGGGTTACAGCCCCAAAGCCCCACCCAGCCCTAACTGAACAACCATTACTCTCTCCAACCAAAAGGTGGTGCGTAACTCCTAGCCCAGACACCAGCCAGGAAGGGGCATACCAGGGCAAATGCCCAAGAGCACAAACCTACAAACAGTGCTGGTAGGGGACTACACTGCTGGACCAATTCTTCCTACCACAAGATGGCGCAAGCCTCCTAGCCTAAACAAAGGCTGAATCCAGACAGCAGGGACCTTTGGAGAGCAGTCAGTTTATACTTGGTCAGCCTTCCAAGGTCAGAGTCCTCCTCTCACCTCCTGATATCCAACCATATACAGGAAAAGACCACAATCTGTGAGTTCCACCCACAGCACTCTAACTCCAGCCATGCTTAAGAAAACCTCAGTAATGAGTAGAGGCAATTAATTTTGCCTTGGGCACCAAACAAAGAGGGCGAGGACAGACGGGCTCAGCCCAGGACTTGAGAGGACAGTTTCAGGAACCCCAGCAAAGCCATTGCCCAGCACCTTGCTTCCAGCTACATACCAACATTCATGGCCAAATTCACACGGAGGTCTACATCCTCAGCCCAGGCGTCCTGTACTGCATCCTTACACAGCACAGGGAAGATGCCACGGTACAAATGGGCCTGGCGAGCTGTCTGGGGATTGCGCGTCACAGCAATGATGGGAGCACGCGGGCGGTACCTGGCCACCTGGTGAGCACTCCTGGGATAGGGAACAGGTTGGATAGACCGTCCATTAAACAAGTGTCACAAGAAAGACCCAGGAGCCAGGAAGCACCTTCAATATAGCACACTCGCTAATAAAACTCTGAGCCATAGGCTTCTCCTGCTGAAAGTTTGCTCTGCTCCAAAGACCAGAAAGTCTCTCCACTCTGTTCTCGGAAGCTATTTGTGCTGATTTCAGTATGGGCAATTCACAGCTAGAATCCCCTCCCATATTGTGAACCCTTCCAAGTAGAGGGAGGCAGTTTTGGTCCAATCTCACTAGTACCCACAGCTGCTAGCAACATATACAAACCAAGGAACACATGCCTAGCTCCAGACTTCTGGCTTCTTGGAAACAGCAGCAGCAAGGGTCAGACCCTGGGAGCCAATATTAAGACTGCAATACTATGGCATTCCCAGCAGCTGAACTCTAGTGCCCAAAACACAATTGATAAAAAAGGCTTTAGAAATCTAGGTGGAGAACAGGCAGGTATAGGAATGCTTCTCCAATCTAGATCCTTTGGGGATGTAGGGATCCCTCCTTAGCCTTGTGACAAGTTCTAGCATGTGTTTCAGGAACACTGAATTAACCGAACAACCTCTGAAGACATACAAGAGGTACTGGGAGACAAAGCCCAGCAGAGAACACCCTTCTCCACGCTGGCCCGCATCCACAGGCTGTAAAGGAAAGAGGTTGTTGCAATCAGGAACTCCACGGTGAAACCCAGAAGTCTAGAGCCAAAGTGCAGGCAGTGCACAAAGATTAGCCCAGACCTTCTATCTTGGAGCTCCAGAGAACCCACCAACTTCTACTCAGCCCAAGAGCACAGGCTTAGCCCAGGTTAGACTCAAACTTGTTACCTTACTTTCCCTGACTCATGAGCACTGAGGTTATAGACATGGGACATCATAGCCTGGATATTTTTACTTATGTAATGTTTAGCGTGTGTGTGATGCCCACATGTGCAGAAGTCAGAGGTCGATAGTGGGTATCTTCCTCTAATACTCTCTCCACTTTATGTGCAAGGGTATTTTGCCCACATGTGCACCTGTGTACCACATACATGTAATGCCTATGGGGTTAGAAGAGGGCACTGGATTCCTCTAAGACTAGAGCTAGACAGTTGTGAGCTACCATGTAGTTTCTTTTCTGAGCAGTCAGGGGACTCAAAGGCCAAGTTTTCCCCCATCCCCCAGTTTCTTGATTGGCTCGCTGGGAAGCCCACAGTACCCTTCTGTCTGCATGCATTTTTGCCATAGGTGCTGGGATTTAACTTCAGGTCCTCATGCTTGTGCAGCAAACACTCTACCCACTGAGACGTTATAGTCGATCCCTCCAAGTGGGATTTAAAAATGCTTATCGTTGTTAGAGTGTGTGCCTGCCGGCATGTGTGAGATCAGAAATCAGCATGCTCCTCCTGCAATGGGTTTGGGGTACTGAGTATGGGCCAGGCTTGCATAGCAATTTCACCAGCTGAACCATCTCGTCAGCCCTCCAAACTGAGTTAATAAAGGCCCCATGGTAACTAAACTAAGCAAAACAGACTATTTGCTTCCAGTTCACTGTGAGGCAGGCTGTGAACTTACACTGGAGCCAAATGGTTTGGTATACCTGAGTGCTGCCTGGAGTCCTTTGGTGGCAGCCAAACTTGGCCCAAAGCCACTCTCGGGATCCCCAAGGAGGAACGGGATCCCCAAGGAGGAACGCCAATTGAGCAGGACGTCCCCAGGGAGCCACTGCCGCCTCCTACCTGCCAGACTTGGTGAGCACGATAATGGCCCCACTGCAGCACTTGAAAGAGGCCTCCACAGCACCCACGGCGGCAGCTTCTGTGGGGTCGCTGGTAATAGGCGCCAGACGGCGGAGTTCCTCGAATAACTGCAGGTGGTAGATGGCGGCCTCTGCCTCGCGGGCAATCTAGGGGAGCAACATCCGTCCAGAGGGACGAAGGGGGGGGGGACATGGCTTTTGTCAGAGCTTTAGCACAAATGGAGAGGGAGGAGTCACAGACAACTGGGAAGATGTCCCCGGGCACAAAAAGGCCAGGAGCAGAGTCAGTACGTGCTCTGAAGTGAGCAAGATCAAAATTCTACAGGAACCATCCTGCACCGGTGCCTGTGACTTCCAGTGTGCCCACGAGAGAATCCTTTGGTCCTGTCCTATCATGACCTCCTTGCTGCCTTCCTGAAAGAGAGGCTGGGTCCAAGCTCAGGCACAAGGCTAACCTAGGTGCCTTTTCTGAAGTGGCTGGAGCGCAGAGTAGTTATCCTATACCAATACCTGCCGTTAGGGCCCTACCTGCCAGACTCCGTCAGAACTATCAAAGCTGCCGCTAAACACTTATAAGAAGCCTCCACGCTGCCCATGGCCATGGCCTCCATGAGGTCTGTGGACTGACTGGAGGCTCGCACAAGTTCTTCAAACAGCAGACGGTGGAACATGGCTGCCTCAGCCTCCCGAGCTATCTGTAAGGTTTAGGGTAGGAGGGATAAGGAAGAGGGATGGAAAAGGCAAAAATAGGAGAGACAACACATGGAAAAGACGGGGGATTAATAAGAGAGGAAATAGAGTTAAATCTGTCCTGTGGACAGACAGAGGTAGGGTGGTCAAAATTCACTTCTCTTAAGAGTGCTATGTAGGATTTTGATTTCCATTGCCTACTTTGCTTCAATACAAGTTGTTCCTTCATTCTGGAAAGACTTTATCCTGTTGGGATTTTCCCCTTTGTTTTCTTTTTTAAGCACTCCCGTACCCCAATAAGATCTTTCTCTCTGTCCCTTACTGACCTTAGCCTTACAAGTGCTGGGATCGTGGGAATGCACCATCAAATTTAAAGGGACAGAGCAATAGGCTCTAGGACCTTGACACAGGAAGATGCCAAGGTGGAGGCCACATCACTCCCACTGACCACACTACCTCATGACACAGTTTACAGGAAGGAATAGGCCATAGGACCCTCTTCACATGGCTGTCAGTCAGTCTACAGCAGCTTACACAGACTCAGGAGCTTTTGCTCAGTGTTTACAGTGGAAACATTGGGGCAGTTCTGGAAGCTGGGGTCAAAGGTCAAAAGAGCCAGTGTACCAGTTCTAAACAAGAGTAGTACAGTGAGCAGCCATGTGAAGAGACCGGTGCCTAGGAAGGCATGCGGGGATGTCTCAAGACACAGATTAAAACTTAACAATTACAACCATTGCAAGATGGCAAGTGAGTTACATTACAGAGCACCTGCTCAGGTAAGACCAGGTATTAGAAAGGTAATATAAATTTCAGAGAATTGAAATGCAATAACCAGCAGCATCTTAGTTTGGGGGGGGGATGAGAAGGACCAGCAAATCATCTCACGGATTTGATAGTATAATCAGATTCACAGGCGGAAAGTATTCTTTTGGTTAAGAACAGAATACACGCAGCGCAAAGGACAAACAAGCATAGCTGGGGTGCCTAGCCCATGATTACAGGCCATGAACTGCAGCGAGACACAGAAGACAGCAGACAGGTAAGGGGAGAGGCTGTCTGAGTGTTAATGGTTGGCAGAGAAGCTTGGACCCCATGAAGGGGCAGCTACAGTCTGACCCAGACTTTAGACTCATCTTCTGAACAACGCCACACAATCCCAGCCTCAAGGTTCTAAGGTTGTCTTTTTTATAGGAAAGACCAGGGCATGGAAGACAGGACATAGGCATCAGAACTAAGCCGGACTCTAGGAGACCTGTCCAACACAGTGCAGCAAACAGACAAGATCAAACTGGGCTTAAGCCCACATCAATCACATGTGATTTACATTTACAAATCGAGGCCACAAAGATTACATCAACATGTTCAGAGGCCTAACATTTAATGACGGCAGTAAATGTTTATTGCTAAGACTATAATTAATATCTCATCAAACTCATCTTAGGGCAAGGTCTTGAGTGACATACATACATCTATCTGGTCAAAGTCAGCCATAACCTGTTCCTGACCAGTCTGTGGCCAGATCACACAACTAAGCAGGTAACTAGAAAAGGGGTATATGGTGTAAAACCAGGGAGTCAGCAACTATGGAGGAGGCTGAAGGCACACGGCTTTCTGGGAAGAAAAGCACTTTCCTGCCACAGACAGCTATGTGAAGCCACAGTGTTAATCTGAACAACAATGTCATGATACAAGCATGTGATGAGCCAGAGGCCCAAGCTATACACACTTCCAGGACAGGGCTGGTCTGTCAGCTTCAATACAGCACAGATAGCAGGCCACAGAAAAGGTCACACAGGCAAGAATACAAGTCCCCTTAGAATCTGCATAAACTTAATTGGATAGATATGCAGGGAAGAAAGGCAAGATGGCTAATCCAGAGGGTGCTGTTTTTTCTCTTCTCAGATGTCTTAAATTTGAGGGCTTAAGGGAAACTGGGGTCACAAAAAAGATGGAGGTCCTTTGCTGGCTGAAAATGGAACAAAAGCTCAAAAAATTAATTCATAATACTCTTTCACCAGGCAGAAGTAAGCAGCCCTGTAACTGGCCCCTAAGTCTTTGGAAGTTCCAGGCTGAGAACCTGTGTCTCCACCTATGAGAAGTGGTCAGCAGGAGATGCTCCAGCTCAAGCTCTTAGCTAATCCTGCCTCATTCTCTGACTACTGGACTTGAGGCACGAGTCAACACGAGTGTGATCAGAGTTAGAAGTCTGAAAGTACTTCCAGAGAAAAGTCTTCATAGTTCCTGTTGCGTCCAGAGCCTGCTGAATTCCGCATCTGCCTTTCACCCCAGCTCATCTGTAGCCCTGCTCTGGGTCTGGCACAGAAAGGGATGCAGCTCCAGGACACAGGCACCATGTAACTCCAGCTCAGAACAGCTCAGTGTGGGTACAGCCTGCAGTGGAGAAGCATCTGTCCATGGCACTAGCAGGGGATCAAACTAAGCCAAACCAAGAGACCAGCTGAGAACAAACTCTTGGCTTTTAAAAAAATAGAGCAGCCTAGAACTTAAATCTTTCTTTTTCTTGAGTGCTAAAGTTTTTGAGAGGAGGGCAGGGGAGAGAGCAGACTTAAATCTTTCGCCAGATGTGGCCTATGTAATGACAGTGGCATCCTCCGGAGCAGGAGAAGGTTGGGCAGGAGAGAGACAGGGAAAGCACAACAGGAAAATCAAGATGCACTCCTCTTCATGCACTATCTCACTCTTTGCTGTGACATGGGGGAACAGGAGAGGATGCAGAAACTTCTGGGCAGAGCTTCGTCCACCTCACGCTCTAAGGACTTACCAGGTGCTGCATGCGAACGGCCTCCAGAGGGTAGTCCCCTTTGGCAGTTTCTCCAGACAGCATGATGCAGTCTGCTCCATCTAGGACTGCATTGGCCACATCACTGCCCTCAGCACGGGTGGGGCGGGGCTTCTTGATCATGCTCTCCAGCATCTAAGGAGGGGACAGACAAAAGCATCTGCTGAGACCAGGGTGAGACTTTGGGCCATGTGCAGCGATAAGTAATTGCCAAGATGACTCCCTGGATAGTGTGTAGGTGGTGCACAGAGCACTGCTCCGCACAAGCGCACACGTCTGGAGAACAGGGACCACGGGACAAGACCAAGAGGTGCCTCTCTTTTTGAGGCAGGCTTTCTCTGTATAACAGCCCTGCTGTCTGGAACTCACAGATTCACCTGCCTCTGCCTCCCAAGTGCTGGGATTAAGGTGTGCGCCACCATCGCCTGATGACCCAGATCTCTTAACCATAGTACCCGGACCAAAGGAGAAGCACATGCCTGTGTGGCACAGATGACAGGCTTCCCAGCTCGGTTGCATCGTCCAATCATCATCTTCTGAGCCAGGAAGACCTTCTCTGCAGGAATTTCAATGCCCAAGTCACCACGAGCCACCATGATCCCATCACTGGCCTCCAAAATCTCATCAAACCTGATGCAGAAAATAAAGATAATATGGAACAGGAAGCATAAAACAAAGGACGGCCAGACGCTTTCCTGAGAGCCCCAACTCGGACGCCCTTGAGGGTCACACCCACAGGCACACAGAAGTGATAGGGCACCGAGATAATTTGGATACCCAGAGAAGGCTCCCGATCTTGCCTGCTGGGCTTCACCACCATGAGAAGCTGAGGGATGAGGTTTCCCGTCTGTATCTCAGACACAATCTATCGTGCCTTCTCTTATCAGTACTTCCATAAGAGAATGAGGCACCAACAAAGGCCCACAGATTCATTTAGCTCAGGATTCTGAGAGCATCCTTTGCGATGCCCCATCCCCAAGTCCCCCTAGGAACACCAAGACCCACCAATACCTATGGCTTATCAAGACAGAACAAATGTCAAACCAGTCACCCCATCCCCATGAACACCAACTTAACCAAAGCATCACGTGATGTCCTATGGGAAGCTGACTGGAACACCATTCGCCAGCATCATTATGTCTTTTTGGTTTGTTTGTTTTTTGAGCAAGGTTTCCCTGGGTCTTTAAAGATCTATCCTGGAACTAGCTTTTGTAGACCAGGTTGGCCTCGAACTCAGAGATCTGCCTGCCTCTGCCTCCCGAGTGCTGGGATTAAAGGCGTCCGCCGCCACTGCCCAGCCCATTATGTCCACAAGTTTCAGCATGGATACCAAGACCTGAGGACTCACCTGCGGACGCCTTCGTGGTTCTCGATTTTGCTGATGATCTTGATGTTCTTGCCCTTCTCTCCCAGGACCTTCCTAACCTCGTGCACATCAGCTGCCTTGCGGATGAAGGACGCAAACACCATGTCCACATCCTGCTCCACCCCAAACTTCAGGTCCTGGATGTCCTTTTCTGACACAGCAGGGAGGTCCACAGCGGCTCCGGGGAGGTTCACCCCCTTCTTGCTGCCCAAGGAACCACCATTCTCCACCTCTGTCACCAGGAAGTCAGCGCCTGCGTAGGAGAGGTGAAGGACCAAAGTGATGAGGGTCCATCTTGTGGGAGGCCAGCAGCAGGGTCTCCTGCCCCGTCCCTGAATTCAGTGAAACACATGCCACATCACACTGAGGACACTGGAGCCATGATGAAGAGAGTCCTCACTTTCGGGTTGCTAAGATATTTGAGTTGTGGATGTGGTAGCACAGACTCTTTGCCCTAGCTCAACAGGCAGATGCAGATAAAACTCCACACACAGTAAATTCCAAGCCAGCCAGGGCTAAAGTGAGGCCTTGCCTCAAAACAAACAAACAAATGGCCAGGCTTGGTGAAAAGTTAATCTCAGCTCAGCTTAGGCTACAGGAAATCCTTTCTTAAAAACAAATGTAACCACGAATACCTAAAAGCCATTTAAATAAATCACCAAGAAATGACCTTAACTAGCATTCAAAGGGACACAGGAGTATCATACACGCCATATTGGGCCCCACCTCCTACTGTGCTCGTACTGAAAGCTAAAGGCGTGTACCAATCTTGGCCCTTGGTGGGGTTTGGGGCTTTTGAGGCAGCAAAGATTAAACTTCAGACCCCCTGGGGACAGAACCCAGGCCTTCATACATGCTAGGCGAGTGCTTCTCCAAAGGAATTCTATCTAATACATTCAATTTCACAGAGCACTGGAGATGGCAACTGTCCACGTACCTTTCTCCTTCACCTGCAGTGAAATGAGCCCATCATCTACGTAGATCTTGCTGCCCACTTCCACCACCTTACAGATGTTCTTATAGTCCAGCCACAGGGTGTTCTCGTCACACTTCTCCATGTAGGCATTGTCCAGGGTGATCTTCAGGGTGGCTCCCTTCTTCAGCTCCACTTCTGCAGTTCCGCTCTGTAGAGTCAAGATAGCACACGCGGCATGAACGGCAGCAGGCAGCACTCCTTACGGGAATCTCAAACCCCGCTCAAATCACCAAGAAACCTTGTTCATCACAGGGAGACCAAGTAGGCTTAAAACAAAACAGTAATAATATCTCCACACACTAATATTTCCTAGCTATGCAGATAAAAACAGCAATGAGGGGACTGGAGAGATGGCTCAGTGGTTAAGAGCATTGCCTGCTCTTCCAAAGGTCTTGAGTTCAATTCCCAGCAACCATATGATGGCTCACAATCATCTGTAATGAGATCTGGTGCCCTCTCTGGCCTGCAGGCACACATGTAGGCAGATATTGAATGCATAATAAATGAATATTTTTTAAAAAAAACCAGCAATGAATAAAATATTCTCATTTAGGGGCTTGAGAGATGAAGTGGTTAAGAGCACTTATTTTTCATGCAGAAGATCTAGGTTGATTCTCAGCACCCATATGGCGTTTCACAAACAAGCATGAACTCCAGTTCCAGGGGATACATACATTGTACTGCATGTATGTGGTGCACAGTCACACAAAACACCAACACCCAAACCCTCATCATTTGTAGACCTAAGTTCTAAAACACCCATCCAGACAGTCAGAAGCTAGAAGGCCACCCGAAAGGCAGAGCGGCTTGCTCTGGCTTCCTAGGATACTCACGCCTTTGATGAGTCCAGTCCGGATCTCAGGCCCCTTTGTGTCCAGAGCCACAGCCACAGGCCGGTAAAGAATGGGGTCAGAGGCGAAGCTTTCTGTGGCTGCGCGCACGTTCTTGATAGTCTCTGCATGGTACTGGATAAAGAAGGGAGACTGGTTGACAGGTGCCCTCCATACCTGACTCCAGATCACAAAAGTATCTAAATTCTAATCTTCCCTACCCCTAATCGTACCAGTATACACTCTTCCTTCTACACAGAAGCATAACAGCCTCATCTACCACAGCACTATCTTAATAGCAAATCTTGGGAACAATCCAGAATACTGCCACCAAACCCATCATAGGCAGGAATGTGACCCTACCCTGCTTTTAAAGCAGCTGTGTGTCCCTTCAGTGGCTCTAGTAACCCTAGGCTAAGCCCGAGGCAGGTAGAGAGCCTGGGCTTGTGTTTCTGCCCTGGCAGTCTGTGTCAGTCTGTTTTCACTATCGATCCCAACCTCAATTCAAGCTCAAAGTTGTTGACTTAAGTGACCAATGGCCCAAGCTGAACAGCTCATTGCTCAGCCATGCAGACACCACCTTTCACAATCACTTTCTCAGGTCTGGACGGGTGACCAGTGGCCCATCTCTGACAGAACTCTCTCCTTTGTTAGTCTTCATTTGCCATAGGGCTGCCCAAAGGACTTTTCCTTTTTCTACCTGGGACTCAGCCAAGACAGAGCAAGAATTTGTGGATGGTGCAGATCCATGTGGCACCACTGATAACAGCCATTTATTACATCACTTTATGGGCTTTGTCCTTTAACCACGGTGTGCAGGAAAGACACCTGCAAGCCTGTTATCTCTGGCAGACAAGGGAGGGCAGAGACGGAACCAGTCCTTCAACAGTGACTACTGACTGCCTTGGTTTTTTTTTTTAAGAGTTCCTTATAGTAGTTCATTTCCATTGAAGAATTATGGCTGTATAATGTCTATAGGGTCTACAACCTTTCCCACTATCATAACACAGATTTGTTCTTCCTGAGTTATACACTTCAGCCCATAAGTGTCTTAAACAAACATGCATCTTGCCTCATGCATAAAGATGCATTATAATCCTAATAATTAGAACACCGGCAGGTCTAGCATTCTCTATATGGCTAGCCCTTGCTACACTTCTGGGAGGTGATGGTGTCTTCCACTGTCATAGCTAGGACTTTGCTGGTGCGTTACCAAATGGTGATGACTGGTGCCCAGTGTCATCCTTGTAGAGGCTCTAAATTTAGGCCGTTAAAAAAAGTCAAAGTGTGTGGCAGTACAGCCCTGCCTGTTCAGCAGAGATGACACACATCTTGTCCATGTGAACAGCAACAGGTGCAATTAAGAGGCTGCCGAGGCTGCCAAAGGATCACATGCAGCTGGGAGACGTTCCCAGAGGGAGGCAGTGCAGTTTCAGTGTCTGCAGGAGTGCTTAAACCGCCAAGATCACAGCAAAACACACCCTGTTCCTCACAGAAGAAACACATGCAGTAAGAGACCTGACACGCAGTCAAACTGCTTGAATCACATGTCCTAACAGAACAGATCAGCTTCCCAAAGGGGCTAACCTCATGTCAGTGTTAAAACCTAAAAATAAACTTTCAAGGGCATTAAATAAAAAAAATAATAACAAAAAGGTCAATCTGTGAATAAGATTCAAAGTACAGATAATCTCCAAATGCCTCTTATAGTTTAAAAAAGTCAAGCTGGAGTTGGCCTCACCCAGGTCGATGACCTCACTAGCCACTGCCATCTCAGCTGCGTGATATTATTTTACTGGATTCAAGAGCCATGACACCTAAAGGTCATGTCCCCAAATTTATTTTTGCCCATCCTGCAAACCAGAGACCCACACAAACTCTGCTTTCAAGTGGATCTAATTCTGCCTCTGGGTTAGGCTTACCGTTGAGTTCATTCCAGGTGACTCCTGCCAAGAGCAGCAGAACATGGAAAGCATCGATCTCTCCCTCTTTTTGGTTTGCAACAGGACCCTGCTACGTTTATGTTTCTGAGGCTGCCTCCAGACGCCATGTATCCCAAGCTGGCCTTGAACTCAATTCTGCTTCAGGTTTTATGCTACCACACCTAACAAGGATGTGTCCCATACCCATACTGCTTAGGTGCCTACTGGACTATCCTAGGCATCATGCATGACATTTGGGAGCTGGCCTTCACCGGGCTGTTTATGGAATATGGGTTAGGGCATCTATGATTAAGAGTTCTCATGTTCTAGGAAGGAGGGGTTCACTTCTTGGACTGCCCTTCTGCCTCTATTTTTAGTTCAAACAACTCCCAAAGGTCAGAGGGCAAAATAGAGCACTCTGAACAGGAGATAAAGAAACCAAGAGGCAAGGTGGACTGTCCCTCCTCCATCAATGCCAGTAGGAAATCCACAGTGAAGCTTGTATTTGAATGGTAGCTCTAAGATGCCTCCAACTGCTAGAATAGATTGTTCTAAACTTGAAAGCACCGGAAGCAATGGACTTTTCTAAAAGCTGCCATCTGCTTCCTGCGTATGGCCTCCCATCAGCAGTCAGAACATGAAAGGACAAGCCCCAGCTTTAGCTCCAATGCATTTCTACCTCACTCCTAAGAAGGGCATTAGACTCAGTCTCAAATGGAGACCCCTCTGGACCTGCCTAACCACCTTGGGACTGAACTAAGTCAGAAGCAATCTTCTGTATGACCTTTGTCACCAGACCCATAGGAGCCAAGCAGAAACCCTCAGGCGTGGACGTCATGTGTGGAGCAAAGAGACACGATTGCCTAGAGGGGTTTCCAGCTAAAACCTTCCTGTCTTTTGTGAAGGTTAAGGGCAGAGACAGCACTGGTCCTTAACAAAGCAGGCCTTGTTTGTCTAGGCCAATGAAGGTGGCAGGAGGGAGGGAATCAGGGATGGACTAGGACCGTGTCTCATTCCCAGAGAAACCCAGACTTACACCTGTTGCAAGCTATCATTGCGAACAAACACCACACCTGTTTCCCATCAATATCCCAGCAACCCAGCTAAGGCCCACCTCATGAGTTCCATGAGAGAAATTGAGACGAGCCACATTCATTCCCGACTTGATCATCTCCTTCAGCATCTCCACAGACCGGGAAGCAGGACCTATCGACAAACATGGAAAGGCACAATGAGTAAGCCATGACCAGAGGTCTCTGAAATCCTCCTACAAAGACACACTAAGGAAGACACCCTGAACTCCACCTTCTGCAGAAAACTAGACGTACTAATTCTTCATGGCTGCTTCCTATGGCTTCTATTCTCATAGAAATATGTACAGCGCCCCACTTAGAAGCTAGGTTAGCTTTGTAATCGTTTTGCTTTTCAGGAGACAATCAGGTAGGAAGTCTCCATTTAGGGGAAGGCCACACTCACCAATGGTACAAATGATGCCAGTGTTGCGGGCCGTGATGGGTGCGGAGTCAATGTCCAGGCGGCACATATGTTCCAAGAAGGTGTCAGCCATGGCTGCATGCAGCTGCTGGGTTTGAATGAAGGCAGTCCCTGCTTCGCTGTGTGGTTTCGGCATGGTTCCTGAGGTCCTGGGGCCCAGAGAGTTGAAGAGTGCAAATTAGGTTGAGCAGTGCTTAATGAGCCACTTGGCAGAGGCGGTCGTCTCCCACTTACATATTAACCCAATATGGTTGCTTTGTGTACAAATCACACAGAGGCCTGGCACGTGCTGGCTATGTGGATGCTCCTCAAATTGGGCAAAGGGCTCAATGTGACCGTGAGCAAACAGCAAAGACCTTGATGAACGAAAGTCGCTTCCTATCCAATGCATGTAGTCCCAGGGAGCAGTGTGAGCAGGATTCAGACATGAGCTGCTGTCAATGGTGACAACTTCACACCAACACTACAAAGAACACTTTACATACATGAAGAAACTTGCCCAAAAGTTAGTTGTAAGAATAAACATCCTCCCAAACAAGTCCTTTTTAGCTCCAGAGTTCTAGATTTTTACTGGTTTCATCGGCTAAGTTTATTCTTTAGCTTCTATTAGGCAAAAATCCCAGAATTCTTTAGCAGAAAACAGCAACATTTATAAGACACACAAAGCCAATTTTGCACACAAGAGCACTGGAACTGCTCCCAAGTCAACAACTTGACTAAGGAGTCGCCTGTAACCTTGGAAACAGAATTGCTCACAGTAGCTAGTCTCAGAGGGCACAGAATCCACTCCACAACCCAGGTTGACCTTGAACTCACTATCTTTGATCTTCCCAAGTGCTGAGTTAGACCTGCCTTTCCCACTCTGACCATCTGGACTTCTCCTCTATGTGTGGTAGGCAGCGCATTACCGGTAGTCTGAGCATTGGTTCCAGGTAATTAGCCACCCAGGTCACAATCCCAACAGCTGCACCGACCTTTGCTTTAACTTTATTACTGACTTACAACTAAGTGCTCACTGAGCTGGTTAGAGGACAGAACTCTGCAGCAGCTCTGCGCTGTACTGACAGATGTTGAGAGGCTTGAGCAATGTTGGGCATCCTTCTCACCCAAGTTCTCAGACCAAGGGGCTCTTTGAAAGCCCCAGAGCCTAAAAAGACTTCAGTCCAAGTTCTATAATAAGCCCCTCCTTATCCTTGCTCTCTGCCCTGCCTCCCAGTCAAGAACCCTCAGTCTACTGACTATGTGCTTTCGGCATGCCTGAAGAATACGCACCTAAAGGTCATCCATGTTACCCTGTTGAGACCCGGCAAGACCTCTGCAACCTACTAGTGATCCCATGCAAACAGAGGCCCACAAGTCTTCAACCACACAAATGGCAAACTTTTCACGGGACAAGTTTTCATTCTTTGTCGCCCATGTTGGCCTTGAACTAAATGCAGTCTTCACGTTCCAGTCTCCTGGGTGCTGGGATTACAGGGGGGCACCCCTACATTCACTGCAGAATTTAAAGGAGGGATGAGATCTCCAGCTATTGCCAGTGACCAACACGGTTCATTCCTAACTCCCCCAAACAGCCAACCGCTCCTCAGGGGTCTCCTTGGGCTAACCTCCAGCACCTTGTAGTATTTGTTAAATTTGTTCTCAGTCCCATCAAGACCTCTCAGTTCTTCCTCTTCCCTTTCCCCAAATCTGAAGATGTCCCAGCTCCTTTGCCTACTCATGGTTGAAACAAACATGGCCGGGAACTCTCACGGCTCCCAGTCATGCTTAGGTGACTGCTGAGGGGACAGTATGGATAGCAAATCAAGCCAACAAGACACGAAAGCCTTGCTGTGACCACGATGGGACTATGAAGTCAGTATGTGGAATAGACATTGAACCCACTTTCCCAAAAGCCACCAGGCAGCTCTTCTCTTCCCAAGGCCACTGATGATCAGGTCATACCTTTGGTTCTCTGGGCCTGGGCTTCCGGTGACATATTGCTGTTTTTTGGACTCAGGGTGGCAGCTCCTTGGCCCCACTTGGAAAGACCGCTCAGAGCTGAGTACAGTTTGCCCTGGAGAGCTGTATGAGGATTGAGGATTAAGGCAAAAGCTGAGTGTAACTAGAGTTCTCTGTGGTAATTACCTTAATAACCAGGAGAAGTTGCTTAAAGTTGCTATGCTAAACACACACACACACACACACACAGAAGACATTATTAATGAAAACCTGGAGGTAAAAGTGAGCCCTTACTGGCTTCCCTGTGGTACTTTATCCCAACACCCAAAAATTGATATTTAGTTTTTAGGGGGTGTGTGGGCACTATGCAAAAGTCAGAGGACAACTTAAGAGACCCTGCTTTCTCCTCTTACCTGGGAGTTCTGGGGACAGAATGAGGATCATCAGAAACCATTTTCTTCACCACTGTGCTATGTCAGGGACCCTCATTGCTTTGTTTTTTTCTCTCTCTGGCAGAAGCTCACACTATCCCAGGCTGGTTTCACTCAAAGATCCTCCTACCTCAACTTCCCGAGTGTTAAGAGTATACACAGGCCCGACTGACCGGCCCCCCAAAGTGTCTTTAAACCTTTAATTTACTATCATTCCTCTTGGCTGGCCTGGAACTCGAGATGTAGTGCCTTTCCCCCAAGGTTGAGATTACAGGAGTTTATCACCTCTAGTTTATATAAAAGCCTGGTGCCCTCCACCTTACGATAAAAGGAAAAAAGACTCAAGAGGATAAATGTTAAAAATCACCAGTTCATAGCTGATTAAAAAAAAAAACCCACCCTGTTACCTGGGTATTAGTATTTGTCACAACACCCCTCCCTCCCGTTCTCAGACAGTTGTCTCACTATGTAGCCCTGGAGATGTTATATATACCAGACTGGTTTTCAACTCAGAAATCCATCTGTTTCTGCCTTTCTAAGGCTAGGATTCAAGGTATGTGTTACCGTGCCCAGCATCATATCCTTCATCAACAAAACTGATGTGAAACACTTTAATAAAAAATAAATAGAGGGCTGGAGAGATGGCTCAGCGGTTAAGAGCTGCTCTTCCAGAGGACCAGGGTTTGATTCCCAGCACCCACATGGCAGCTCACAATTGTCTGTGACTCCAGTTCCACGGGATCCAACACCCTCACACAGACATATATGAAGGCAAAAGCACCAATGTGCATAAAAAAATAAATAAAAATAAATCTTTAAAAAGAAAGGAAAAATTAAGTGGACAGCTTCTAAAAATGATGTATTTATTTCTATGCATCCCAATAAAGCTCATGGGAATTACATGTAAAGCGTAGAGCCACATATCAGCCCTGCGCCCTTCAGGATCACTCAGCTACAATGGAAACACGTGCTCTCTGCCTTCAGTCACAAGAGCGCCTCGCAGGGCAGCTTCACTGACCTGAAAAGGGCAACTTCATCCATTGACCTCAAAGCCAAAGTGTCTAATAAAACCCATGGAAAAATTTCATGACCAAAAACCTGTAAGTTCCACTTCAGTGTCCAGCAATTTTCTTTTCCTGCTTTGACTGCTCTCAGGCTTTGACAGCACAAACTTTGTACTGACATGGATGTTCTGATAGACAAAGGCCTGGAAATGCAATTTAGCAGGTAAAATTTCAAAATCTATTTGGCCTCAGATACACAACTCAATACATTTTCCCCACTTGGAATTAACCTGAAGTCTGCAGACTGGACTATCTTGCTACCAGATACAAAGTGGCCAATGGAATCAATGAATTGATACAATTAAATAGACTTCTAACAAAACTTCAATTGTTTCAAGTCCTCTACCAATCTAGACCCTAGCTCAATGAGCTATTTCTCTTCCTAGGCTCTGACCTGGAACACTCCCGCCCCCAACCAGGGCTCTTCTGCCTATCCCATGGTCCCCACAACTCAAACCAACCACGTTATTGATATATTTATAGAATACCCTTTCTGAGGTCTTTTCCAGGTCAGGAAAGCAGCCCCAGCCTTGGTTTCCTTGAGCAGGGTGGGCCTACTTGCATAGCAGTGCCTGCCCAGACATGCGGCCCCTCCCATGCCAGCATCCTCCTCTTTAGGAGGCACCCACATGCACAGCCAACCTCCAGCCAGCAGCAGAAGCCTGGCATGTCCAATGACAGCAGCAAACACCGTGCTCAGGGGCAGGAGCCTTACTCTGGAGCCTGAGCCCCTGCAGCAGTATCTTCCTCAGAGCCATTGCCCCTCTGTGAGAAAGGAAACACCAGCCCAGGTTTCAGTGTGGCCTACAGGCCGAGGCATGCACAGGCCCAGCTCAGATCACCTTGGTTCTGCCAGTCCCATCTGTTTCCCTCGTGTCAGGCACAAAGGTCATAAAAACAAATAAGAAAATAAATGCCCAATGTCACCCTGATTCTTAGAGCTGGCACTCTTATCAGGCTAAAGTTTCATGCCTCACTCCACAAATTAAATCTTCCAAATCATTGCTGCCATTAAACTACCCTGGGGTGTGGAAAGAGGGTTTCTCTGTGTGGCTCCACAGAGCAGGCTGGCCTAGAACTCAGAGACTTACCTGCCTCTGCCACTCAATTAAATGCACGCACCACCACTGCCTGGCTTATTTATTAAGACATGGTCTTACTATATAGTCCTGGCTACCCTAAAACTTAAGAGATCTATCTGTCCCCTGCTTCCTGAATGCTGGGATTAAAGGCATTTGCTACCATGCCCAGGGGGAGGTCTACCCTTAAACCTCAGCAAATTATCTATCAAAAAGATCTGGCATTAATCAATCAGCCTATTCAGAACTCGGGCTCACCTGTTGGATTTAAATTAAATTCCCGTGCTCCTACCCCCAAAAAAAAAGAGAAAAAGAAAAAAAAGGACAAATCAGCTCTGTAATTTAATCTTAACTATAATAGCCCTACTTTAAACTCTTTTTGTGGAATTATGGGACCCTCACCTAGGAAGACCATGCTACTTCAGGACAGAAAGCCAGATCAAAGGATCTCCTGGCCTCCACTGCAGCTTTGCAGAGCAGAGAACTAGTTTGAGCCAAAAGGAGGAGTTCTGGGAGAAGTTTCTGTTCTGCTGGCACACGGTGCCTCCTTAGCAGGCTTAAGTGGCCAGGGTTTCCGGGAGTGATGCCCACGCTCTGGACCCTGGCTTAGGAGCCCAGGGAACCAGGTGTAAGCAGAATGCACAATGGCCTCCACGACTGGAAGCACAGGCTCAGCATTTAAAGGAGTGCCCCGAACCACAGTGGGGGAGGGGAATTAATGCGGGAAGGCAGCACCAGCTGTCCAATAGCACTGACCTACTTACCGTGAGTGCCTGCCTACAGTGACCGTTATAGGGCTGCAACTACTGCCTCTCTTCCCAAGGGGGAGTAGAACTCCAAATTCCACACTTCTACCACCCAGAACTCAGCATCAATACTGACTTGTATTTTTAGACTTTCCAAAAATAAAAGTATTCTGACTTTATTCAATCCATAAATATTTCATTCTTCCATCCCCTGACTTCTCGAACCCTTCTACAGAGCTTGGGGTGTTCTCAAATTCAAGATCCGCCTGCCTCTGTCTCCTGAGATTAAAAGCATGTGCCACCACACCCAGCCCTTCCCTACTTCTTAATCTGAAGTTTGAACTCCTCCAAAATGGACATGGCACAAGGTCAAATCTTTTACATCCAGTGGTTTAAAGTCAAAATGTTTGGAAAGGATGTAGCTTCCTTTAAAAACTTAGTTGGCTTTGAGAAAGAGGCTCAAGATCCCCAGACCTCAATGGAGAAGTAGGGGGCGTCTCAGAGGCCACTGGAGGTACTGCAGTTTAGACCTCCCTCGTACGTGCAGACAGGCACAAACTACAGCAGGGGCGTGACCTCACTGCACAGATTGGTGGCTGTAAGACCACCCCCAGTCCTGAGCTGAGCTGTTACAATAGGCCTCAAGAGTCAGCAGAGGTTTGCAGGACCCCAGCCACGTGGGCTCACCTCTCCTATTTGACTACTCCATATCCAGTCTAAGTCTGGTTCTTGCTAAAAATTGCAAGATCCAAGTATCATGTCAGGAAGAATGGTCCTCATACAGTCTGTCATTTATTCCGGTCTGCACCCAAGTGAAGTTTACAGGGATGACTCAGCCCTTAAGTACTCTTACCAGAACAGTAAAAATCTCACAGGCACCAACTCATTCTTGTAGTTACCAGTTAACTCGGCTGTGGATATTTGGGATGATTCAGAAACTGAAAGACAAGTGACTCATTTTCCTCTACCTCAACCTTAGTTCTTGGCCAACTCATCTTGACTTCCTGCAGAAAAGCTAAAACAAAAGACACTAAAAACCCAAGTAATATGAATTTAATGCAAGAGATTTTTCCCCCTAGCTTTCTGTACATGGCTGTTTCCTCATTTCTTCTACTATTAAGAAATCAACAGCTTTGAGAAATAGGTGTCTTTTCCTGTGACCAACGCCTTCACGTCACACACACAGATGGCATATCCAACTCCAATGCGATTTGAATAGTAGCCAGCTATAAAATGTGCCAAGTCACTCACTGGGGGATAAGGTCCTTTTCTTTTGAGACAGATCTTCACTATTAGCCCAGACTGGTCTGAACATATAGCCATCTGCCAGTGAGTCTCCAGAGTACTGGGATATGTTCCATGAGAGGCTGCCGAGCCTATCATTCAAGCACGATGGTGTACAGACCCTGCATTTTGCTGCACCCACGCACTTGGGACAGGGTTTCACAGCTTGGCTGGTCTAAAACTCAACGAGATCCTGTCCTGGCCCTGCTCTTCAGTGCTGGAATTAAAAAGTTGTGTGCAGCACCACACTCAGCCTGGGCGGGACCTGTTAATTTAGGGAAATGCACACTAGTTCAGTATTTGACTTACTAAATAGGGGACCTCACTACATCTGGGAGAACCAGGTTTCCCACTCACCCAAGGAAGAGAATCTTTTCAAACGCCTCTAAGTTGAAAAGCTGAGTCATCTTGCCCAGACCCGGTGATGGTTTACACTTACTTCACCTTCCCACAGGACTACTGCCTTACCTACAGCATCCTCAGGCCACCAGAAGGCAAATTGTTGCCTAACAATGGTACCTTGAATCCTAACCCAAGGTCCTCCCCCCTCCTGCACCCTAGAAAGTGCCACACCCTGAGTATTGTGGCAACAAAACTTACTGCAATAGCCTCCATACCTAACTTCCTACAAGTCAGCAGGATGAACGGTCTTACATTGACCAGTCAGGAACGAGAATCAGAAGACATGGATCTGATATCTGCCTCTTTGTTTCTACCCTTACAGAGGAAGACAATGGACGCCACATTTCTCCCTTTAGACTGCAAGCTCCTTTCTCAGGAGGGTTTGTTACATTGTAAACACCTACTGGACTCCAAAGAGAATTCGTTTCCAGGGGAGACTGGGTATTCAGTGCCTTTCTGTCTCCCTAAGCTTAGCCTCAATACGTATAGGAACAGGAGGAAGGCCTTCAACCTAACAGTATCTCATTCATTGAGAAAAAAGGAATATGTATGCTCTTCTGGGCACTTCACCCCAAGATTAGTCACTGCATTGAATATGCCCCCTACTTACACGGAGACCAGTAACTTCAGTAGCCTGGAGCAATCGTCTTTACTCGTGACACAGGACCAGAGGCTGAACCACCTCAGAAAATAAATAAATCAACCGGATTCCAACAACCTGTTTATATCCCCCCCGCTGCCCACAAGCAGAACTGTCCCTTCACCGAGGCTCTTAATCCTATCAATCTCCTTCGGTTTAGAAGAGGTGATCGAGAGACATCTTTTCATGACTGGGTTTTTAAGTAACCTTCAGACTAGGTGCTTTCCTGCTTCTTCAAACCCAACGTGCGGACCACCCTGTGCAGCTCCATCTTCACCACAGTACTGACTTGACAAATTTTGCTTCCCTATTTAGACTGAGTTCTGTGGGCTCCAGTTCCACCCGGAAACCTCTCTCGGTTGATCGCCCCCCCCACCCTTTCCCCAGCACGTGGGCGCGGCGCGACAGGCTGGTCCAGACGCCCTGCCGTACGTGCAGCCCCGCCACCGCAGGATGGAGCGCGCGAGAGCTTGCAGGCGCACCGCAGGGTTTGGTAGCCCGGACCACCAGTGCCTAGCCGGCAACCAGAAGAATCTGCGGTCGCACAAAATAGGACGGAATAGCGGCCAATCGTTCTTGCCCCGCCACCGGGAAGACTGACGTTACGTAACCCGCAGCTACATCTCCCGGACGGCCATTGACTGCATCCTACCTACACGCACCGGACCACGAGGGCTAGCAGGGACTCGGCGGACGTGACTAGAATGCGGGGGGCGGGGGAAGTTGCGCGGAGGGGGAGGGGCGAGGATCCGGATGCTGAAGGGATGCAGTGCCGCGGACATGACCGGAATGGGGGGGAGGGGCGACCCGGAGTAGCGAATACAGGCGCGGGAAGAGCACACTGACCTGAATGGAGGATAAATGCGGGGCACAAGGGGGGAGCGGCAGAGTTATTTCAAGGAGAGATTATAAGGAGGTCACCGAAGGAGGGAGGGGAAGAGCACAGAGCTAAAAAGGGCGAAAGAACTATTAGTGAATGTAGGAGGATGAGCATCGGAGAAGAATGGGAATGAACAGGGTGGAGAGGATGGCAGCATTAAGATAAGAGGGTAGAACCAGATTGAGAAGGAAGAGAGGCCAGAACTAGCGTGTGGTGAAGAAGCTGTAAGGCCTCTCTGTATTTGGAAGTTCAGGACCTGGGCTCGAGTGTAGCTTCTCCCCCAACCCGGACAGGGATGCACGATGCCAGGCGCCTGGGTCCCGCGTGGGCAGGCAGGCCTGCGTTACCCAGAGGCGGGCGTCGGCCCTGGGCACAGAAGGCGTAGGTTCTCCCCTCTCACCTCGGGCGTACTCCGGATCCTGCAGCGATACCAAAGTCTGACGACTGAAGGGTCAGGACGAGTCTCTGCTGTGCGGGACTGCGCCTCTTGGGCCTCAAGGTTATCCTACTGCGGGCCACCGCAATCCCTCCGCAGCCCCGCCCCTCGCCCAATCCCCGCGGCGGCCAGCGGCGCCCCGCCTCTCGCGTCTCGCTGGGCGTCCGCACCTTGGAGAGAAGCGCGGTGGAGGCGGGACAGACAGGTTGCCCTTTAAAGGAGGACTACCTTCCGTGGCGGAAGGACACAGTCATCCAAAATAGCGCATGGGACGATCAGATAGCCAATGGGGAAGTGGTGAGGGCGCAGGGCCCGCCCTTGGAGACCGGGACACCACCACCCGCAGTTCCCCAGGCGCCGGGGCCACCTGTTGTCTTAGCTTGTGGAAGCTTCTTTTATAGGGCTCCCTTTTTGGCCCTCTGCCCAGGTCGCCCCATCTGCCCTGGATTACCAGTGCGGTGCCCAGATTTATATGTCCCCTAACATTTCTCCCAGCCCCGCCCAAAGTCTCTCCACTCTTCCGTTGGCCGCCCCAGAGCACCCTCCGGGAAGCTGGGGTGATGTGAGCAGAGGGTGGTCGGAGGTCTGGATTGCCTCCCAAACCTCAGAGGCCGGGTAAGGGGAACTTGGGACCCTGTTGCTGGAGTGTGAGTGCGGCCTCATAACAAGAAAGGAAGGGTTGGGGCCATGTTAATACTTTCATTAAGATCTTGAATCCTGCACTGTTAAGTGCCTTGGAGCAGAAAACCAATTTAAGGTTAATCAGTGCAGAACTGACCATCGTGTAGCAAATATCTATGCAGGAGTCAACACTGGTATTCTACTCAGTCATGTATTTAAATCTGTAGTATAGGGACCTTAATTTGTCCCCTACAAGGTATTTTCTAATTTCCCAATTCTAGTCTTAACCAGAGTACTTACCAAGCTGAGTCTGTTAACACTGGTCTTCATTCAGCAAAGTTTTGAAAGCAGATACAATGTTGCTACATTCTAAACCTGAACGAAGACTGTCTCTTAGGTTAGGTTTGGGTTTTTGTTTTTTGGTTCTTTTCTTGGGAAAAGAAGGGTGTGAAGCACTCAAGCAGACACCTTTGTGACTTAATCACAGATCTTTATTCCACTTTGTCAGTTTAGATTAGGGCAGGGTGACAGTATAAATGGAGCTTGTAGTGAAATACTGTCTTTTCATTCCCTCTGAAAGCCTTTTGTGGTCCCCTTAATTTAGGCAAAGTAAATGCTTGGTTATTCACATAGAAAAAGAACATGAAGTTGAAAGAAAACAATCAGATCTACAGGGAGAATCAAATTCCCTCTGTCAAGAGAAAGGGGTAGAAGAAATGACATGACCCTCTTTGTATCCTGGGCTGAAAAAAAAAAAAAAGAACCATGGTGATAGCTATCTACTCATGCTGAGGTCTACTGTGCATAATGTGACCCAAAGTTCTAAATCTAACTGGGAATCAGGCATAGTGGCTCACACCTGTAATCCCAGCACTTCAGAGGCTGGGACTGGAGAAACTGCGGAGTCCAAGGTCAGCTTGAGATACACAGTGAGCTCTAGGCAAATCCAGGTTAGGATCTCTGTCTCTGTCTCTCTCTCTCTCTCTCTCTCACACACACACTACCATCACCACAAATCTAGGTAAAAAGCTAGGTGTGCCCAAGTCTGTGATCTTGGCACTTATGAGACTGAGGCAGGACTGGAGGCCAAGCTGGGTATAGTCCCAGGATTACCATGAATATCCACTAAACTGGAGAATTGGTGGCAGCTGAGAATTGTCTATCATCTGCAAGTTTCAGAGATGTGACAGTTACACAAATGGGGTTCATGGAAGTGGCAGACTACAGCCTGTCTTATTTAACATTAGATGTCAAAATGTGTTATAGTGACTTCTTAAGGGTTACTGTCTTGGTTTTGCTGAGAAGTCAGCATGAAATAGAAGCGTAAGGTAAGGTTGTATCTTATCTTTGTTCTAGTTTTAATCTCTAGCCCTGTGACTATACCTGTAATTTAACAAGTAGAGTCTGTTAAAAGTAATCTGAGGACAATTTCTATTTAACAGGGTGGAGTTTGATCAGTTAAGTATATATGTGAATGAGTCCAACAGTGCCCAACAGGCACCTTCTCCCTTTGGTAACTGCCTGTCTTAAAGGGCTTTCTTGGCGACCAGGGCAGAACAACTTTCTGAATTCAGATTTACCTTCTTGGAGCCATCCCTCTGGGACTGCACTCCATTGATCTACAGCAACCCCAAGACTACTGACTTGATCAGGATGGGAAAGTGCACTGCAAGATTCACTCACTCACTGCAGATTTTTGGTCAAGTCCACAGAATCTGATTTAATGGCTCAAAAGTTCTTCTTTTTTTTTTAAAAAAAAAAAAGATTTATTTATTTATTATGTACAACATTCTGTCTGTGTGTATGTCTGCAGGCCAGAAGAGGGCACCAGACCTCATTACAGGTGGTTGTGAGCCACCATGTGGTTGCCGGGAATTGAACTCAGGACCTTTGGAAGAGCAGGCAATGCTCTTAACCACTGAGCCATCTCTCCAGCCCCCAGCTCAAAAGTTCTTAAAATTAAATGTGAGTTCTTGGGGGAAGGGTAAGTCAAAAAAATCATATACCAACCCAGTAGCCTCAAAATAAACTTTAGCCCTGGTGAAATGGTGAGATTATAAGCCGCCCCATATTGATCTCTTCGTCTCTGGAAATGGCAGTGTTATTTCTAAGGACAAAACAGACTACTAGAGCTACTCACAAGCCTTGAACATCAAGTCGAAAGCAGAACTAGAGCTGTTGGACTTGTTTTTGAAACAGTCTTACTCTGTAGTCCACAATGATCTTAAATTCATAGATTATAGGAGGTATTTACCACCATACCCAGTAGGCCTTTTCATGCCATGCCTTCTTCAGGCGTCTAAAAAATTCTTTCACAATGGTAGGGCAAAGTTTCCCCAGAGGAACCCTGAAAAGGAGAAAATGATGGATTTTTGGAGTTAGGGATAAAACGAGCTGTCTCTGTTAGAAAGGGGAGGCTTCAAGTAGGAGAAAACATTTGAGTTTCACATGGGAAGTCAGCATAGGTATGGAGAGCTTCTAAAAGATGTTCAGTATTCCGTAAGTGAATGTAATTTCAGTAAATACAGGAAGATTTCTGAATGTGGCTATGTGTCTGGGCTTTCCCAGCATCTTGCAAATGCTGCATCAGCAATGAGAAGCAGGAAGAGATAAGCATGGAGTCCTTACTCACTCTGTAAAGCACCATCTCAGCCACAGAGGCCTTGTCACTCGACGTGACCTCCAACGTTTTTCTATCCCAGAACTTCCAAGACTCATTTTAAAAAGGCCTTTTAGAGTGACGTAATCTACCCACCCAATTACTCCCTAGAGGTCTTGTGCTCCCCTTTCTCCCTACATTTGTAGCTCAAGCTCACTGGTATGCAAACTGGAGAGTTAGCAGAATCTACCTCTAGTCCATCTGGACATAGAGTCAGCCACTTTCAGCTCCAAGGAGGACCGACAGGGAAAGAGCCTGACACAACAGCTGTGTAATGAGACTGGGGACAGGGTGTCAGTCAAGCTGTGGAGACCAAGGGGTCATGACGGACAAGATGACACACACCAGAAAAGTCATCCAAGTAGTGAAGTCACATGGTCTATCAGGACGGTTCCCTTACAGAAAAGTCAGTTCTAAACTCAGAGCTTCAGAAGTTCTGCGACCACTGCTTTTCCCTCTCTATCTTCTATAGTTCTGTACCGTTCTGAAGTGAGTATATCCCCAGGTTGGCTGCTAGGTCAGGAGCCACCAGACACTGTGAAAATAATAAAATCATTACCTCAGAAATAGGGAAGGAAACCTACAGCTCAGAAGAAATGGACTTTATCCAATGAGGAAGTCCAGAATGATCATTGTGACTGCTGTTAGTTATCAGATTAATTACCTTTCCAGTAGGAACTTCCAAAATGATAAGTGAAAATTTTTTTTATTAAGCAATCTTAATAAATATTCTGGAAAAATAAAAGGAAAGACCAGGTAACAACAGATCAAGTGCCCTCCTCCCAAGAAGTCCTACCTTTTCTTTACAGGTGTCAACCTATGTGTCTGTCCTTATAGACTGGCTGTCTGCTACCTCACTCACTCATGGCAAGGGCAAGTAAAATCGAAGAGACTGCAGGCTCTCTCCTGTGTAAAACCGTTTTTTTTTTTCTTCAAAGTTTTAAAGGTTTTTAAAGGTTAGCATCTCTGGCACTATGGGGGCAAGAGGGTGGGTGGTCTTAAACTCAATCTGGGGAAAGTCCTACATATGCTCTAGAGGCCAATGCCTCTTCTAATGAACTGAAGTCTACCTTCTTCTCATTTCTGGGCTGGAGGGCTCCCGTGGAATTTTGTGATCCACAGAACTGCCTCCCACCTATAAGAAGCCAAGCTATCCCTAGATGCTACCTAGAATAATGCTGTGAGCTGGTAAGAACCAGTAATGACTCAGCACCAGCCTCTGCTCTTTCCCAGCTGGAACTAAAAGCAGAAGCTAGCTCCTCCGCAGCTGACGGCCACATCCTTACCACAAACTGAGTTATGGCCACACCCAGCCTGGATGGAAAACTACCAGGAAAGGAGGGAAGGTGAATTTTGAGTCCAAAATCACACACGGCTATATACTCTCCATCTGGCAGTAATTGAGAAAAACAGTTCCTTTTCCTGGCCCTGTCTCTATTTAAGCATGTCTAGATCTAAGTGAAGCAAGAATGCCTACACTCAGATAAGTGGAATGTGGACAGGCACTGTGTGTGCAGTTAAGAGCCCTGCCCTCTGTGAAGAATGCTGTCTTGTAGCTCACAGGTCTTCATGAAAACCAGACCTCTCACCTTCAAAGTAGCCGGGCCCTCAATTTTCCAAGCTGTGAGAGCATAGCTCTACAGAAACACAGAACCCCTACCAAGTACGCTTCTCTGCAAGGAGGGCATTCTTCTGTCTGATAAAGCTTTTTCTTCTTCCTTATAGTGCTGAAGAATGAACCCAGAGCTTGAACGTGTGAAGCAGAAGTACTAGTGCTGAGTCACAGGCCGTTTTCAGAAAGCATTCTTGATTTTGGTTAACATTTTTAAATTTCATGTTTTGAATCATAAGGCCTTATGAACTTCTGAGATCAGCTTTTTAGGAGAGAACTATAAAATGATATACATAATTTTATTGATATAAAAAGGCCATTATTATGTTGTGGGTTTATTTCTTTTCTTCTTCTTTTCTTTTTTTTTCCGAGACAGGATTTCTCTGTGTAACAGCCCTGACTGTCCTGGAACTCAAGCTATAGACGAGAATGGCCTCAAACTCACAGAGATCTGCCTGGCTCTGTCTCCTGAGTGAGGGGATTACAGGCATATGCCACCACCATTCAGCCTGTTGTGCTATTTAAAAACAAACAAACAAACAAAAAACCAGAATGATACCACAAGGATAGCTCAGCTATTGGAGTTTTGGGGGCAAAATAAGCTAGTTTTTCATTTCTTCTCATACCACCATTTGCTAGCATTTGTAGGGCAGGTGTTGGAATGTTGGCATGTGGGAAAAATTTCCTATTTTCTGAAATTGTCAAAAATGTTTTATGTGAGCAGTCACATACCTAGGTCCAGGAAGGGAATCAGCTGATTGAACATTCTAGGTGCCCAGTGTGTTAGAGGACACCTTTAATCTCAGCACTCTGGAGGTAGAGACAGTAGATTTCTGTAAGTTGGGGACCTGCTTGGTCTACACAGCGAGTTCCAGGTCAGCCAGGGTTATACAGTAAAACCCTCTAGGATGTAGGACGACAAGAACTCAGGTTCTGGAGCTGGAAGGATCTGGTTAAAAACCCAGTCAGTTGTAAGACCCTAGGCCAGCAGTCCCAACCTGTGGGTAGCAACCCATTCATAGGGTTTACCTAAGACCATTCGTATATCAGATATTTACATTACAATTCTTAACAGTAGCAAAATTACAGTTATAAAGTAGGAATGGAAATAATTTTATGGTTGGGGTCACAACATGAGGAACTATATTAAAGGGTCACAGCATTAGGAAGGTTGAGAACCACTGTCCTAGACACATTTAAGATGAAGAAAACATGTCTCCTAGCTTTGCTATCAGCAGTAACTAGGGCTATAATCAGAGAACCAGAACAGGAATTCTGAAATGAGTCAGTTTACTACAATAAGCTATGGAATACACCAAATAACTTACCCTGTGAGATTATTTTCCATCTGCAAAATAGGAATAATGGTATCTATTTCTGAGGCTTTTGTGAGAATTATGACTCCAATATATGTAGGAATATCACAACAATAAATACAATATATACTTATACAATAATTTAAAACATGAACAAATTAATAAGGTGGTTTGCACACTACCTGGAAAATAATTTGTAAGAACTAAGTTATATTAGCTGTCTCTGGACTCAGCAGGGTCTTCAGTTGCATGTTTCCACTGACAGTCATTTATTTGGAGAACAGTTATTTGTCTTAGGCCTGAGTCTTAGAGGACTTGGGAGTATTGGGATATACTATGTCCTTTTGAGATGGGGGTCTTGCTAAATTCCTCGGGTTGGTCTTGTCATCCTGGGCTCAACTGAGTCTCCTGTGTTGGCACTCAGGGGATAAGCTAGGACTGTAGGTGGATACTATCATACTCATTTATAATGTACTTGAACGACAATGCAGAAATCCATCTCTGTGGGAAAGGGTCTTTAAGAGTGGTCTGAGGATCACAGAGGGCAGGAGCTAGTCTAGAGCAGGCTATGGAATCAAGAGCTATAGTAGAATTTGAAATCATATTGAAAAGCTGGGCTTTTAAAAAAACTTTGTGGTGTTTTCTGTGTTTACATTTTTGTTTTTAATTAATAATTCACAAAATATTTGGAAATGTTCAACATGTCTCAGCTATGGTTAGAATTAACTAAGGGAACCAACATGGTGGCTATGCCTTTAATCGCAGGACAGACAAAGGCAGGAGGTTCTGAGTTCAAGACTAGCTTGGTTTACACATAGTAAGTTTCAGGCCAGCCAGGGCTACATAAGAGAGACACTGTCTTAAAAATTAACCAAGACTTTTGGGTATATGGAACAAGTCTGAAAGGCCAGAAGCTTCCTTAGTAAGACAAACTCAATCCTCCAAGGCTAGCCAGTGTTAAAGAAAGGCAGGGGTTTCTGAATACCTACCTATTTAGAGAGTTCCAACTTCTTCTGAGGCGTTCCCACTCCAAACCCTAATAGCCTCTGGCCCCCTTAGGGCCTCATGCATACTAAGCAAGCACTTTACCACAGTGCTATACCCACAGCCCTAGACTAGCCTTTCTTAAAGGTTTCTCTTTCTCTTCAGGTTAGAGAACCCAGCTTCCTGCACCTGCCAACTTACCTCTTCACCTCACTTAATTAAAGCCAGGCAGGAGAAAGACTAAGGGTCCAGCCTCTAACACACGACACAGGGACGACTGACAGTGCTGGTTTTGTGTAAGGAAGCAGCTGGTCCTGAAGATTTGAAAAAAAAATTAAAGCTGCTCTGACAGTTTTAAATCTCCAGTAACTGTCATCAGTGGTATTCTCCTGTTTGTTTCATCTGTATAACTGATAAACTTCCCCTCTTTACTTAATATTTTTATTAAAAATATGGACAGATCTGTAGAATACAACACTGAAACCAAATGGATGCATCTTTCACTTCAGGAAATACAAATCGTCCCAACCTTCGGATAGTTCGCTCTCACAACACAACCCCTATCTAGGGCCTTGGCTAGGCGCTGGGCCAAGGCTAGCAGACCACAGTGATCATATCCAGTCCACAGCACCTTCCATTTTATTGTTTTATTTACAAACAGGGTGAAGTCAACTGGGCAAATCAGGGGTGGGAGTCAGTCAGGGCCATCCAAACGTGGAGTGGTTCTGGATCAATCTCCACCATGAAGGCCGCCTCTTCTATCCTTCTCTTGCCCCTTGAAATTTCTCAGGGCAGCCTCACCTGCTGCTCCTGAGCCCTTTTACAAGGGCAGATGAATCCTGGGGGAACAGGGTGATACGAGGGCTGGGGCCCCCCTCAGTTTGTGTAAACCTGAGTTCCGATCACACGCATGATTTCCTTCTGTATCTTGGGGTCCTGAGTATTAATGTTGGCATCGCCCACCTGCCCATCCTCATATCTGCCAAAGACAGGGAAGCGTGAGCACAAGGGAAGTATGATACCAACCCATATCCACCAGCAGAAGTGTTTCAAGACGTGACCATTTCATCCCAGAGTGAAAGATTTTGTCACTGCTCTTCAGGATAAAGGGATCAATCAGCTCAGCAGGTTTTTCTCTACACAGACCCCAATGATCTGTCTTTATCCCTAAGGGCAAAGTCCCAGTGCCAGCTAAATTAGACAGCAAGGGACAGGACTCCGACAACAAAAAATGAACACCCTCAGTAGCCACACACCATCTACCACCCTCACTCTTCAAGTAATACCAAGGGCTCCTTTTAGACTCACACAAAGAAGAACCTTGTGCAGACATGGTCGGACACAGGGCACACCCAAATGTTTCCATGCTTCTGAAGGTCCTTAGATGTAATCACTGGGGGAAGAGAGGCCAGAAGTCACAGATATAAAGCTTAAGGCGATCCAGGTAGGGAAGGAGAACATGTTGCTTCAGCATAACTTTTTGTTGAATCATGTGCCAAGGGAACAGCAGAAATAAAGGTTGGGGGTCCCAAAAAGACATGAACTGGGCGAACTGCATACCTTCACAAAGTGCAATACAGTTTAGATTCCGACTCTGCAGAAACCTTGACTGAATGGATCGGGTCTGAAATAGAAAGAAGCAGAGGAGAGCAGAGCAAGGTAAAATGTTAGAGCTTGCTCTCAAGAGGCTGTTTAGTTATCGGTGATAGGAACTGACTGGGGTGTGAACTGGGTCTCCTGAGCGTCCAGCTGCCCTCCAAATGTTTGCTTACATAGAATTACCCCGGTGGGGCCACAGTTTCCATGTTCATCTTTTCATTTAATCTGCCTTTGCTTTCATATGACTTTGTTCTCAGATAACATAGGACTGAAGTAAGATCATTTTATAACATACCTTTAAATGACCTACAATGGCCCTATGCTCCACTGTTCTCATTATTTTAGCAGGATCCAGGAAAAGGTCCTAACTCAAGCAGAACCAGCAAACAGTACCTGGGGGATGGTGTTCATCCTGTTATATCTCTGGACCAGCTCATCCTTGGATGGCATTCTGTGCTGTCCTTTGCCCATTCCTGTCACAGAACAACAAACTCAGTTAATTCGTCCATTTCTTAAATATTTGTGGAAGTACTTACTATATGTCAGATACCAACTACAGATACTTGGTGGTACAGTAGTGAATAAACAAGTGATTACCCTCACAGAATTTAGCCTGGTGGAGATTGCAGGCAAGGTGTAAGTAATTACAATAGAGTACGGTGACGATTGTGATGGTGAGCCTGTAAGCACCATGTGAACCAGGGAAGGGGAACTAACTTAGGCCAGAGATCTGAAGATGTCCTGGTCCAGTAAGACTGAGAACCTCAGAATTAGGAAGAGTTAGTATAATAGAATATGGAAAGCATAAAGACAGATAGACCCACAGGACTTAATTTGCATACAGTATAATGAATGGCAAAAAATGATGTAAAAGATATAAACCAGGCTGCTAAGGCAACTGAACTTGATCCTCCAGGAACTCCAGGGAACCACTGAGGTTCTAACGAGACACTCGAGTCAGGAAAGAAGGGCCCAGCAATGTAGGACACCAATACCTCAGCATCAAAGGTATTTCTCCATAAGACACAAGTATGGAGAAAGCTTTAAAGTTACCCAAAAGATTGACCACCCAGGATAGAAGGAGAAAGCAGAGCCCTTCCATATTGATTCTCCACAGATATTCACATTGAAGAATCTTACCTTTAGAAAAAAAAAATGCCAACTCCCTCTCATTTCTACATTATCTCAGAGAATAAATTCTCTACCACCCCCCCACCTTCCCACCCCACTCCACCCCCCCCCCTTTTTTAAAGTTTTTTTGAGATATGTTCTCTGTTTAACAGTCCTGGCTGTCCTGGAAATCACTTTGTAGACCAGGCTGGCCTCAAACTCACAGAGATCCTCCTGCCTCTGCCTCCCGAGTGCTGGGATTAAAGGTGTGCACCACCACCACCTGACTCCTCTTCTACTTTTAGCAGTTATAGGAGAGGCCTTGTTTGTAAAGACTTGTTGAAATAGGATTTTTACTTACATATCAAACAGTACCCATATATCTCTTACTCCCAACTCTTTTTGGTCTAAGGACAGGATTTCAGTCTGTCTCCAGGTTTATCATAAACAAAGCCTTATCACTTAGGGGTGTGTAATCAAGGAGATGGGGCAAATATGAAAATGTTGGTTTATAATTATAAGCCACAATCAGGGTTTCAACTTCACCATTCTACTTTATTACTACTTCACTCTGCTATAATTCTTGGTTTTGCCGTTGTCTCTATATCAAAAATTTAAACTGAAATTTTATTTATTATTATGTATATGTGATGGGAGTGCAGGTGCATATGGAAGTCAGATGACAACTTTTTGGGTTTTATTGCTTTGTTTTAATTTGTTTGGGATTTTTTTTTTAATTTTGCTTGGGTTTTGATTTTCCTGTCTTAGTTGACCTAGAATTCACTATGTAGACCATGCTGGCCTTGAACTCATAAAGAGCACCTGTTTCTGTAAGTGTTGGAACTAAAGACAATGTGTGTTACCACACCCAGTTCAGAGAACTACTTTTAAAAGATGGCAGGGATCAAACTCAGGTCATGAGGCTTGGGCATCAAGAACTTTTACCAGTTGCAGCTTATCTTGGTTTTATAATGGCCATGATGTACAAGTGGGAGGTGATAACCACTGGACTGAAATTCTTCACTGAGCAATTCAGCTGTCAACTCAACACAGACATATATTCTCAAATGTAAATTCATGGCCTGAACAAAACTCAGCTTGAACTGCCAATCCCTTCCTCCTGTAGAACAACCTTCTCCATCATCCTTAACAAGGCTCAACTCTGCATCTAAACATCATGATCTCAGTCCAGATATTTCATTGGCAAGATTCTAAAAGAAATTCCCATTAAGGTTCTACTCCAGAAAAAGCAGTCAGGAGAAGAAAGAGTAATTTTATTTCTTTGGTGAGCCTTAGAGGTGGCACTTTAAATAACTAAACTCTTGCCCTGTCTCAAACCTATGGCACTGTCCTGTTCATACTGATCCAGTGATTATCATATTCCTGTCCTCACACTACACTATTTGATGCCTAAATTATCTCTAAACATTTTGTGTCCAGAATTAATTTCTTTTTTCTTTACTTTTTTTTTTTTTTAAAGTTTTTCAAGACAGGGTTTCTCTACACAGCCCTGGCTTTCCTGAAGCTCTCTTTGTAAGGCCTGTCTCTGCCTTGACCTCCAGAGTGCTGAGATTAAAAGCATGCATCACCACTGCCCACCAGAATGAGTTTCAAAACAGGACTAAACAAAAAAATTTCCATCTCCAGTCACTGTCCCTAATTTCTTTTGACACTGATGGCCAAGTTATTAGCAGAGTTGTTGGTCAAATGCATGCTCTCTAAACACACCCCATGCTGCCAACTCAAAGATACCCTGATGAAAAAGAAATAGAAAACCAAAATAGACTAAGGAGAAGGAAACAGGCAAGAAAGCTGGTCAAATGCCGGAGTAACAACAGTAAGTGGGACATTTGTATACATCCCACCCAGGGTTGGAAAGATTCTTATTGAACTTCTGGGACCCAGAGACCCAGTGATTCAAACAAAGCCTCCCCTTGTCAGGCAATAGAATAATGAGAACAATGGCCTACAAGTCAGGAGACTTGGATTTCAGTCATGATCTAAAGAAAGTGTTTGGGGGGCTGGAGAGATGGCTCAGAGGTTAAGAGCACTGCCTGCTCTTCCAAAGGTCCTGAGTTCAATTCCCAGCAACCACATGGTGGCTCACAACCATCTGTAATGAGGTCTGGTGCCCTCTTCTGGCCTGCAGACATATACAGAGACAGAATATTGTATACATAATAAATAAATAAATATTTAAAAAAAGAAAGTGTTTGAGTTTTCTACATATCAGCTTATCCATAAAGTAATAAGGAATTGGACTAGTAAATCCAAATTCCTATTAAAATCCCATGGTAGTCTGGATCTATAATCTTACAGTTAAAAAAGGACAGTGTGTTATGATGTTTTAATGTAGTTGGTAAAGTGCTAAGGAAAGACAAGGAATCTATAAAGATTACTGGCTCCATCTGGTAATTGAAGGTATTCAAGTACCTACTGACTTGAAGAAAATAAAAAGAAAAGAAAAAAAACTTGGTAAGAGATGAGGAAAAGGAAAAGAAGATGGGAACTAAAAGCCAGGAGAATCTGATAACTTGGAAAATAAGAACTTAACCATAGGAATGCCCAGGCTAGAACAAAGATTAAAAACTGAAAATCCTAACAAGAAGCCAAAAAGACTAATTCAAGTCCACGCTCATGTTGAACCTGAGGATTCATTTACACACTTAGGATGTATTTTGCACTTACCCTATATAGATTAAATATGTTACTTCAAGACATTCTGACTCTAAGAGACATATCTAAGAGGAATTGTTGCCCTGAAACTTACTTAACATTTATTCTACAGCACTGGGAACTGAAGTTAGGGCCCAACACATGCTGGGCAAGTGTTCTACCATGAATTATTAAATGCCCAGCCCAGGGTTAGGACTCTTTCATATCTTTACATTTATCTGGTTTTATTGAGCAATATAAAAAACATTTTGCCCTTCCCACATGTCAGAGATCCACTGACTGTAGCATCAGAGGTGCATTGGCTTTGACTTCCTCATTCTGTTCCCAGTGCTCAGGGAGTTAGACCCCCTGTATGATGCAGATTTAAATTCTCATGTTAATAACAAGATTCAAATTCAAAAAAGTAAAACCAGTAGGGCAATGACAATATGCCCTTGACCCCAGAAGAGCTTCCAAAAACTACTGTTACAACACATGTGTGGCGGTCAGAGTACAATTTTCAGAAGTCAATTCTTAAAAGTCCCACCTAGTGAGGCAGGGTCTCTCTCTTGTTGTTTCTGCTCTGGCTGGTCCTGAAGTTCTCATGTGATTCTCCTGTTTCTGTCACCAATGTCTCCACAAGAGCACTGGGGTTCTAGGTACTGAACTTGGGTCATCAGACTTATATGGTAGCACTTTTCCCTACTGAAACATTTCCTCAGCCTGACTTGCCTATTTTTTTTTTCGAGACAGGGTTTCTCTATAGCTTTGGAGGCTGTCCTGGAACTAGCTCTTGTAGACCAGGCTGGCCTCGAACTCACAGAGATCCGCCTGCCTCTGCCTCCCAAGTGCTGGGATTAAAGGCGTGCGCCACCACCACCCGGCTGACTTGCCT
Source organism: Myodes glareolus (assembly GCF_982192425.1). NCBI lineage: Eukaryota > Metazoa > Chordata > Mammalia > Rodentia > Cricetidae > Myodes > Myodes glareolus. Next base: position 18,385,995 of record NC_142029.1, on the reverse strand, counting down.
ATTTTTAATCAATATTACTAAGATTGTCTATGTTGTTACATGCTATTGCTGTCCTTTATTTTCATTGCTCAATAATAACCCAGTATGATTATTTGTCTCTTATCTCAATGATGAGGATCTAAGCTATTTCCAAGATTTGCTGCTGCAAACAGTTTTGCTGTAAGCATTCCTGTACATGTAGTACACGAGTTTGCATATACAGAAATGAAAATGCTGGGTCAAAAAGATAAGCTATGTTGCTTTTTATTTTTTTTGCTCCGCCTGTCTCTGCCTCCGAGTGCTGGGATTAAAGGCATGCACTACCACTGAGTGTCTTTTTAAATTTTTTTTGATTATGTTGCTTTATAAAGTAAAATAAAATTCTTTTCCTGGGCTGAAAAGATGGCTCAGTGGATAAAGACACTTACTTGTAACCAAGCTTAATGGCCTGAATCGGACCTCTACTCATAGTAGGAGGAAAGGGCTGATTCCAGCAAGCGGTCCCTCTGACCCTGACCCCCAAAAGCACAAATGATATCTGTGCACATATACATACATATGCACACAAAGCACAATAAATAATGAATGCTTAAAAACCTGTCTCTCAAATGGGTGCCAGTGGTGCTGGCCTTTAATCCCAGCAATGAGAGGCAGAGGTAGGTGAATCTCTGTGAGTTCACGGCCAGCCTTCTCTACAGAGCAAGTTTCAGGACAGGCTCCAAAGCTACATAGAGAAACTCTGTTTTGAAAAAACAAAAAGAAACCTGTCTCCTAAAATGGCTGTATTAATTCTTATCCCTACAGACAGTAAAGGAGATCCTGTGGTATTACCAGATTTCTTACTTTTTGTTAATCTACATGCATACTAAATAACAAGACACTTGGTTTTTTATTTTACTTTCCTCTAGAGATTACACAGCTTTCACACTGATGTGAGGGAGCATTTCTTCAATGGAATCACCATTTATATTATTTGCTTGCTTTTCAAAAGGCTTTGTATTGACCAACACATATTTTAAATATCACTTGAGATTGGACTTAGGGTTTTGGTGCATGCTCTACTATAGAACTCACTTTGTACACCAGGCTGGCCAGTACTGGGATTAAAGACATTTGCCGCCACCACTTCTTTTAAAATCTGAGATAAGATCATACTAAGTTGTCACTTTAAATTATGTATTAATAAATTTATACATAAAGTATTATGTATATAATTGTGTATCATGTGCATATCCTTGGAGGCCAGAAGAGGATGTCAATCTCCTGAAACTAGAATTATAGATGGTTGTGAGCTGCTGTGTGGGTCCTAGGAACTGAACCTGGGAAAAGCAGTCAGTGCTCTTAACCACCGAGCCATCTCTCCAGCACCTTTTGAATACATGTAAAGACTAATCTTATGTTTTTATGCATCTTACAAGTATCTTCTCTAAGTTAGCAGCCTGTCTTTACATTCCCTTTAAGATGTACTCTGATGAATGGAGTGCTTTAGTTTCAACCAGACCTGACAAACTTTTATTAGTTGCTTCCCTTTTTCCATTCTCTATATTTTTGTCTAAGATTAAAACAATCTGCTCTTTGATAGTTTAAGACTCATAAGAAAGACTATGAGGAGAGGGAAGTGATTCAGAGGTAAATAGAGTGTTATCTATCATGCTCAAAGTCCTGGGTTCCATTCCCAGCCAAAAAACAAACAAACAAAACACCTAAATACTATTTGGGTTTGGTTGTCATTTATATTTTTAATTTCTTTTAGTCAGTTTTATTAAGTTACCTTTTTCTAGATGTTTTGTCAAAAGGTTTCAAATTATTAATAGGACATTTACAGACTTTTCTCCTAAGCTTCAGAAAATTTGGTACATCTGTAGTGATGCTTGCATTTTTGTTCATATTTGTGCCCATTCTTCTTAAACTAATCATGATCTATCTACCAGTTGTTTTTGTTTTGTTACCTCATTGCATATGCTACGCAAGGACTGCACCACTAAACTACATTTTGGTCCCTCTTTTTGTTAATCTGTTTAGTTTTTGAAACAAGGTTTCATTCTGTAATCAAGAGTGGTCTGGAAGTTACTATGTAACTTAGATTTCCCTTGAACTCATAGGGACCCTCCTGTTTGACTCCTGAGGACTGGGATTAAAGGCATGAGTCACCATACTCAGCTGAATCATCTGGCTCTTTCTGCCCTAGAGCGTATTAGCTCACTGGTTTTCCTTTCTCCTATTACCAGTTCTTTGATTCCTTTGTTCTATCATTAAAACCAGTTCTAGACTTGTTTGCTTATTTTGTAGTACAGAAGATTGACCTTAAGGCTTCATGTATGCTAAGAAACACAACACTGTGGACCTACGTCCCTAGGCATTTTATGAATTTATTTTGAGACAAGATCTCAATAAGTAGCCTAGGATGACCTCAAACTCATGATTTTCTTGTCTTGGCCTCCTGAATATCTGAGATTACTTATAAACCTATCACCATAACTAGATTATTAGTTTTGCAGTTCTGTGATCCTTTTTTGTTTGTTTGTTTGTTTTTGTTTTGCTTTTCAAGACAGGGTTTCTCTCTGTGTATCCTTGGCTGGCCTGGAATGCAATTCGCTCTATAGAATAAACTGGCCTCTAACAGAAACCTACCTGCCTCTGCCTCCCAAGTGTTGGGATTAAAGTCGTGCACCACTGCTGCCTGTCTTGGTTCTGTGATTCTATATATAAGTTGGTGGGTTTTTTTTTTATTTCTATAATGGGCATAATTACTAAAAATACTAAACAATAATCTATAAAAGAAAAAAAACCCAGAATAAACTGCCTTCCTATTGTGGACATGCAACTGCATGGCTTGCTGTAGCTTAGACAGAGACTCCACTGAACAAGAACAAAAGCAGACCAAAGTGGAACATGAACCAGGAAGACCAAAAGAGTTCCGACTTCAGTTTTTTTTCTGAGTTAAATAATGCTAGAATCATCTCCTTAGAAGCTAGAATGAAGTACTTTCTCTTCTACTCAATGTAACTATTATAATAGTGTGATTACAGACCATTTAAATTTTAAAAGGAAGAGAAGAATAATATCTCCAAAAATATAAGCAAATTATATTCAAGAATATTCACACGTGTGTACATAATTTGTAATTACTCATATCAAAAATGTGGTTTACATGGGCATGGTGGCATATGGCTGTAATTCCAGTACTTAGGAGGATCAGGGGCTCAAAGTCATCTTTGGATACACACTGAATTCAAGCACAGCATGAACTACACAAATCAGTTTAAAAAAAAAAAGAAAGAAAAAAATCTGGTCTACAAAAAGCCTTTTCTGTTTTCTATTTATTCATTAACCCATCCCCAGGGTCTAGTTCCTCCACTGTATAAAACTACCATTTTTTACAATAACTAGCCTTGTCTCATAAATAATCTAAATTTATTTCTTTTTTTTTTTTTCTTTTTCCTTTTGGCGCCTGTCCTGGAACAGCTCTTGTAGACCAGGCTGGCCTCGAACTCATAGAGATCCACGGGCCTCTGCCTTCCGAGTGCTGGGATTAAAAGTGTGTGCCACCACGACCCGGCTAATAATCTAAATTTCTAATGAGAGAAAATAGAAAGAGACAGAATATGTATCCATAATTGGGGAGGGTGCTAACAAAGAGCAAATATCCATGATGAAAGAAAAGACAGCAAAGTTCATGTGTTCACAGATGGATGTAATATAGAGTCAAGGTGGCCAAAGAGTATTGCTTACCTGAGTATCCAAAGGAAATACTGGAGATGGGGCTCAGGTAGATGCCTTTGCCATAGGCTGCTCCATGCAGCTTGCAGGGAAACACCAGGATGAATACATGAGCCTGGGATCCCCATGGCTGTATATTAGGCATCCACAACACTTATGCAGTCCTTTGTCCCGCCATTTATCTACCTTCTTACTCATTCAAAAAAACTCGAGGCACCTACTCTTGAAAAGCTGATTGGCTGAAAAGTGGATTCAGTTAAACTGCTTGCTTGCAAAATACTAAAGATTAATACCATGGAGAACAGGGAGTAGCAGAGCCACTGAGTCATTGCCTCAGCATTCATACTTATGACCTCAATTCTTCATATATTTTCAGATTCTCAAACAAAGGAACTATGGAAAAGGTAGCAGGAAGAGGAACAAAAACCACTCCCAGTAGTTTCTCAGGTCAATGAAATAAGCCTTTGTAATAACTCCTTGAATAGCCACAAAATGGAAAGTCTCTGTCATAATAATAGGTTAATTCCCATTACCTAAACAACCAAAATATACAACAGCCACATTCATTCTATATTTACAATGCTAACTTTCTCTGTGGATAGGCTCTATCTTTCTCAAGATAGGCTAGACATGGTGATGCAGAGGCATGAACAGATAGTCAAGCATTTTAGAGCAGACTTCCATAAGCTGAGTGAGTGGAAAGAAAGGGGAAAAAGGACACAGCCTCACCTGCAGTTTGGTGTAGGATGCATTGACCAGCCCATTGCGCAGGATTGAATGCCAGTTCTCAATGTGGGACCCACTATAAGGAAGGATAGAATATATGTCCCCTCATAGTATAAGATTCCTAGGAGTACTTCCAAGACTATTATCACCCCCTACCCACGGTACATGCAAATGGGCAAACACAATGACTAACATGTTCACAGATAAAGTCATAGGCAGCAAGAAAGTGTGTGGTTAAACCTTACATCTCCTGTTATTCAACTAACCCCACATCTTAAGCCCTCAAATCCTGGCTCAGTATTTTAGTATTTTCATTTGCCTATTTTTCTGACACTTCAAATTCAATAATTTCATCTTAAATTCAATAAACTTATCAATGACCTCAATATGGCTTCTAGTCCAGAGGTCACACTGCAATTTTTAAAGAAGCACTAAGACTTCCTCTAAATTACCCTTAACATTTTTTTCTTTCTTCCCTCCCACAGTTAGACATAAACTGTGGATTTCTTCCCCCAACTTTAACTCTATCCTTCCAATCTGCGCCTTTGTATCTTTTCACATGAAAATATTCTGTCCATTCAACCACATTGTAAGCAGTTTAAAAATAAAGACCATGACACATGCAGCATTTTATCCTTTACAGCACCCAACACAGTAGTATTTAGTAAATAACCGCTGACTAGTTGACCATCATGAAAAAACAACACTCATAGATCCCAAGGCCCTACTATCCTAGCCCACTTCCTGACGCCCAGCTTCCACCATCCTTACTGGAAGGCAAAGGTGCTTCCATAGAGCTTCTTGGCGGTCCGGAACCGAGCCTCCTTGGCAGGAGGGCTGCTCAGCAGGAGGAATTGGTGTGAGGTGTGCATGAACTTCAGCTGCTGCCCAGGGTGGGGGTGGGATAAAAAACAGAGCAGAAACAGAGATCAGGGAAGGAAAGGTTGGAAACAGGAAACAAATCAGATTTACACTAACTACAAACAAGGGAAATATGTTTAGGGTCAAACACTATGCTGATGGACAGACGGTACCAACCAAGCTAATCAGGGACCAATACAGTGAGTAGGCATAGAGCCCCTCCTTGCCCCTCACTTAAAAGTTTTAAGATTACAGAGGGAGAATAATTACTTACCCTGCTGAGAGGTAGTTTGACAATGTGTGACCTGTTGCTAGAAATTATCCTGGAAAGAAACAGAAAAAGGAGAAGGGGCAGAATAAGTATGTGGTAAGGCTATACTGAAGAAGTAACTTTCCTCTAATCTAGGTACTACAAGTAAGATTCCAATGTCTGAATTGTGTGATCATTTCCAGGTCATAGTTGATATTTCTTTTTCTTTTTTTTTCTTTCTTTTTTTTTTTAAAAACAAGGTTTCTCTGTGTTAACACAGTGATCACACAGACCTTTAATCCCAGCACTTGAGAGGCAGAGACATGTGGTTCTCAGTGAGTTTGAGGCCAGCCTAGTCTACAAAGAGAGTTCCAGGGCAGTCAGAGCTAAACAAAGAAACCCTGTTTTGAAAAACCAAAAAAGAACCACAAACAAAAAGAGAATCAGAAGTTACCAATTAGAGAGAGGTCTGAATTGAAAATGGATAAAATGGTGCCTGGGGTTTAAAATCCAAAACTGAGCCTCAGGAGCCAACATGCTTAAGCTCAAAGGAATCCTAAAGGATCTCAGGAATGAGAAAATAGAAAGACTCTATATAGATTGGGGGGGAGAAACAAAAGAAATTAGAATGAACTTTCTGAGGAGTCAAGGACAGACTAGGAGAACAAAGGCATAAAAAACTGAGGTTTCAGCAAGAGTACTATCTCCTACAGTGGATACAGTGTACTTATTTTGTGGTTGTATAAATTTTTGTGTATGTATATGCAAGTGTGCATTGGGCAGGTGGTATGCATACAAGTGCGCCCACGGAGGCCACAGTCAACCTCAGGTGTTGTTCCTTAAGAGATGTCCACCTTGTTTTTTGAAACAAGTCTGACCGGGACCTGAGGCTCACTGATTAGACTACTCTTGCTGGCCAAAAAGCCCCAGGGACCTGCCTATCTTTGCTTCCCAGTGCTGCAATTACAAATGTATGTCATCACACCTGTCTCTTCTTGTGAGTGAGAGGTATCAAACTCAGGTCCTCATGCTTATATGGTAAGTATTTCACCAACTAGGCAATTCCAGGCTCTCACCATAATTTACAGTGCTACTTTAGAAGTCTATATCTGGTAATTACTCATGCTATGAGGAAATAATCTACTGCACTGGCTTCTTAGTGTCAGGGGTTGACTTGGAAGGAGGCAAACTAGAAAGAGAAGTTGTAAGGTAAAAAAGATCAGCGGGAGGGAAGGAGAGGAATGGAACACCCCAATTCTTTGCTAGCAGTAGGAAACAACAGTGCATCTGGTTCTAGCCACTCTTCATCAGGGAAGAAGATAGAAGACAAAGATGAATTTCTTTGGACACAGAAAACTAAGCTGAAAAACTGAAAACCTACTAATGGCAACTATAGTTAATAACATTAATTTTTTGAGAATTGCTGAGTCATAATAGGCAATAGCCTAGCACTCAAAAACTCTAATGAACCATTACGTAATGCATGTTGTGCATGACAAATACACACATTTTTTTTTCTTCTGGTTTTTCAAGAAAGGGTTTATCTGTAACTTTGAGTCTGTCCTGGAACTCACTCTGTAGACCAGGCTGGCCTCACAGAGATCTACCTGTCTCTGCGTCCCAAGTGCTGGGATTAAAGGCATGCACCACCACTACCAAGCTAAATACACACACTTTTTTAAAATCTTATACTAAAAGAATTAAGTAAGAAAACAAACATTTGGGGAAATATGGAATACTTAAAGCTTGAAAAATCATGTCAGAATTTGTGAGCTCTTTATAGTTACTGTCAAGTCAAGGCTTGTCAGCAAAACACCAAGAAAAATATAATATAATAAAGAGCCTTGCAAAGAATGCTGAAATGCCTCTAGGAGAACATATAGATGCCTCTTTTCTTCCCCACCCCATACAAAGCCTGAGCCATTCTATCCATACCACTGCAGAAGAGGATGGGCCAAGGGATCCAGCTTGTCCATCTGTTTCTTGATTTCCAAATATGAGCCCTGAAAGACAATGGCCATAAGATTATCTCCCAGGAGAGGAAGGACCCCTCCCACTCTCTACAGACTATTGAGCCAAGGCAAGCTAGGCAATTGGAAGAACAAAGACAAGGGGTTCCCACCCTTAAGGAGGCCCAGTCAGGTTGGCAAGACTTATAAATATGAAAATGACTGAAGATGCTTACAAAGCAACATGCAGGTGGGTCTCCCTCATTTTATGAAACTACTATAGCTCTAAAAATGCTGCTTATAAATCAAAAAATAAATAAAATCAATGTTCCCCAAAGAATAGGATAAAGAATCCTGTGGCAAATCTTCACATAAAACAGTCTTTCTAATAGTAAATCATCCCTTCTAGGTATAACTTCTGTATTAACTACACTGTGATATATAGGATTTGCTGAGAAGAGGCCCACCTGTAAATATGAGTACAAATGAATGTCTATTCATGCAGAGACTGCAGACGAGGGGTGGGAAAGCTGGTGAGGGACAGCCTTGAGTCAAAGGATGATCACTGCTCCGTGTGGCTGCCCCCCCCCCCCGCCGCCGCCCAGAAGGACAGAAGATGCAGTCCCTGGATCTAGCTCCTTATCTCCAGGTCCCCTCTTCACCCTCCTAACCTTGGGCAGAAGTCTTTCCCTAGCTTCTCTAATTCTCCAAGGACTATGAAAAAAGTTGAAACATGAACAACTTGTGAAGGAATCTGCAGCAAAGATAAAGACTGAGAGAAAGAGAGAGACTAGGAGTGAAGAGAAATAGGGTAAGAAAGCCAATAAAACAGGAATAAGAACTGGGATGGTCACAAAGGGAACATAAGAAAAACATAGGAATTTGAGTAGCTTCTCTAAATCTTTACCCTACTCCTGTGAATTACAAGCAGGAAAGAGGGCTGAACTAGGCAAAGAGAAGGCAAAATACCTGGGTCATCTCCCGAATGGACATCACACTATCCAGAGCTTTCTGAAGTCGCTCATAATTCTTCTTCTGTTGATAATCAATGGGAAGAAAATAATTAGAAGCAGTACAAAGATATGATAATAAAAAAGAAAAAGAGGGCAGTTAAAGTCTACACTCAAGTGTGCCATGGAAAAAAACAAGCTTTATTTGGAAACTTTAGAGTTTTATACTAGTCCTTTTACTAGTTATGTATTTATCTGGGTAATTTGTGGAACACCTTAAACTATTACAAGCCCTGTTTGCAAATGACAGGGGGTGTTCTGTTTGTCTGATTTTTGCATGTCAGGATTTTGGTGATGCTAATGATTGAACCTATGCCCTCACATATGCTGGTAAGTGCTTTACATTGAGCTATACTTCAGTTCATTTGTAAATAAAAATACTATTTCTGTGGCAATTGTCAGAGATGTTCTCAGAATTAAATAGATGTATAAATCTAGTATTATATCCAATATATACTACTGACAGAAAACAATGAGGTACTGTGATGGTTAATTTTAGAAGTCAGTTTGAAAGCTGGGGGTCCACGCCTTTAATCCCAGCACTTGGGAAGCAGAAGCAGGCAGATCTCTGAGTTCAAGACCAGCCTGATTTACAGAGCAAATTACAGGATAACCAGAGCTACATAGAGAAACCCTGTCTTGAAATCCCACTCCTCTGTTGCTGGGGGCGGGGGAGGGGGGATAAAAAAGGAAAAAAAGAAAAGAAAGAAAAAAGAAATTAAAAAAGTCAATTCAAATAGGTTACAGAGTACCTACTTATTTGGTCAAACATGGTTTCTGGGTTTTTCTGTGAAGGTGTTTTGGGGTTCAGATTAACAGCTGAATGACTAGACTAGGCAAAGATGATTGTCCTCCTTAATAAGGATCTCATATAGCCAAAAAAAAAAAAAAAGACCCAAATAAAATAAGAAAGCTAATCTTCCCCAATCCTGGCCCTTGAATAAAAAGGTATTCTTCACAAGTTGAGGTATCAGCCTTTTCCTGGCTTTATACTTGAAAGAATTACAAAACTGGCCCTGTTGGGTCTTGAGCCTACATGGTTCTCAGGTCTCTGAACTGGAACTGGAACATAATTCATCACAGACTCTCTAGGGTTTCTAGTTTACTGACTGTAGATGTGGGGACTTCTCAGCCTCCCTAATTAGGTGGGACCATTCCTCATAATAAAATCCCCTATAATTCACATGTAAATGAATGGAATATATTTATAGTCATCCACAGCCTACTATTTCTCCAGAGAACCCCCTCACAGGGTATTTCATATACATTATCTCTCATTTTTGTAACAGTTCACAAAATAACTCCTACCCCCTTTTACAGGCAGACAGCTGAAACTGAGAAAGATGAAGTACGTTCCCTAGCACTATTCAACAAGAAAGCCAATGACTCTCTGGTGGAGTCCATGTCTGGCTGGTTCCCATCAATGACCCTCTGGTGGAGTCCATGTCTGGCTGGTTCCCATCAAGCCTACACTCTTTCACTGTTGCTTTATTTTCCTCCCAGTCATAATCTCACTCTTAGAGTAAACTAGCCTGAAGTTTACTATGTAACCCAGGTTGGCCTTAAACTCTAAGCAATTATCCTGTCTCAGTATTCCAAGTGCTGGGATTATAGGCACATGCCACCACATCAGCCCCAAGCTTATATTCTTTCCATCATGATATAACAGGTACTAATTTTTTTCCTTTCTTTTGACAAGCCCAGCTATTTTGTCGAATTAACCCCAGTGTTCAAGAGTACCCAAGAAACAAGTGTTCCATTTCTTCTGTCCTTCATTAGATCTGTTGTGTATATAGGAATTAGAAAACAACCTCCCACCATTTCTGTCCCTTATCCCTTTAATCCCAACAACTATACCTTAGGATTAAAGGCCAGAGTCTTGGGATCAGTTGGGTCTACCACAGACGGATAAGGCTCGAAGATGATGCTCTTTCTAGGGGACTCCAAAGCTGCTCTACACATGGCCACCAGCAGATCTACCACCTTAGGAAAAAAGAAAGGGGAAGAACTAAATGACTGCCCAGTTCTGGGAGTCAAGTGGTCTCCAGAATGTTCCCACCCTTTTTAAGGCAAATGTTTTCATGGCTTTCTAATTAGAAAATACAAAATTATAAAAATTCAAATACTAGGGCTAGAGAGATGGCTCAATGGATAAGAATACTTGATGCTCTTACAGAAGACCATGGTTCAATTGCTAGCACCCACATGACAGTTCACAACAGCCTGTAGTTCTAATTCTAGAGGATCTAAAACCCTTTCTGACCTCTATGGGTATCCAACACCTACATGGTACACATATATACATACACTTATACACATAAAAATAAATCTTTACCTAAAGTCAAAATATTAGCAAAATGATAAAAGAAAAGAGATACCATCCCCAATCCACCAAACAAATTCATCTGCTCCCAAGTAACTACAAAATTTGGTGAATATCCTTCCAAGATATTTTGATATACAAATAGTATCTGTTCTTTCCTTCTTGGGGAAAGGTGTGAAGAATGAACTGAGGACCTCATCTATGCTAAGCATTTGCAACTCTTTAACTCAAACAATCCTCCTGCTTCAGTCCTCCAAGCAGCTAGGAAACTAAAGGAACATGCCACAACAAGCCTGACTTGGTATTTGATTTTGGACACAACTGTGCATTACAATTTTATGTGTACAAATAATAGCCGCTCAGTATTTTCAATGTAAGGATATGCCATGATTTTGATGGACCTCCTATTGAGTCCATTATCCATTTTAGTTTGATTATAAGCTTTATACTTTAGAGAGCACCATTAAGTATGAAAGCATATTTGGAAGTTAAATTCTTTTTTTTAATTACTTTATAAATAATACCAATCAAAATTTCCACTTCCTCCTCTCCTCCCACTTCCTTCCCGCTCCCCCAGAGAAATTAAATTCTAAGGAATGAAATAGCTGATTTCCTTTGCTTTTGTTTGTTTTGAGCTAGGGCCTTACTTTGTAGTTCTGACTACACTGGAATTCACTCTACGGACCAAACTGGCCTCAAACTCAAAAGATCCTCCTGCCTCTGCCTTCTAAATCCTGAGGCTAAAGACACTGACACCATACCTGGTCTCTTCTACTTTTCTTGATCCCAATTCCCCAGTGTCCTTTTCCTCCCTCATACCTCTGCTCCAGTAGCCACCTCCTCTGCAGCTCCAGACATGACTCCCAGTGTGTAGAAGGAGAAGACGCATAGTTCACGAGTACAGACAGCTGGCTAAGGGACATATTAAACAGACAGGCGAGATATGGGTTGTGTGTGGAGAAGATATAGGGAGAGATGGTGTGTGTGTGTGTTGAGGAGGACTATCAATCAAAATTTAAAGGCCTTAATAGTAAGTTTGAGTGATCTTGTCTACCTATAAAATTCTCTCTGATCATTAAGGTAGTTAGATTTCTCTTTTCTGAGTTTTCAGAACACTGCTCCTTGCTTTTAAATATATACACATAGATTATAATTTATAGCTAAATGTTTGGCCTACTTACCTAGATTTGGGAATAGCCAAGTACACCCTGGTCAATAGCAGATGCTTGCTTATAAATGTTAGGGGGGAATGGTGTTCTCAGAATTGTTTTTAGGCCTTGGCCAAGTAGGATGGTCAGAGCAGGGACCTATACCTTAAGCATGGACCCGTTCTGGAAGACATGCTGCTCATCACACACCACACAGTACTCATTCAACGTTGGAATCCTCTGTTCTGCATATTTCATGATCTGGAAAGAGAAAAGAGTCTGTATCTTTTCTAAGTATAGAAGTCTTTCATGTTGTTAGGGAGAAAATGGAAATAACTGAATCTTTTCTAGCTTAGATTCTGAACTTAAACTGATGGCCTCCCTACACTCCTAATCCTGTATGATACAAGTAGACCAGCCTGATCTTTGACATAGAAGTCTTGAGTTAACATTTCATATCTACTATTTACTGTCAAATATAACTACTAGGCAAGTCAGAAACATTTAGCCTTGTTGTCTTCATTTATAAAGTAAGATATTATACATCTCATAAATATACTGCAAGAAATGAGATCTGTCCATGCATTTAAATTTGGGGAGGTGGCATCAAGCCTGTCAACCTGAGTTCCTGGGACACATATGTAGAAGGAGAAAACTGATTCCACAGCTATCTTCTGACCTTCACATAAGTGCTATGGTATGCATATGTATGCCCCCTCTAATTAATTAAATAAAATTTTGTTTTTAGTCTCCATCATTATGTATTAGAAGGGAGAAAAGGACATGGGCAACAAGGCAACATAGAGGTCACAGGACAACTTTATGGAGTCAGCTCTCTCCTTGCACCTTTATGGGCATTCTGGGGAGTTAACTCAAGTTGTCAGACTTTCACAGCAAGTGCTTTTACCAGTTGAGCCATTTCACAGGTTCTCATGTAAACAAATAGTACTAACTAATCAGTTACAGTGGCTGTAGTCATTATAGATTTTCTATTTGTGTCATGAGAGTATTCAATCCAAGATTAAATGCTGGAGGGCAGGGATTAAGTGATTTCTACCACTTAAGGACAATTAACCCATCTCCTAGTCAAAAACACAGATGCATACATGAACACACAGGCACACATACTCTATGGAAGGAAAATGGCATAAATCTAGAGCTTTTGCAGCAATATCTTAAAACATATGCTTTTAAATTTTTATTTACTTAACATTGGTTTAACTACTTGTTCTTGTGTATAAATCAGGCTGTTCACATGTTTATGGGCTGGTTATTAAGCCTGCAATCAGTAGTTCTAAACCCACAGGGACAGCATATCAGATATCCTACATATCAGACATTTTACAATACGATTCATAACGGTAGCAAAATTACAGCTAAGAAGTAGCACTGATAGTAATTTTATGGTTGGGGGGGGTCACCACAACATGAAGAACTATATTAAGGGGTCACAGCGTTAGAAAAGTTGAGAACCACGGCAGTAAGTGTTCTTGATAATGCTGTGACCTTCTTGAGGACGGAAACTATGCCTTCTTTTCTTTTGTTTGCTCAACCAACACTCAGTATAATTTTGGGAACAAATCAACTCAGGAAATAACTGACTCAAGAGCTGGAGTTTAGGCAGTTAGATGGGTGAGCAACAGGGAAGAGTTTTGGAAAAAAGTTCTGGACTTGATTACCTGGACAAGAAATCCATACTCCAGAGTGGGGATGTTCTTGCAGTGACCACTGACCTAGTAAGAGTTCAAGACAGATCCTATGAGTTTCCTATAAAGTGGGGCCGAAACACACCTCATTCATACCTTCATCCAGGATTATCCTAAAATAGCTAAGTCTTAGCTCAGATCAGCCTAAGAAATCACAAAGTTGGAGAGACTTTTAGAAGTTTTTGCTAAAGGTTCTAAGGTTTACTAGTCTTTAATCCTCTTCAAAGTTAGAATAGGTTGGCACAGCAGCTGACTACCAAGTTGTAGCCATAACCTAGCTATACTATACATGACTTTTCCTTGGCACGCTAATCTCCAGACTCTGCTTTATAAGCTACTATCAGACAGGCCTGTCAGGCATGAAATAAGCATTTAATAATTATTATTTAATATTATTTATTTTTATATAAGCATTTAATAATTAAAAACTATTCCATTCTATACATTCATGATATATGCCTGGATTTGACTAGACAGCTCTACCCCCACCCCTTTGAAAAGTTATTCCCCTACAAATCTACCCCAACCCTCCTGATGCCCACGTCACACCATTCCCAGCCCATGTACCAAAGGAGAAGTCCGTGCTGGGGGAGGGAGGCCCACGTGCTGGGGGCACAGGAGACCTGCCTGGGGGCTGGGGGGATAACCAAACACCTCTACTTTGGGGTTCTTCATGGTGCAGGAAATGGAACGATTCATAAGGCGTCCAACTCGAAGCTCTGGTACACCCAGTTTGCCTTTTAGCATGGAGTCCTGTATGATAGGAAAACTGGGAGACCTGCAGAGAAAGAGCAAAGAAAAAGTAATAAAACTGGGAATTCATTATGAACTTTAGAAGAGAATTAGAAAAAAAGAACACTGTAGGCCAGAGATGATCATAAATTCAAGGGCATAGTCTACTGTTATCTTAAATAATGTCAAAAGAGAATAAAAAAATCACAAAATTGGCTTTTGATATCATTATTTGTATGTTCTTCAGGTTGTAGCACATAAAAGTCAGAAGCAGAGCCTCGGCCACCATGTCATTCAGACTAGGTATAACTAAGTATATTCCCTGAAGATGACAGGATCATTTTCTGTTATGAGAGAAAAGGACTAAGCATTCAACACTATCCTAGGCAAGTTGTATCCTAAACCTTGTCTATTGCCAACTGTCTAACCATCAAAAGTGGCCCGTGGAACACTACAAATCTAGCTTTGTGTCCATCTTTGGAGAATCAGAGCCACCAAAGTGTAGGATAAAGAACCAGGGTCAAAGAATATAGCAATGTTTATTTCCAGAGCCTAGGTATCAGCACCTCCTACATAAGAGCAAGAAGTGAGCGTCTACGTCTCTGCTTCTTTATGACAAGAAATAAGGATGAGAGATGAAGATAAGATGGAAAGATAAAAGGCTGGAAAGATGGCTCAGCAGTTCTTGCAGAAGACCTAGGTTTGATGCCCAGCACCTACATGGCAGCTTACAGCCAAATGTAGCTCCAGATCCAGTGGAATCAATACTCTCCTCTGGCCTCTGAGGGCACTAGACACACACATAGTGCAAGCAAAACACCTTTACACATAAATTTCTAAAATGATGGAAAAACAATACATATGCCTCCAAAAGCTAGGTATTGTGCTTTACATAAGGGAGGAGCTATAAATATTGAATCAAAGTAGAAAGGTAAGGATACAAAGGGGACTAGGACCATGTGTCACTATTATTAAGTAAAAGGTACAAAATTTACTGGACTCAAAGAAAAGACAGAAAAAATTATTTAAGGCATTCCAGAAGGTGATAAGACAGATAATTGGAAATAATCAATTCTAGGAAAATATTTACTTGGGAATGGGTGAGAAGATGCTGAGGCCAGCTCGGAACTTCTTGATGGTACCACTTGCTTTGAACCAACTGTGTCTCTTCTCCTGCTGGGTCTTCAGGAAATCGTTGCTCAGATGTTTCCATTGTTGGGATGTAAACATACCCAGGATCCTAGGAAATCAAGAGGATTAGGCAAGATCAGGCAAAAAAGGACAAAGAGAGGCAACTAATCTCCAGACTCAGAGACTATAAAGCTAGTTTTGACAAAATGTTTGCCAAAGCTCCCTTGATATGACACTGGCACATGAAAATACTATCTATCCTTAAACACCATCTTCACCCTAGGAATAAACACTCACTCCTATTACCTAACCAATGAGCCAGAATATTTCTGGAAAGATTATAAAGGTGAACCTTCAGTCTAGAAACCACAGTCTGGATTTAGTGCCATGGATAACTACACTGAGAACAGACTAGAAGGGGTAGGGTAGGGCAAATGAGAATATAACCTTCTACTTTGCAAATAGTGCAATGACTATGGACATGCGATACCAATATTAGCTGAAAAACTACATCCCTGAATTTAGAGTCTTTACCTTGCAATTCAACTTGTCAATCATTTCACTTGTTCTTGACAAGTTCTTTGTAGGATTACCCTAGGCTATCATGATAAAACCTCATCAGCTTCTTCAAACTCAAAAATTCACCTATTACGAATAACTCCTTTTTCTTCTCATTAGAGAAAATCATGAGGTGTTAGCTTCCCTAATTTTCCAACCCTAATAAAAAAGCTGTTTCTCCTTCAACCCTTATCTCTAGCCCTTCATTCTCTGGAGAAAAGGTGGCTCTCATATTAAGACTGACTTCTCTATCTGGGCTCTACCACTGTCTCCTGTCCTTAGGGGCCATGATCAAACATCCTCCTGTCCGGTCAGTTTCTTTCCCAAAGTCTGTAAGATATTTCATTTTTCTGCATCCCAGCTAGACAAGTGTTCTACCTCTGAGATCTATCTTTAAGGGGGGTCAAGATTCCTTTGACCTAGTTTTAGTGTTTCTTCTTCTTCTGTCTACCCTCCTGAAGGATTCCTGGATACTTTGGGTGTTAAAACGTTTTTTTGCCCTCGATTCTATTTTCTTTTCACCCTATCATCCTCTTCTTTAACAATCTTCCATCTACTGGTACTAAGTCCCACCAACACTGATGTTTATCTTCAACCTTATACTCAATTCTGAGCTAGTGTGAGACTATTTTATAGCGTCGATCTACACCTGGCTGTCCTGGAACTTGATCTGTAGATCAGTCTGGCCTCTGAACTTACAGAGATCCACCTGCCTCTGCCTCCTGAGTACTGGGATTAAAGGTGTGTGCCACCACCAACCCGACCTGGCTTTTAAATTTATTTTAACTTTTCCTAGGAATATTTTAGAAGGATATTTCTGGAAGAAAACACGATGTTCAAGGCTTTGACACATTTGTGGTTAGAGTCTGGATTGTGACTGTCCCCCAAAGGTTAACATGCTGAAGGCTTGGCTCCCAGTCTGTGACACTATCGGGAAGTGGCGGAATATTGAGGAGGCAGGACTTGGTGGAAATAGCTAGTCACTGGGAGCACATCCTTGCAGGGGATATTGGTAGCCTGATCTTCATGTGTATATGTGTCTGCCTTTCTGTCTATGTTTGCCAGCACACTGTAAGTTGAACAGACCCCTTTTACCACATGCTTCCACAATGATGTATTGTGCTGTCAAAGATATAAATAGGGTCAAGTTATAGTAGGCTTAAACCTCTAAACTGAGAGCTAAAATAAAATTTTCTTTCTTCTACGTTGAATAATTCAGGTATGTTGTAACAGAAATGGAAAGCTGACTAAGATAAGTATTTCTCAATCCTTTTCCCTCACACGTCCATGAACAACAACAAAAAAAAAGTTCTTACTTTTTTAACTGAAGACCTAGCCCAAACCCTTCCTTATTCGATGGCTGGAAAACCTCAATGGATGGTTCTGCAAAGAGAAGAAAAAGTTTCCAATATGTGCATAACTCTAATCTCTACAAAGTCCAGAGTCACAGTTCAGTAGGACAGCTTCCTCAGACTCTAGACACAGCAGCTGTTAGGTACTCTCAGGCATATTCAGCTTGCAGTTAAAGATAGCTATGGATGTGGCTGAATAGAAAACTGTAATTTACTTAAAACATTATACAAATTTTGTAATTTTTTTTTTGGTAACTTGATTGTTCAGTTCTTGAGTGTGGATTTTGAAGAGGACAATGTGTTGGAGTGTCAAAAGTTGGACATGCCTGCATAGTAGAGGAAGAAAACTTGAGGCAGCAGTAAATTCTAGAAGCCATTTAATAAACTTTAAATATTTTCAGTAGGAAGGTGAGAGGTTTGGAGAAGAACAAATATCTTCAGGTCAGAGAAAACAATGTCACAAATCAAGAAGAAGGCTATCAGATGAGTGGGGATGAGGACACTAATGACAAGAAATGGAAAACAAAGGGTGAGCACAAAGGTCTTATTTCCAACTTTATTTCTACTTCAATTAACTTAGTACTTTGGATCAGACTACACTCAGATTACCCACTTGCCCAATGTCACTGTCTTTACCTGGTCCATCAAGGTACTGGGAGAGAGAAAACCGTAGCCTCAACACAATTGGTTCTGTCCGAAGGACCTTCCAAGCTGTAGACACTTCCTCCTAACAAAATAAGAGAAATTATTTCTGGTTTACAAAGGAGAGAAATGGACACATATATGCACATAACAGTATACACCATTGTTCGTTGATGGTCTAGGAATGACAGAGATGTAGAATATAGGCTCCAAATACAGCACTCAAGAAGAAGACACCAGGCTTACATGAAAAAAAACTGTAAGGCAAGCTACACATACTGTTGGCACTACTTACATCGAGGAAGCTGATGTTGATATGGAGGTCAATGTCCACGTCATCAATAGTTCCATATTCTCTACAAAGACACAGGCAACCACAAGGGAGGCTCATTAAGACAGAGGGAATAGAGAGGTAAAGAAGGTAAAGAACTAATCCTGAGAACATGAGAAAGGGTGGAAGAGAGCTCCATACTTAGATCTTAGCTACACAGAGAAACTCTGCATCAAAACAAACAAACAAAAAACAGCAACAAGAAAAAAAATCTTAGCTATGTATCAGATCACTTATGACCATAGCCCTTCTTATCCCAAAGGGAACTAGTGACCTAAAGATATTTAGGATAAAAGGGAATAGCTAAGAAAAATAGTTTTAACTCCTATCTCCTTTGGTCAACCATTTTTATTGAGTAACCTTCTATTGCTAAATTCATAAATTTATCAGCACATTACATCATCAAAAGGAATTCTAGCCTTTTAAAGATTCTTGTCATCCTGAAGTCAAGTCCCACCTGATGGACACAGAGTTCTCACTGTAGATCTCCTTCACTGCTTCAATGTCCGCATCGAGCTGTGGGTGTCTATACAGGTCAGCTGCACAGCTCCCCTGATTCAGTCATAAAAATATTGGTGGTAGCAGAGGTGGAAAGAGATAAACAAAGGGGAAGTAAGAAAGAGAGAATAAGCAGAACATGCAGACACACCAGGAAAAAGAAAGATGAAAGGGCCGCACATGGGATCTTGGGGGTAACCCTAGCACATATTTCAGGGAATAAGACTCTCTACTCCAGTCTAAGAAAGTTTCAGCAGACCAACAGGCAGTTTTGCTTAAAAAGTTCATATTCTCAAGCTCTAGACTTTCCTCCCGAATTTTGCCTTCTACAGAAATTCAGATGAGTTCTACCTGAAAAGCATCCTAAGAGTCTGAACAGTTTTGCTTAGGAATGCAATTGTTAGCAATTGCATTTTTCTGGGTGGCAATGATAATGACACTCTCCGGGAGCCATTTAAGATTTGATCCTATGATGGAGGAGGGTTAACTGTCTATGTGTTACTTTCATTGGTTAATAAAGAAACTGCCTTGGCTTTTGATAGGACAGCAGCTTAGATAGGTGGAGTAGACAGAACAGAATGCTGGGAGGAAGAAGGCAGTCTTCTCCGAGACAGACGCAGGCGAGGATCTTTCCTGGTAAGCCACCACCTTGTGGTGCTACACAGATTATTAGAAATGGGTTAGATCAATATATAAGAGTTAGCCAATAAGAGGCTACAGATAATGGGCCAGGCAGTGTTTGAATGAATACAGTTTCCGTGTAACTATTTCGGGTAAAGCTAGTCGGGTGGCAAGTTACAATCCTACAATGAAATGACTCTTTCTGGCTAATGAGAGGAGAAAATAATAATTTCTAACTAACATAAGGGTCCCCTTCATGTGAAGTATGCAGTTTACAATGGTATAAGCAAGGACAATGAATCAGTTTTGAAAGATTCCTATCAGATCCCACTAACATTTTATCTCATTTCATCTCTGTTCAGCAGGACTTACTTTCTGATGTACCCAGCATATAAAATCTAAATCATCCAATGAGTTTGAGGAAATGCACCTCACCTGAACTCCATACAGAAATTCCTCTGATTCATTATCTCCTTCTGAATCATCATCATTCCAGAACTGGCCTTTGATGTCCTGGAGATAAACAAAAACAACAAAAACACTGAAGCACCATCCTTTGTTAGGTCCTTGTTATTACATGGGCTAGGGTAGGGCAAAAGGATGGAAAACAGATTCTCACATTTCTTGGGAATAAATAACTGAAGCCTGAATCCTTTTACACCTTTCACTTCACTGTGACTGAGTGAAATACTACCTAAGTCTAGCCCTGACACGGTGGGGCAGGGAACATCCCTAAGCATACCTAAGCTCTGCATCTGCATCGTCACTCCCTCATCTCTCGTTTTGTGTTATCTCTGAGGCACGGTCTTACTCTATAGCCCTGGCTAGCCTGGGCCTTGCAGCAATTCACTTGCCTCAGTTTCCCAAGTGCTGGGATTACAGATGCAAGCCACCACAGCCAACCTCACCTCTACTCTTCTATCTCCTAGTGTTCATCTCTCTCCCCTTTCTTTGGAAGAGAACAGCCCTACACAGTTCAAGTGACACTTTTTCCATACTCTTCCTCCTTCCGTTAATTTCAAATAGCTACTTCCAAAAGGCAAGAGGAGGAAAATACCAGGAAAAAGTAAAGTCAGCCTTCTGTCTTATCTGCCCCTTAGATGACACAGTGACACGAGGAGTCAGTCCTCACCATTGGGTCAGTGGGTCTCACACACACTCTCAGGTCAGTGCTAGGCAGCACCCCTCCATACCACCAATCGAACCCAGGCCAACAAGAGGAGCATTTAGGAGATCACAGAATGAGACAAAGGAGGTGATGGTGTCATAAGTACTGGCGATCTGCTGGAGATGGCAGGCTCTGCTGTTGTGGTAATAAGTCACTGTCCTATGGAAAGTAAATAACAATTGGGTTCACCACTTATTAGCTGGGTAGTATATACACAGGTATATTTTGTCCAATTACAGACCCATGTAAAGAGGCACAATGCACATAAACACACAGACTTTAGTTCTTTAACCAAGCTGAAGTCACTGTCAGTAGAATATACACCTGTCTATTCCACTCAAAGTTGGAACTGGAGTTCTACTCTAGTCTATACAATAACTTTAAAACCGAAAGTAACAATGTCAGGATCAACTGCTTATGCTTCTGTGTCCACTCAGCTCATTTATGAACAGCTTTCACAGTACCAAGCCTCATCAGCCTTATGAACCAGAACCAGATTCTTTTCAGACTCTTTGCTCCTATTTTCCTATATTGGACCATTATCACTTTTTTTCTTTACATGTGTATGTTTATGCAAGCAAACGTGTATAAAAGTACACGTGGATGTGTGTGTGTGTAGGCCTCCAGGGCTGACTCTTGGAGTCTTTCTCATTCATTTTCTGCCTGACTTAAACAAGATCTCTCAAGTAATGCTGTACTTCACCAATACAGGTTAGTCTAGCTTGCTGAGATCCTATCCCCACATTCCCAGAGCTGGAATTATATGTAGCCACTATGCTCACCTGACATTTATGTAGGTTCTGGGGACCCAAATTCTAGTCCTCACACTTCCATGGCAGGCATTTTAACCAACAAGTCATATCTGTAACCCCTCATTATTGCTTTTAAAACATCAGCTTTAGTTGAGCTTGGTGATTCATACCCATAGTCCCCAGTAAGAAGGAGGGGATCTATGGTCAAAGAGATAACATCTTTGAGGTTAGCCTAGGCTACTTTGAGGACTCTGTCTCAAAAATAAATTAATTCAAGGGGGCTGAAAAGATGACTTAGTAGTGTTCTTACAGAGGCCCTGAGTTGGGTTTCCAAGCATCCACACCAGGCAGTTCATAACTGCCTATAACTCTAGCTCCAGGGGATCTAACACAAATATTCATAAAAATAAATAAATAAATAAATAATAAAAGTGATATTGCTAGAAGCCATTATATGACAACCATCTAATTCACAGTTCTCAATAACACTGACGATGCTCTGGTAAAATTTATCTGAGTTGTCATGGCCGAAACAATGCTCCAGGGTCATCTCGGAACCTAACTTCCACATAGTTAAAGTAATGACCCAACAAGCACTCAGAAAAAGCACTAATCTCCTCCCCACTGCTAATCCTAGAAGACCTCCATCCCATAACAGGCTATTTTTAGCCCCACTGAAGCCTTCACTTGCATCAGGTCATGAAAAAACAACTTAGCTATGAAATTATGAAGCTTGAACGGTAACAGATGTCAAAGCTACAGTAGCAGTAGGCTTGCAAAGCTTTCTGCTGCTCTCTAGATCAGTAGGTCACAAACATTACCTACACATTACAATCACCTGGGGAGCTTTCAGCTTAGACCAACACATAGCCCTATTCCATAACCAATTAGTGCAATTTCATACGAATTAATTCTAAACGTTAAGTCAGTTTAAAACTCTCTACTATTAAGCCAATACTAGGAACCACTAGTCCTTCCTGGCTTCACATATACCTCAGTCTAATCCATTCCAAACTACTCAATGGTGTTCTTGGTCCATAATGTGATTTTACCAAACCTTACTTTTCTACATCATCGGTTCTAGGTGGGCTGGTGTGACTATAGCATCAGTATTACCTGGGAACTTGTTAAAATGCCAATTCTTAACCCCTACCCCCTGAGATTTAGTGAAGCAGAAAAACCAGGACTGGAATGCAGTGATGTTTTAACAAGCACTACAGTTATTATGCTGCATGATAAAATTTGAGAACCATCCCACTAGGTCATTGCATCTTCCAAGGGTCCGTCGTTTCTTCTCAGATACTAAGTTAAACTTGGTAATTGGTTCAGTATGGGGCTATAAAGCACAATACCAAAATAAACTCTACATAGCAGTCCTTGAGCTGACTGTACTACCTCACTGACCAAAAAGTAATATGCAAAAGTCAATTACAACTCAAGTTCTTAGAGACGAGATAACCTGATATCTGATAAGTGCTGTAAAAACACTACTGGGGGGGGGGGGGGGCTGAGGGGACTGGAGAGATGGCTCAGAGGTTAAGAGCACTGCCTGCTCTTCCAAAGGTCCTGAGTTCAATTCCCAGCAACCACATGGTGGCTCACAATCATCTGTAATGAGATCTGGTGCCCTCTTCTAACCTACAGGCAGACATCCAGGCAGAGTACTGAGAACACTGTATGCATAATAAATAAATAAATTAAAAAAAACACTACTGGGGGGTCGGGAGGACAAGTATGAGCAAAGTAAAATTGTATGTATGAAAAAACTCATTGTTTTGTATGTCATCGAGAATTTTATTTTTAATTTCAAAAATTAAATACTATCCCATTTTCAAACAAAATAAGTGGGAAAACAGATGAAATAAATTTTGCAAAATGTTGATAACTGTGAGTCAGACATAGTGGCATGTCTTTAACCCCAGCATTCTGAAGGCACAAGCAAGTGGATCTCTTTGAGTTCTCAACCAGCAGCCTGGTCTACACAATGAGCTCCAGTACAAAAACAAAACAAAACAAAAAGCCAAAAAAAAAAAAAAAAGTTGGTAACTGATGAAGCTGAGAAATGTACACAAGGGTTTCTTATACTCCCTGCTTTTTGGTATAGAGTTGGAAAATTCTGCAATTATAAAATCAAAGGCTCTCCCTAGAAAGCCAACTCTCCACGTCAAGAGGAAGATTCCCCTTGTCTCCCTGCTGTTCTTCAAACACAGCAAGCACAGGCCCGCTACACAGCCTTGTCTCCACTGTTCTCCCCTTTTAGGATGGCCTTTTAAGATAGCCACACTCTGGTCACTACCTCTATAAAATACCTACACTAAAAAATCCTAACAGTAATAATAATACCTAAACCAGCATTCCCTGCCCCTCTCCAATTATTTCCTTCCCCACACTCTGACAGACACTGATCTCTCAGCAGACTGTAAGCTCTATAAGCAAAGATTTGTACTGTTCTCGGCCTCTATAACACATTTACTGAATTAGTCAATGATCCCTCAGCTGTGTACCAAATGGGAGATAAATATAAGAACTTAAACACTGCTTCTATGCATCAACAATAATCACACAAAATGCTTTTTAAAAATCAAGACCTCATTCACCTTCAAGAGCAGTGAGAAGCAAATTCTGAAGTTCTGGAGACTGGAGTTCTTTTGAGATTTGAAAATAAACAGTCAAGCGCTGATATGGACAACCACGGAGGGATACAGAGGGAAGACGCACTACTCTTCAGCCTGGGTTCTCTTGGGAAGGGTGGGACGATGGCAGCTTAGGCGAGAAGTGCCAGCTTTTTCAAGGTCTTTCACCTCAGAAGTCAAGAAACACTGAGCATGTCTTCAAGGCTTGCAGCTTGGCTTCTGTTGCTATTAAAAGGCCGGGGGGGGGGGGGGGGATCAGTTTTTCCAAGGAAAAGACGGTTACGAAATGACCAAGCTGTTTTAGTGGGAAAGATTTGCACCCTCAACACTAAATGCTCTTCTCTCAGGAATGGGGAGTAGACTAAAAGCTGGAGAGAGGCAGGTTCGCGGACCATGGAATTCCCAGACATTTAAAAAAAAGAAGAAGAAGAAAGAAAGAAAAAAAAAGGAAGGGCCTGAAAGATGACCTAGTTCAAAGTTCTCATGTAATAATACTCCAACCTAAGGAAGTTACAACTTGCCTGAGGAACTTGAACATTTGATAGGTCCTAGATACATCCATTTTTCACGGGATGAAGCAGTAACTAACACAGCGGTTACTGAACTAAGAGACTAAAACAGAGCTGAACCCTTTGAAGAGGAGCTGGGCCAAATAGAGACTATCAGAGTGACCAGCGAAGAGCGCTGTTTCGCTCAGTGTTTGTTTATTTTGGGTGATGGCAGCTCGCCTAACACGCTTGTTCAGTTCCTATATTATGCCAAAGGTAAATCAGCCGTAGGACGACTCACAAAGGTCTTTTTCTCTAGGTCCACAGGCACTTTCCAGAGTGACCATCTGACATTTACCTAGTCAGAGAAGCCTCTGATCTCAACGTCTCCACTCTGGGCTTGCCTCCCAGCTCTGTGCGCTAGCAGATGAAAGCTCCAACAGGAGCGACGGAAGGACTAAGCTACTAAACAAAGGCGAAACGGGGCGCGGAAGGGCGAGTCCAGCGGGCCAGCGCTAAGCCGGGCACCCGCGGAGGGAGAGCACCGGGATGCTCGCCGAGGACACCCGTGCTTTCAGGACAGGGCCTGAGGCCTCTTCTCCAGGTGTCCCCCTTAGGCCCCCAGCCCCGGCCTTCCCCGTTAAGAAGCCGTCTGCGGCTCACCCCCGCCAGCCGCCCAGCCAAGCGAAGCCTGTCATCGCCCCTCACTCGGTCCCTCAGGCAGTGTGGACCCCGCCCGCCGCCCGCCCGCCCGCCCCGCCCCATCCCGCTCCGGCCTCCCCCACACGCCAGCCTACGGAGTACTCACGGCGACCCCGGGCCGCGCGCGGCCGCCGCGGAGGGGACGAGCGGCCCGGGACGCCCCGCGGGGGCGGAGCGGCAGGCCAAGGGGCGGGGACCAAGGCGGGCGGGCGAGGTCGCGCTCCCACGCCTCAGCGTGCCGTCCCGGGCACGCTGGGCCACTCTGCACATGCTCGGGCGAGGACACTGCGGTCACGTGTCTCGCCTCCGACCAACCGCCGTGCAAGCTGTGCCTGGGCGTGTCCCCGCCCGGGAATGCCAGCCTGGGCACGCGTGCGCAGTGACGGATAGCTGAAGGCGTGAGGGAGCGAGTGGGTGGCGCCTGTTTCTTGGGTCCCTGAGGGCGAGGGAGGAAAAGGTGCTGCCGATTCGCCAAAAAATGTTTTTTCTTTGTCGCCTCGTGTGGTTGGGAGGACCGCGGAAGGAAAGCAATTTAGATTGTCTATATAGAGGTAATGAGGCGTCCCCTCGGTGCAGGTTGAAGCCAGGCAAAAAAAAAAAAAATCAAAAATTAAGATTCTTAAAATTGCCTCGCCCTCATACACTGTTGCTAGGTGTGCTGGAATCCACCTGGCCTTCGGTACACAACCTTAGTGGGTTAGGGCCATAGCTTACTAAGTAGAGTGCTTGCCTGGTATTCACAGAGCCTTGGTTTCTGCACACCTGTGTAGACCCTGTGTGGTGCAGCAAACCTCTTATCTTGGCATTCAGGAAGTTGAGGCAGAAAAATTCAAAGTTATTCTCAGCTACATAGCAAATTCAAGACCAGAATGGGATGTGTAAGAACATCTCAGAAGATAACTAAATAAAAGATTTTAGTGGAGGTGGAAGAGATGGCTCAGCAGGTAAGAGCCAGTGGTTGCACTTGTCAAGGACCTGGGTTCAGTTCCCAACACCCACATGGCAGATCGCAATAATCTGTAACTGCAGGTCCAGGGGATCTGACAACCTCTTTTGGCCACTAAGGGCACTAGGAACAGCCAATGTGGTGCACACATACACTTGCAGGAAAACACTTGTTCAAGTGATCTTATGTGAGATCAAAGCTTGGTTTGAGCACTTGGGATTTTTCTCTGACCTCTAGATTTTCTCCTTGCTTACTCATGATTCCCATCTGGATATAGCAAAAGGCCCCCAGGTAGCTGACTGCTAACAAGCTTCAATATTTGTTACATTGTAATAACTGAAAAAAATGAGGGATATACTCCAGTTTTAGAGTGCAAAAGTTTATAGTAGTACAGAAAGGGTGTAAGCATTGTGGCTCAGATGGAAAAATATTCTGGCGGGAGGGAGGGAGGGAATAGCACAGGTCACAGTAAGGATGGCAGCTTATAGTCCTGCTCTAGGGGAAGGTTTTCCCAATGTAACAGTTCTGTTCTGGCAGGAAAGGGCTTTCCCAGCAAAGTTGTTACAGCTAGACTCTGATGCCAGGAGTGTAACAACTCTGCTCAGCTAGGGGAAGGTTTCCCCAGTGAAAGTGTTACATCCCTGTTCTGCTGCTTTCCGGTTGAAGTTGTAACAACTCGGAGCTGCTAGGGTAAGGCTCTCCCAGGGAAAGTGCTACAATGCTGCTTCACTCCATCTTTCCTCTGGTGAAAGGTCTTCACCCACACCTCATTCAAGAGATTAGGAAGGAAGAATCCAGAGGAATGGCTGTCTCTGCCAGGGTGGAAAAAGGACAGCAGCAAACAGAACAGGTGCAGGCTTATATAGGACTTCTTAGAAGTGGAGGTTTTCAGGGTGGGAATTGGTCAGATTTTAGGCCCTTGAGCTCAGATTGGTTTAGATCTCTGCTCAGATTGTTTGGTTTTCTGCTCGGGGATTGGTTCGTTTCCCTGCCCAGCCGGGAATTGGTTAGTTTTCACCTTAGTTGATCAGGGAAAGATTTGGCTCTGGTTTCAGAGACCAAGTTGTGTTTCTTTCACTGGCCTTTTAAAAAATCTTTTCTTTTCTTTTTCTTTTTGACTCTAGTTTTAGGGCCAGGGCGTATTTCTAATTCTAGGGACAAAGCGTCTTTCTTTGGCACTGGTTTCAGGGTCAGGGTGTGTGTTTCTTTGGTTCTGGGTTCTGGGCTAAATCATTTCTTTCACTGGTTCTGCTTTCAGAGCCAGGGTGAGTTTCTTTGGTTGGCCCTTTTATCCTACAAAGGGGTTTGTCATACTCATAACCATCGCACAGTCTTTGAGAGCCATACACTGTGGAAATGTGCTCAACATAGTGTTTTTAAGAAACCACAAGAATTTTGTCCCGTGAATGAAATGTCAAACTCCAGACTTCTACAACCTCCTAGGATTCCTTCCCTCAAACCCCTTCCCTCTCACGCTCACGTACTCACAGTGACTATCAACTGCTTTATAGGTATGATCTTCCTGGCTTTGTTCATTTCCCTATGCACACATATCCTTGTCAGTTAGCTCTCCCCATCCCCGCGATGTGTGTGAGTGCATATGTGTATGTGTGTATGTGTAGTCTACCTTATTTTTTTTAAATATTTATTTATTTATTATGTATACAATATTCTGTCTGTGTGTATGCCTGCAGGCCAGAAGAGGGCACCAGACCCCATTACAGATGGTTGTGAGCCACCATGTGGTTGCTCGAAATTGAACTCAGGACCTTTGGAAGAGCAGGCAATGCTCTTAACCTCTGAGCCATCTCTCCAGCCCCTCTACCTTATTTTTTGAGACAAGGTCTCTCATTGAAAGTGAAGTTCTTCAATTGGATAGACTGGTAAGCCAGTGAGCCCCAAGGATTCTCCTGTCTCAGTGCTGGGATTACAGATGGTACAACTGCACCTCACTTTTTACATGGGCCCAGTGAATCTGAACTTGAATCTTCATGCTTTCATAGTAATTTTTTTTACTGACTGAGTCATCTCCCCAGGATCAAATCACTCACCCATCATCACAGTTGTGTTAATATGTGTTGTTGAACACTCACCTCTGACCCTAACAGCCATTACTATTAATCATAGAAATCACAGTGGTTACCACAAGTGACCCTCACAAGATTGGATCTGTTGATATCCCTTCATAGAAAGTAGAAGTGAGGAGGGCTGTTAGACCTTCACTGGAGATTTTAGACATTTCCCCTTGTGACTCCCTTCAGTACCATGCCTTCTCAGCCACAATGAGCTGAAATTTCTCTGGAATCATGAGCCAGACATAAACCTTTTCTTTCATAATTTGTTCCTGTCAGGTCTTTTATCATAGCTTCAAGAAAGGGACTAATACTGGGTGAAGGAAATCACCAAGTTCTCAGGCCTGAGTTTGTGGGTAGGTATTCTTTTTGTTTAGTCCAACCCCTGAGTCCATTCTCTGGGAATTGTGTTTTCCATGGCTATTCCCGGCACCCATAGGCTCTGTACATGTTTCCTGAGACATCTGGTGCCTACATTACAGTTAACTGAACTGTGAGTCTATTCCTAAACCAAGATGTGTACCAGGCTTTTTATTTGGGGCCACTAACTGGCTCCCAAATCATGACACAGAAACTTAATATTAGTTTTGAATGCTAGGCCTAGCTTAGGCACTTCTTGAATGCTAGGCCTAGCTTAGGCACTTCTTAAATGCTAGGCCTAGCTTAGGTACTTCCTTGCTAGCTCTTTTTGTTTAAATTAACCTGTTTCTCTTTACCTACCTTTTGTCTCAGGGATTTTGAGTTTTCTTATTTCCTTGCTGTCTCTGTGTCTGGCTGGCTTAGAGTTGCATGGCTTCTGGCCCCAGGTGTCTCCCTCCTTCTCTCCTCCTCTTTCTCTTGAAACCAGATTTCTCCTCCTATTTATTCTCTCTGCCTGCCAGCCTCCCCTATCCATCTTCTGCCTAGCTATTGGCCATTCAGCTCTTTATTAAACCAATCAGATGTCTTAGGCAGGCAAGGTGAAACAGATGCAACACATCTTTACATGATTAAACATGCATCATTAAACAAATACAACATAAACAAATGTAACACATCTTTGGCAAGTTAAAATAATATGCCACAACACTGCTGTATTAAACAGACTGTTTTGTTTTGGGATTATGAGATTAGGGCTGAGAGGTTAAGATTCTAATTGGACATCATCCGATCTACTCTGAGGGATGAGAATGGAGAAAGATAAACTGCCAAAGAGAATGAATGAAAAGAGGCAGAGAAACTGGGAGACTATTCCAAGTTCCTGGAAACTTCCCAGCCCTTTCTGAAAACCTCTGAACTCTGACCTGGGGGGGGCGTGTCTATGAATCACTATCTAGACTCAATTGTTTATGCTTACTTAACTTATACACAATCCATTGACAACAAATTCACAGTCACCCCCTCTCTTAAGATAAGGTTTCGTGTAGCCCCAGCTGGCCTTGAATTCCCTACATAGCCCAAGAACTTCTGATCTTTTTGCCTCCATTCCCTGAGTTTTGGGATTACAGGCATATGTCATCACACTTCTTTATGCAGTACTAGGGACCAAACCCAAAGGCTTTGCGCATACATACTAAGCAAGTACTCCAACAGATGAGCTACAGCTTGTGCCCTTCACAGTCTTTTCAACAGAATTTTTGGTGGATCCAACTGTCCTTCTGCCTTTCAGCTTTTCCCACCTACCCCCCCTTCGGCTTCACAGCAGAGAAAATAAAGGCCAGGAGGCAGGTAAGTTGCTTCATTTTTGGGTTTACACTCAAATAGTCATTCCCTCCCATCCTTTTTATTTGAGATGGGACAAAGACTCTCTTGTAATCTGAAGCTATACTTTGATTGTATCCTGCATTTCACTGTGTAGGAACTTTACTCCTTCATTAATTCTGTCTCCTTTATATAAATTCATTTTTTCTTCTCTCCTACTCTTTGATCTCAGCACATTAATATGATAAACTAGCTTAGTTTTCTAAAAAAGAAAAAAGTGTGTGTGTGTGTGTGTTCATGAAGGTCAGAACAAAGTATAAGATACCTAGAGCTGAAGTTACAGATGGTTGTGAGCCACTTAACATGGATGCTCCTTTGAAAGAGCAGCCAGTGCTCTTAACTATTGCACCATCACCAGTTTCCGAATCCAGTCTTTTTTTTCTTTTTAAATCAATCTTAACCAGGTGCCCATGCCTATAATCTCAGCACTTGGAAGCTGAGGCAGAAGGATCACCATGAATTTGAGGTCAGCCTAGTCTTTAGAGTAAGACCTTTCTCAAAAAAGTAAGCAATAAAAAAACTACAAGTTAGAACTCAGTTTAAATCTCATATGCTATTGGTTTTGCTGCATTAGAACGAAAGATGTGTGGATGTTAGAGCATGGAAATCCTGAGATTTTTCAACAGAACCTGAACAAGTACAACTTTGCTGCTTTAGCCCATCAATTCAGTCTTCCAAGACTAAAATAATTGTGCATGTTATTATAAAAGTCAAATACTCTTTCCTAATCTTTTTTTCATGTTCATATGTGTGTTATGAACATTTGTATGTGTAGGGGCACACTGCATACTCATGTCTGAGGAAGCTGGAGGTAAATGCTAGGAATTATCCACCATATATCTTCTCCCAGTTCTAAAAGAAACCCAGGACAAATGGCTAACTGTGGTGTCTATTAGCATCAAAGCACATGCTAGCCTACAGGCTCTTTCCGCTAGTACCTGTTCCCGGCATCCTGGCTCCTCCGGTTCGGTTCATCTTGTCACACCTCCTATCCTAAACTTCTCTATTCACAGGCTCTCCCCACACCCCTGCTTCTCCTTCCCACATAATCGTGCCATTTTGGCCAAGTGCCTCTCTTGCCCGTTCTCCTTTGGATTCTCTTGCCCTTCCTCCTTGGTTCTCCTCTCTCGTTCTCCCCCTCTCTCTTATGAACCAGTTCATGGTCATATTTAGTCTAGTACTTTCTCTCCCTGCTCTGGACTCTTCCAGATGCCTCTGGCTGTACTCACCCTCGTGTCTGCAATAAAAACCTTCTCCTCAGCCACACTTTGGAGTGACCGTGTCCTCACTTCACTCACCTTCCACCTTTTTCATTGAGGTAGCATCTCTCAACCAAGCTCAAAGCTTGACAACATAGGCGGTCCCCTCAGGCCGCTTGCTTGGGGACCTCCTATCTCTATCCTGAGGCTGGGATTACAGCAGTCCACTACCTGTCTTTTTATGGTAGTTCTGGGGATCTGAACTATGGTCCTCAAGGCTGTGTAGCGAGCCCTCTAGTCGCTCAGCCTCTGGCCCCAACTTTCTTTCCCCAAATCTAAAGTGAGCGAGAACAAAAGGGCTGAACCAGGAAATCCAGGAAATACTGGAATTTAGGGCTTAGAAATTTCCAGAAAACAAAACAAAACAAGAGAATCTTGATCATCACAACCACACTTAAGCACTTCTTTCATCTTCCAAGCTAAGATGCATTTGGTGTGGAACTCAGTGTTAACAGTTCTGGTGCTTGGTTGTCAACGCTGTGCTAGGTTGTCAGCTGGGCACAAAATTGTTGCACCTTTTTGTATCCCTCCTTCTTTCTCAGTGGGGAGGCACCTGCCTATGCCAAATAGCTTCTCTACTTCTACATCATTGGTAGAAATGCATATTAGCCTTTCCAACCTCCAGGGAGCAAATGGTACACTTGGGAAGCACCTGAGAGTTGCTTTGTAGGGTGTACCTTGGCCAGTGGAAAAATAAGACACGGGGGGGAGTGTAGATGGATAATCTCTTTTGAAGTCCCCTTGGTGAACTGCTCCAAAACGCAGCTTCTCCTTACACGTACTGAATGCTTAGAAACAAGCCCGGTGCTGTCCTGTGGCTTGCCCTTTCTTCACCACTTATGTAAAGTGTTGCCAACATAGTATTGCATCATCCTTCAATGGCCTCCTATCTCTTCCCCCTAACATCCCCCACCCTACCACCATTCTGAGGTCCATGCTCAAGTCATCGTTTTAATCTTTGCCCCAGAGTCTGATTTCTGGAGGACTTGTTAAGCTATAGAGAGATAATAAAGTCCCCATCTCAACAATAGGTCCAAACAGTGGGTAGCTGATTTTCCTATTCAACTGCAATTAATCTAGCCAAAGTGGCTATGCCAGGCCATTTGTGGATTACTTACCTAGAAGATGAAGCTCATTCTGCAGGCTCTCTTCCCGAGTCCCTGAAATTTCTGCTGAGCACTAAAGGCATCTCTTGGGAAAGCCAGACTCAGTTTTCAGTCTATCATGATTATCTGGGTAAGTAAGGTCTGTAAAAATGTGACCAAATGTGTGTCAAGTGTCAACTTAGAGAAGGGCAGAGGAGAAAGCTGGAAATACAGATCCAAGCTGCAAGTTGGGAGCCAGCTACCTGGCCTGCTCTGTCTCTGTTATTAAGCCCAAAGAACATCAGGCTGTGTAATATACAAGCATAGTTGGCCACCATAGAACCTTCATCTGGCGATGGATGGAGATAGAGACAGAGACCCACATTGGAACACTGGACTTAACTCCCTAGGTCCAAATGAGAGGCAGAAGGAGGGAGAATGTGAGCAAGGAAGTCAGGATCAGAGGGAACCTTCACCCGTTGATGAATGGAGATTGAGACAGAGACCACATTGGATCACTGGACTGAGCCCCCAAGGTCCAAATGAGGAGCAGAAGGAGGGAGAACATGAACAAGGAAGTCAGGATCATGAGGGGTGCGCTCACTCACCAATACAAGGGGACTGATCTAATGAGAGCTCACCAAGGCCAGCTGGACTGGGACTGAACGAGCACGTGATCCAACCAGATTCTCTGAATGTGGCTGACACGGGGACTGTCTGAGAAGCCATTGATAATGGCACTGGGTCTTGTTTCCTCTGCATGTACTGACTTTTTGGGATCCTAGTCTGTTTGGATGCTCACCTTCCTAGATCTGGAGGGAAGGGGGAGGAACTTGAACTTCCCACAGGGCAGGAAACCCTGACTGCTCTTAGGACTGGAGATGGAGGAGGAGGGGGAGTGGGGGGAGTGGGAGGGTATTGGGAGGAGGGGTGGAAGTGGAAATATTTTATAAATTAATAAAAAAAAGAAAAAAATCAAAAAAAAGCATAGTTGGCATGGGGGAGGCCCAGAGGCCACAAGCAGACTATTGAGCTCTTACTTAACTTGGCTTTGTCCTGATGGATGCTACAGCATTAGGACAATGGGGTCTCAAAGTCTAGGACTGAAGCTAGAAAGGAGCAAGGACATTCTTCAGTCTCTAGTATTCTAATGCTTTCTTCTGGAGGGCATCTCATGTATGCTCTGCTGCAGAGTCTCCAGATATGAGCAGAGCACAGAGCAGCATAGCCAGAGTTGTTTGTGGATCAGTGTGTGTATATATATATATATATATATATATATATATATATATAGTGTGTGTGTGATATATTATATGTATATATTACACACAGTATATATTAGTTTTTCCGAGATAGGGCTTATTTTTGTAACAGCCCTGGCTGTCCTAGAACTCACTTTGTAGACCAGGCTGACCTCAAACTTGCAGAGATCCACCTGCCTCTGCCTTTATTCTGCTTTTTCTTTTTTTCTTTCTTTCTTTTTTTTTTTTTTTTTTTTTGGTGTATGAGTGCTCTGCATGTATGTCTGCATGCCAGATCCTATTATATAGATGGTTGTGAGCCACCATGTGGTTGTTAAAATTGAACGCAGGACCTCTGGAAGAGCAGCCAGTGTTCTTAGCTGCTTAGTCATCACTCCAGCCCCCGGAGCTGTTTCTGAAGTCAGAGGTAGCCATGCTCATCTCAGACCAAATGCCCTTTTCCTCTGCATTCAGGATATTTGAGTGACATCTAGGGAAGAAATCTACCCCAGAGGTCATGTTGAGGGCTGAAGACTATGCCCATAGTCTCCAAGGTCTTTAGGTTGTAAAAGGGTTCCAGATTCAGTATTAGCGGACAGAAGTCTCCTCAGGAGTTCTTTGTTGACGTCACCTCCCTCCACTTTAACACTGACTGTGGCTGAAGGGGGAGGCAGGAAGGAAGCTGCAGACTGGTGGCTGGATGAATGCTTGTGTGGTTGCCTCCGTCCTGCACTCAAGCATCCTATTCTTGAGGCTGAGGCCTAGAAGTCAGGGAGTTTGACTACTGAGTGAAGCCAAGGTTGCTGGAATATGAGGCATAAAGGAACAGAACAGGAGTTGTCTCTGTGGGGACAGCAAGATAGATGGGCTGCTGCAGAAACCGTGAAGCTGAGGAGCAGAGGAATGTCCCAACTGTGACCTGTTACCGTTATGGTTGTCTCTGTCAACCTGACACAGCCCAGAACCACATGGGAGAGAGTCTTATTGAGGAATGGTCTAGATTATTGAATTGCCCTGTGAGCATGTCTGTGAGGGATTGTCTTGACATAGGAAGCAGCCCCAGCGGCTCTTTGCACCAGTCCCTAGGCAGAGGGTCCTGAACTGGGCAGAAGTAGAGAAACCAAGCTGAGTACCAGCAAGCAAGCATTGAACAGGTTTGTACCCAGTTCTCTTTGTTCTTGGATGTGGATGACTTCCCCACAATGATGGACTATGTCCTGGAATAGTAAAATGAAGTAAGTCCCTATCTTTGCCAAGTTGCTTTTTGTCAAGGTATTTTAACACAGCAACAGAAATAAAACAGAACAATTGCTAAGAGGCTTAATTTCTGAGGGCCAGATCAAGAAGAGCACTCAGCAGGGGGTCTGGAAACCAAGGGCACTGCTAGCCACAGAGAGCCCAGGAATCAGCTAATCCCCGCAGTTGGCAAATGGACCTGGGGTGCTGAATTGCTGAGGCAATCCTTAGATCCTAGACCATGGAAAACTGGGTGAGGGACGCTTTGATTCTAGAAAAGCCATCTTCTCAGGGATGTCCGCAAAAGAGCACTAAAGGAGATATTTCCCAACGGAAAGGCTCTGGAGCAGTCACCCTGCTGTCTCGAAGGAAGGAAACAACTGGAGTCCGTTGTTCTCTGTCTTGTTCCAAAGGAAGAGTGGTTTTTTGTTTTTTGTTTTGTTTTTTTTTTTTATCTTTCCCTTTGCTGAGCTATTTCTCCCCTTCCTCACAGGCCTGGAAAAGTAGCCCAGTTTTCCATTTTAGAGGTATACATATGTTTAAGACTAAGGAAAGTCTTCCCTAGGATTTTAGAGTGAGAAGTAGTGAGATCAACATATAAATGGAAGCAGAATCAAGGGGTGAAGACATTACATCATCATTTAAACCCCGAGATCTAATAATGCCTGAAGGCAGCGATTTTAGCCTTTGATCTAGTGTTTATGCAAGCTATTTAATTTCCTAATGACTTAAAGATGTTTGTGTCTAGGTTTTGATACTTGCAATTGGAAAGGGCCAGATTATTACATGCACACACAAACAGACACAACACCATGTTACTCAAACTCAGACATTCTACAAATCTTCCATTACCTTACCAAGGGTCAGTAAACTTATTGTCTAACAGACCAGATAAATGTTGTAAGCTTTGTGAGCCACATAGGGCTCTGTATCATCATTTTGTTTTGACAACTCTTTAAAAAATATAAAATGGGGACTGGAGATATGGCTCAGTAGTTAAAATGTGCACTGCTCTTGCAAAGGACCAAGTTCAGTTTGTAGCACCCTCAGCAGGCAGCTGGCAAATACCTGTAACTCCAATTCCAGGAACTCCAATGCCCTCTGCTGGCCTCTATGGCACTTGCACATATGGGCACTTCCCTGCAGGGAGACATGCACACATTCCTATAGTTTGAAAAAAAAATAAAATAAAATCCTTGAATTTTTTAAAAAAAATCATTCTTAATTTTTATGCCATGCAAAATATGTCACAGGTCAGGTTTGGCTGACATACCATAGTTTGCCAGCATCTGACCTAAATTGCATCAACACCTACAGTTTGGGGATCTAGAGTTTACCAGGCCCTTGCTCATACCCTATAGCATGAAGTAAAATAAATTCCATATTGTTTCAAATGCCTTGACATGACAGTACTGAGTTAAGGTTCGGGTAGATTTAGGAATGATAAGAGGCTCTTGACTTATCTGTAATGTAACAGAATCTAAAATAAGGGATTATTATTTCTTGGCTACAAATACCTTCTCAAAATTATGCAATCATTCAGAGACTTTGAATATCCTAGTTCCTTCTTGATGACTCTTCACCTTAATCTCTAGGAAGATTTTCTGGAGCTCTCCCAACGTTAGAGCAGGCAGCAGCTTTCTTGCTGGTATAGACCATGTGGGTCCCTCCATTGTATGTGCTTTCCCCTCAACTCCTGGGACTTTGTAGAAACTTGAGCCTTAGAACAATGCCTAACACTTAGCACTGAGAACTGTCTGCTTTTCGGTGAATGCCTGAAGCCTGTTTCTGTGTGTGCACATATATGCAGAGGCCAGAGTACAACTTCAGCTGTCATTCCTCAGGGGTCATCACCTAGCTTTTTGGAGACAGGGCCTCTCATTGTTCTCGAACTCACCAATTTGGTTGGGATGGCTGGCCAGTGGGCCTCACAGACCTACTTGTCTTTGTCGCTCCAGTGCTGAGGTTACAAGAGCATGCCTGTTTTGTTTGCTTGTTTGTCTTAATGTGAGTTTTGAGGAATTGACCTCAGGTCCTTGGACTCACAAGGTAAATACTGTACTGTCTGGTTATGTCTCTAAGTCCATGAATATATTTTCTTTTGAATAGGCAGGCATTGTATACCTCTGCCTGTATCCGGGGCATTTGTCTGTGGGTTAGCACTATGCTGGTGTATGTGTGCCTCAGCACCAGTTCCTTTCCCATCTGGCAAGTGTTTGTGGATGTAATCCACAGCTAACCTAGCAATGTTGACAAATCTAGTTTTAATTCTCATTACTTCCAAAAACCAGTCAAAGAGAGAGGAATAGGGCTGTGGGGGGGGAACAGATTTTCTTCAAAAGAGTCTAGAAGGAATTATCTTCTTTCCCTCCCCCATTGTTCACTGTCCCAGTGTTATCTATCGGATGGCAGACCTCCGGTGCTGGACAAGAGCATCCCCTATTCGGTGGGGCTTCAAACTAAGTTGATCCATGACTTGGTGGTGGGAGTGTAAATTATTCCCCTAGCGGGAAAAGTATATTCAAGGCCTGGCAGGCCCGGGAAGGGCTGACCGAGACAAGGTGAACTGTATTCTGAGCTGAACCTTTGCCCATCTCACAGAAGCAGGCAGGAAGCACCACCATTGATCAGCTTTATATGACACCCACTGTATACAACAGACAGACAAGGACAGACAGACAAAGCACACACCACTTCTAAGCTGAACACTGCTCACCGTCTAAAAGCACCTTGGGTAAGCACACGTGAGACGCACTTGCATAGGAAAGATGGACTTTTTAAAGGAATGAATTAGTATTTTGGCAAAACATCTACTTCCCTCCCAGATCCTGGGTAAAGAGGGACCTCTAATTCTGAAGCTTCTACATAGTTAAAGTATCCCCTCCTCAACGGCAGTATTTACAGCAGCAAGCCTTCCATGTCTGTGTCACAGCCCTCTACGTGTATCTCAAGTCTACTTCACAGGTGGACAAACTGAGACTAAGACACAGAAGGTGGCCTGGAGCAAGGGGACCCTGGAGCAGTCGCAGGGGGAGGGGAACAGGAAGTGTCTCAGCTTAGCCAAAGGTGTGGCCTTGGTCTACCTGGACTGGGAAGGAAAAGGCTCCCTCTTTCTTCCTGCTTGGGGAGGCTCTGACTCCCCAGGAGAGGGCATTGGGAAGCAAAGGCAGGTTCCCACTTCTGATGGGCGGGGCCCTCGCAGCATAGCAAAGAGCAGTGCAGGCCTGAACTCCTCCTGAGGCCTCCTCAGGGGTACTGTCTGAGTTTGGGGATTGTGGGTTCGCTGCTTCCATAACCCTCTTGTTGCTGGACTATGAGCTAGACTTCACATCCTTTGTCATTTCTGTTTAAGGGCAGGGTAAGGGAGTAGCTTCAGAAGGAATGAGACCCAGGACAACCTTTCCACAGCCTCCTCTGCCTAGGCTGGGGCTATTAAGGGTCTCCTTCACCCTGTCTCCTAGGGGTAGTTAAAGGCAGCTTTTATGAGACTCTATACTGTCTTTTTTTGTCTCTCTTCTGTTTTTTCTTTGTTTTAATTTATATAGATATATATATATATATTCTTAAAAAAAGCAATAGTCCTTTGGTCCCTAAACACTAAGGAATGATATGATTCTGAACAAAGTAAGTTTGGGCTTCCCTTGCTGAGAAGCCCTTGGCACCCCCAAGGCCCTCTGCTGGTTCCCTTAGGTCAGTCGATCCTCAGCCAGCACTGGTTGCCCTGCCAGCTTGATCGCTCCATGGAACAACCCACACGATGAGTGGCCTGAGCCCCAGGCGCCAGCCCTGGGTCTGGTCCACCTCCGTCTACTGCCACTCCTTCCGGTAGGGCCACTCCAGCATTTCTGTGCTTTTCTTTTTCCTTTCTTCTCACTCTTCAGTTTCTGTTGTTGGTATTAATTGATAAGGAAAGAGGAGCGGGAGGAGGCAAAGGTCACTGAGGGTAAGATAAGAGCAGCCTGTCCCCTCTGTGACTTCTCAACTAAGTGTCAGGGTTTCTCTTCCTGGCAGCATCCTCGCCACAGAAGCCAGCCCTTGCCTAGACCCTAGGCAGATCAATGTAGCAAATGTCCTGCAGCTTCTGGGGCAGCTTGAGTGAGCTGAGGCCAAGAGGACCTGCAAGCACAGCACAGCTCTCCAGGTTGCAGGCAGTCTCCTGCGGCCCTTCCTGAAGCCTGGGCCTTGTCACCATGCTGCTCAATGTCCACTGAGCCCTGCAGGTCTGCCTCTTGAAGCTCTTTACTTCTCTCTCTCCATCTCCCATTAGCTGCTCTCTTTTTCATTCAAGCTGCCTAGTGGTTCTATCCCCTTCACTAAAGTCAGGACCTATGGTCTATGGGATCCTCAAGATATGAACCAAACCCCATTTTCCACAGCCCTCCTATATAAGCTCCTGTGGCCTCCTGCAGTCGTCCCTAGAGTAGAATGGGCTGAAATTGTCTCTCCAAGACTGGAAGCACCAAGGTCATCTAATTAATCTTGAACTTTGGGTTGGGAAAAAAATAAATCCCAGTTTCTGTCCCCCTTGTCCCTGGCTCTTCTCTCTATTTCTGGATTTCTCAGATGGCAGTATCCTGATATCATAAAGCTGCCAGGGTCTTGTGACCTGGGTCCCATTTGCCTGACATCTATCAAAGACTCACCTGTCTGTGACTGACCAGTGAATGCAGATCAGTACGGCCTGTTGGCATCCTTAGGTCTCTTTAGCTGGACCTTGAGCCTCTTCATGCCGATTTGAAAGCCATTCATGGCCTGGATGGCAGTCTGGGCGCTGGTTGGATTGTCAAAACTAACAAACCCTAGAGGGTGTGGACAGACAGGTTAGCTGAGAATCCAGCTTGCCACGATCTCCTTTCTCTAATTTCCGGACTAGGCCCATCACATGGGCACCTTTCTATTGCTTAACTATGTGAGCATCTATGCATACGTAGTATAGACACATACTTAATAGAGGCAAATCATCCCTAAAGGTGTAATTTCCAGAAGAAGGGAAGTAAGTCTGGTGGAAAAGACCGTGTGTGGGTCAGAGTATTTGCCTGGTTTGGCTTGGCTGCTTTGCTTCACTCCTCCCAGTCTGGCTTCAGATCTGCAGTTGGGGTCTGAAGGCAACTCTTTATTCCAAACCCATCCAAACTCACCCTGCTTTGGACAAACTCTAAAGCTGAAACCTTCCCGATCTTACATTTTCTAGGTATCCAAGATTCTCAGGTGGTCTGAAATAAGGCTTTCTGTGCTCACACGTTGTCCTATAACGTTCAGTCTCTGGAAGCCTTATGGGCCTCCTGAGGCACAGGGATGGATCAGCTCACCAAAACACTTGCTCTGGTTGGTGGCACGATCCACAAACACTTTGGCAGAGACAACGGCTCCAAAGGGCAGGAATGTCTGTATGAGTTCTGCATCCCCAAACTCCTGAGGCAGGTGATAGATGAAGAGGTTACAGCCTTCGGGGCCTGCAGGAACAGAAGCAGGCTTGCTCAGGGGAAGAATCCTCAGGGGCAACCCCCACACACAAACCCCTGCTCTCCAGCCCCCAGTCCCTCACCTTCTCTTTGTTGCTGAGGCAGAGCTGAAGGCTGCTGGGGAAAAGCTGTGCTCACTGGGGCATAGGCCGAGGGATAGGCTGCTGGAGACAGAGGTGGGAGTGGGCAGTGACCCCCAGGAGCCATTTCCCAGACAGATCCCCATCTGCCTGACCAGGTCTGGCAGATTCAACCCAGTTCACTATAACCCTTGACCCAAGACAGGTTGTTGGGGGCTGGGGCTGGGGGCTGAGCAGGATGGAAGAGTTGGCTCCTCAGAACAGAGCCTAACCCTCCCACAAATCTCCCTCTTCCTACCTGAGGCCCTTTAACACCCCACACCCACACACCCCGGCTGGGCAGTGCCAAGCGAAACCTGCATATTGGTGTATCCCAGCGTAGGCCTGCTGCAGGGGGTCAGCCACACCCGGGCTCTGGGCTGGAGAGAGAGGGGGCGCAAGGCCCACGATGAAGGCAGGTAAGGCAGGGGCCAGGGAAGAGCCCCTGAGTGGGAGAGTGGGAGGTGGAGGACCACTATGAAAGGCAGCAGGGAAGATGGGGGAATCCCTTCCCCCCAGGCACGGCCTTGCCTGGAATACCTGGCTTCCCATTCTATTTCCAGGAGGTTTGGGTCAGCAGGGTAGGGTGACCCACCTGGGTAAGGGGAAAGCCCGTTGTTATAGATCGTATCGGAGCCTGGCTGTCCATTGGTCTGGGGGGTCAAGGAGCCGAATCCATTGACCCCCATGGGCGCTGGAAGGCCGGGGAGTGCTCCAGGACCACCTCCACCAGGTGATGCGTTGGCTGTAGATGAAGGTAAGAGAGTCAGGGAGCGGTACTTCATGGGCCCTCCCAACCATGGCT